>NC_088335.1:45152500-45485000 GCF_036884655.1 Musa acuminata AAA Group
AGCAAACATTTCTGAAAAACACTTCATAGACAATGCAAATTACAAACAGACTTTACAAGCTCTGAATAGTAGCACAACAAAGGGTAAAATGGTCCATTATAGACCGAAAATCTCTCGCACGTGTCCACATGACACAACCTTTATTTACAAGCCTAAAGAGGCCACCAACCCAACTAAAATGGGACTATCAAGCCTTCGACCGCCCCTCTACATGTTGTACAAGGCATGAACATGCCAAAAGACACGGACACACATAAGCATTACATCGAACATCTTGTTTAGAAGTTTGTCCGTAACATTCTCCCCCACTTATCCCTTCGACGTCCTCGTCGAAGCCTTTGTCGACACTGCAACTCCTCGCCTTTGCTGAGTCTTCAATCATCTGCTCCAACTGCAATGCGCCTCCTGGCTCCCAGCTGCTCTCCGCTGTTGTTTTTGAGTAGTCGAACATTTGATCCGCCATGCTGCTACAACTCGCCAATGACTTTGACTCTGTTGTGGGGTTGGCTAAGTTGTGTTGATCCTTGTTGATTCCTGCGGATCCGCCAGATGAAGGAAAAGACCATCCTTACTACGCTAGTCTCTCAAAGATTCCTCATGCTGCTTGAACTGGTTGGATGCTTGTTTGAGCTTTAACGAGCATCGTCTCACAAACTTCTGAAGTTTTGGGTCCTTCCTCCACAGAATCTACTCATTGACTCTTCTTTCAGTTAGTTGTCACATCCAAGTAGGTTCGCATCACTTCCGCTTTCGATTGGCATTTCGTTGGGAAATGAAGCGGACAATCTACTCTCAGTAGCACTGATCACCGTTGGTGAGGATTTAACAACTATTGTCTTCCATTATCTTCGAAGGGTCTTTGAACTTGTGCAGAGCTCCTCTGCTGGATAGATAAGAGAATTGGGGTACTCGGTTTCGCCCATCCTCTTAAGAGTTGAGAAGGCAAAGGTTACTTGACTTCGCCCGCCTCCTCGAGGTTGTACTTCATGCATCGAGCTGGTTACTAGCCTTCGCCTGCTCTTTGCTCACACTTCTGAAGCACTTGAAGTGTTTGCACTCCTTGCGTTGAGTTAGCTATTGTGATTCACCTTCTCAATGCCATCGAACTTCTGAAATGCGGGAAGTTTTCACCCCAACTTGGAGTAATTCTCTGATAGATGAGGTCGCCTCTGGGATTGTATCGTCTTCTCCATCAACCCTGCCGCCTACTCCACTGAGTAGCAAAGGTACAGCACCGCGTATTGCTTGCTTCGTTCCTTGGTCGTGCACTCTTGCATGACCCGAAGTCCTTCACTTACGGCTATCTTGATGAGAAACTTGTTGACACCGGTCTTACGAAGTTCCTCGACCTCTGCCCTTCAGCCTTGTCTCGGTACTTGGAAATTGCCTCTGCATGCTCCACCTCCTCGGCCCCTTTCACGACCAAGCGCTCTCCCTCCATGAGAGCAAGGGATCAATGACTTTCACGGAAGTCCCGCCTCTGCGGTACCATGGCACTGCCATGCCCATGACCCTACTATCCGTTGCCTCGCATCTGCATCCCTTTTCTTCACGATCAGTAGATATGTCTCTGTAGCACTCCTCTGAGTCCACCTCCATTCAAACTGATGCTTGATTTTGGGTAGCTAAGTCCCTCTGGACTTGTCGTCGCTTCCTCGCCCCTTTCGACCCCCTGCTTCAACACCTTTGTATTCTCCAAGCAGTCTGTTTGGTCGATGGAAAGACAGACTGCAACTCCCATGCATGGCCTCTGCCATCACGTTGTAGGGTTTGCACCGATTCTGTTCTCCTTAGCTTCCTTGGTAGCAACGTTCGCTTACTCGGCCTTGTCCTCTGACTTGCCGGGCTCCCTTAAGCGAATATGAGCTCTGGAGCAGTCCAACTCTCCAGCTGCTTCGATCATACCTCTGCATGATCAAGTCCCTCCCATGGAACTCACTGGTACTTGCATTCGAACTTTTCCCTTAGTGGAACACAGCCCCCATATGCTGATGACCAAGGTTTTCATTCGATGCAAAATTCGATGCACGCCCGGAAGACCCGCCTCTGCGGTACCATGGCCTTCACTCCTTGAATCCATAGCCCTTCTTGCCATCGTGTTGTTCACCGAAGTGGAGCTTCCAGTAGCTCCCGATCATACCTCCATATGATCTAGTCCCTCCCGGGACTCTGTCGTGTGTATCGCATTGCCACGAACTGTTCCACCACGATCCGCTGCACCATGTCGCCTCCTGGTGACATCTCCATTGCATTCTGATCCTTATGGAATAAACTCGAATTGTGAACCCTCCATGTGTGGCCTCTGCCAATACATCGCAGGGTCTCCTCCACCTTCGATTTTGTTCGCTCCTTTGGCAATCGACCTTCATCCACCCACTCTTGGGTCACACCTAGATGAAGCATCGCTCTAGGACAGTCCGTCGCCTAGAAGCTCCCGAAGTCCACCGACTTCCCTGTAATTTGTGCACCATTGTCTGGATCCTGGGCCTCTACCCCTACCAGCACAATCTCCGCTGCGCATCGCTTCCTTCATAGCAACTCGAATGGCAACACTGTGGCATATTCTTCAAGAGTACCCGCCTCTGCGTCCTCTTGCCCCGTGCTAAGGCCTTCTGAACCCAACTTCGCCTCCGTAAATTGAGTCGCCTTAGTTCCTCCATCAAATGCTTCTTCGAGATAAGGTGCATGTGCCTCGAAGCTCCCTTCGTCTTTGGCACCATGCAAGATGAGTCCGCTCCGTCAGAATGAAGGACCCATGGAACAACATGATCCTACTCTTGCCTCTGCAAGAGTTCATGTCCTTGACCTCTGTCTAAGGAAAGCACTGTGCCTCTGCTCCACGTTCCAACTTCTATGCTGGCTCCCTTCATGCGGCTTGAGTACTTCGCCAAGTTACACCCAAGTTGCTCCGCTCCTCGTTTTTGCATTGAGTCGATGGTGGTCCTCGCGCCCACCATTCCACGGGTCAGCCCTCCCTTGAGTCCGATCTCCACATCGACTCCAAGTGTGCCTTCATTTAAGTTGCTTTGGGTCGCTCCCCCACTTGATCTCGCAATGCATCCACCAATGCATTCTCTCAAGCGAGATCATACGACGACTCCTCGCCGCTTGCTCAGTCCATCGAGCTTCGTGGAGTTGTTGTTTGTTGAGGTACTCCTCCTTAACATGTGAGGTCCGTCTCACATGATTCTCCCTCTAGAGAGCCGGGACTTATCCCTCCTGGATAACTATCCCGTTGGAGCAACATCTCTCTTCGTTTCGGAGACCACCATCCCCTTGGACTACTCCGATCTGCTGAACAAACTGTGCATTGTTCTGCCTCCTGCAAACGCACTTGCTAGATTGCGACTCCTCGTCAATACAGTCCCCACTGCACCCCTCAAGGCCTAGCAACATGCTGAACTCGTTGCACACTTCAGCCTCCTACGGACGTATCCTTCACATGCCGAAGAGAAAGTTTTAATGCTCCATGGCACTGAGTTTCGGTCGCCTTGGGATGGCCACGAATATTCCATCGTCCGCATACAAGCCCATGCATGAGTACCAAATTCTTCGAGTTAGCAATTCCCCTCACCTCTGTGAGCTTTGCATAACTCTTTTGGTCGTTGAGCAACTCATTCCACCTTGCATGGTCTCATTCTTACCAAGCGCCTCGCTTGCGTAGAGCACCATCAAGTATAGTTGTCAACGTTGAGCCGTAGTTCAAACTCAGCCATCCCAACCTTCGTGCGCTCCACATTCTTCCAAGCTTGCCTGTTCTCGTGGTGCCTCTTGCGCGAAGGGTTGGCCATTCCTCTGAATGCCAATCTCGGATGCCCGCTCCTCTGAGCGACTCCTTTTCCCTACATCTTTATGCCCGTTTTCCCCCCCAAACGGTCGCGCGCGTGCTGACAGCCCTCAACACAGCCCCGCTAGGTCCCCCACGTTTGCATGTCAAGTGTTTCTATGAGTGCTTGTCCCGCTCTGATACCATCTGTCACAGACTTAGCTGGTTTTGCCTAAGTCGTGCGGCACCCTTGCGTGTCCGTCCGCAAAGGTCAGCCTCCCCGAAGTCTCCCATTGTCCCTTGGGATCAACAAAAGAGAGAACGGGCTAGAGAGAACGCCTCAATCGGGATCCACAAGCAAACATCTCTGAAAAACACTTCATAGACAATGCAAATTACAAACAGACTTTACAAGCTTTGAATAGTAGCACAACAAAGGGTAAAATGGTCCATTATAGACCGAAAATCTCTCGCACGTGTCCACATGACACAACCTTTATTTACAAGCCTAAAGAGGCCACCAACCCAACTAAAATGAGACTATCAAGCCTTCGACCGCCCCTCTACATGCTGTACAAGGTATGAACATGCCAAAAGACACGGACACACATAAGCATTACATCGAACATCTTGTTTAGAAGTTTGTCCGTGACAATTGGGTGGATCTCCTCATAAGAGAATTTTAGGTTTCACAAAGTGGATATAGTAGAAAAATACTCTAAAGAGGATAAAATATAGATCAACACCATTAGGATTATAGAGTTTACCGTAAAAATTTGGTAATGATCGTCAATTAGATATCTCAACAACTTTACTTTTTCTCTCTCCTCTGTACGTCGCCGCACACGTGCACACACGCACGCTGCACCCTTGCTGTGTCATTGCACATATCACAACTCTATCTCTCTCTTTTTAGGTTCTTTGATTTGAGGCTCAATTTGTCCAAGCCCACACGTATGGGCCGAATTCAATATTATCCTGTTGTCATTAATATTTATTTTGATTTATCAGTGTCGGAGTTTATATCAGCCGATACGGACACGTTTTTCGTATCGGAGTCGTTTCCGATACGGTTGCAACAGACGTCTCGAAACGCGATCGTCTTGCACGTGCCAAAGCTATCGTATATAAACCCACTCCTCGCCTTCCCGCCCTCTCGGTCTCGCTTTCACCCGATCAACGGATCGATCGGCGAATGGAGACGGAGGAGGAAGTCGCCGAGACGGCGGAGGAGTCGCAGGTGAATCCCTCCACAGCGCCATTCTTCGATTTGTTTCACATCCCATCCATGCTTCGATCTCTCTTTAGACTCGCAATTCCTCTCGGTTTTCCTATCAATGTGAAGTTTTATTGATATTTGGTGATCGATAGAAGAATAAACCCTATTTTTTTTCTTCTTGTTCTTATTTGGGGAAACTGAACTGATAGATAATAAGGTTTTCCTTGTTTGATTCTCCATTTGTTTCACCTCTTTCTTCAATTGAGACCCACTACTTCCATCCACCAAGCAGCCTTCTTGCTCTTTGGTGAAATAGGCTTCTGCAAACCTATCTGAGCGTAGAAATCACTTTATATTTCACCATGGTGTTTCCAATAATATACTTTCTATTCAACTAATTGCTTCATATGTGTCAATAAAGTTTCATGATTAATGTTTTATCAACATGCCCATACTTGAAAATCTTGGGTTACCTTTGTTTTGCTATACACACTTATTATGCATAATCACTGGTAAGCAAATATTTGAATAAGTTTGGTTCAAGATCTACATCATCCGCCTATATCAATTGTTTCCGACTTATCTCCTAAGAATGACGAATTTCGTATCACTTTATTTTGCTAAAATTCTTGCTAAGAACATAAATCTATATTGGATTAGTTAATTTTATCTAATTAATTTTTTAAAGCATGCTCACCTAGTTTTGTAGTTCTTCAGTTAATATTCTGTATAAACTATTCCAACCATGTCACTTCTTCATACATTTCCAATTAATCTATCTGTCTGCATTGACGTTATGATTTGTGATTGTCAATAGTTTTGTTATGAATGATTAATTCTAGAAGGTTCAAAACATGGTTTAAGTCATTGTAATCATATTACCCTGTATTGGACTGCAAGTGTCAAGCTGGTCATATTTCATTAATCTATATGGTATCTGCTGGTTGATGTAGTTTTGTCAGTTTAGGTTTGGCAGTCTAGGGTCTATATTGGACTGCCTCGGACAGAGATGAATCAGCTTTGCTGTTCATGCCCGACGGATTCTTGTCCTGACTTCATGTGTGAGAAGTAAGCAATGCAGCTCCGGGTGTGAACAGTGAAAAGGATTATTACTCTTACCCCTGTTCCCATTTGCTAAATCTCCTGCTCCTAACTCTAAAATTAAAATAGAGTTAACGTGACAATGTATGTGCAAGTTACCATTCTCAAGACACCTGTTTTTTCAATAGTTGAACCACCATTATGTAGTGACAATGAAATCCTTGATTTGAGTTTCGTTTTCGAAGTTGTTAAACATTGCAAGCTAATATATATATTTGGAATCACACCAATTCTAATCATAGGTAACGATAGTACCATCATCTGCTGTATATCTGATATAATGCATGAAGTAGATGGTTGATTCTTTTTCAAATCCTTTCAAATGAGAATATAAAGAGAATGGGTGTGCCTCATAATATAAAAATTTTCTTCTGGATTTTGAACAAGGGCACCCTTTGTATCAAGGATCATCTCATCAGAAAAGGGGTAAATGTCCAATCTTGTTGTGTCCTCTGTGACTCTCATACTGAAGGCCTTTAACATGTTCTCTATGCTTGTTATTTGTTATTTCACATTAGTATCCTGGACACATTGTTGGTTATGTTGATGCACACGCGGAACTGAGTCATGGATCTATTGGTAGTAGCTCTAGGCTTCAAGATACATTAGTGTATAGTTTTCATTAAGGATCTATCTATTGCATTTTGAGCAAGAAACTGGGCAGCTGTCTTTTGGTTTAAGTTATACATCCATTTGAAATAACAAATTTAGATGAAAGTTGAAGGTATCTTAGTATGCCATATTTTCTTTTCTTCAGATCTCATTTCTAATTGTACATGATGCTTCATTTTGGGACTGGCTGACGAGGTTGTTGAAACTTGAAAGAGCAGCTTATATTCGGGAAATGGAAGTCTGAAAGGCCAATTGATTGCTCTGTGAACCAGACATTATCAGACTGTCTGAATTGTTTGCAGGATGTGGTGGCTATTGTTGGCTATTGATGCTTAGAGAGGTGATCTAAACACACGTTTTCAATGACATCTTTCCCCCAAAAACATAGTATATGTTCAGCAAATGAAATTTTAGTGCCACAAACAACTAATTGCACATTTGATCACAAATATATCTCTGTAACCTTTACATATCTAACCATATCACATTCTAAAATGCACTCAAGTTTAGTTCTTTCCATGTGAGACCATCTAAACCAATCTAAATTAGTCTGATGGTTTGTAAAGGAAAATGTAAATTCTTGTGTCCAAATATTTTCCAGTTGTTCATATTGCACTCATTCCTTGTGCTTGCTTGCTTTTGTATTACTGAGGGGTGAAGCTAAGATTTATCAGCTTGCATCTTGTAGCTAGTAGTGCCATAATGTCTAAAGCGAAGACTGCAGCATTTTTACAGTATGCACACTAACCTCGAGATTGGAGTGCTTGCAACAAAGTGTGCATACTAAGTAGATTCAAGCACAGTGGCATGCTTAGAGGAACCTTGCTGGCCCTACAAAGTGTAACTACACGTTTGTTAAAGCTTATTGGTCCTTATCATGACACCTCAAGCTTATCTATACTTATCCAATTAGATCTGCTAGATGGTATAGAGTAGGTCATGAATTCGAATCTTGCATTTGTCCTTTTCTAATATTAACTAAAAATATTTGTATAATACTCGTTCTTCATCTAGGTCTATACCACAAACTTAGTTTTAGTTCACACGTCAAGCCTAAATCAATTTACTTTGGGAGAGTGTATTAAGGCTTGTAAATATATTGGATCCTATTTTAATAGTCTAGGTTTTTGGGATTTATAGTCACTCAATTTAATCTTTAATAGCCTTCTTGCTTTTCTGCCTGTTGCTTACTTGAATGCCAAGCGGAATATTGAAGATACTGTTGGTCAATAAATATGGAAAAGTTGGTGCAAGTAACTAAACAAAACCAGTATCAAGAGGGTTACAATGTTGTAGCCTACAGATGACTTGCTTCGGAATATTTTTGTTATTTCTCACCAATATGCATGGAATTCAATACATGTTAAGGTCTTGTTTATGGTGTTGCTTTAATATTTATATATATTGAAGTGAAATCAAGAAGGTTGCTGCTGATTTTCCTGAGCTTGTTCCCTCAATTTTTCTGCAGATCGTATTCTTCACGCTTCCAAACGAGTAGCTAAGTCAGGACAGAGTGTATGCAAAATGTAAAGGTGAAAGTTTTCTCAGTTTAAAGTACACTCCTTGAATTTGTTTTTGCTCGAGCACGCTAGAACACCTAGGAACTTGTGCAATACTATATTTTGTGTTGCAGAAGCCATCATTTGATCCTACCAGCAACAACCCACCTTGGACTGACATAGCTTGGAAGATAGCTTCCTGTCCTCTGACCTGAGAGCAATAGGTAATTGGCCTAACTGTCCTCTTGAAGATTCTTTTGGAGAGTTCTTGCATACTAAATGTTCCAAGGAGATTTATCAAAAAGCTTTCTCTTCCTCAGTTTTCTTAATCTTGGGCAAACAACTTCTTATCTGCAAATTAATTAGTCCTTAATAATAGATAGAAATTCCAGTGCCAAAGCTTAAACTTCTGTTCTTGGGTCTGTGACACACAATACCATGACATTCATCTACTTGGCATTGTTCAAGTGAAACATGACATTCATATCCTTGCTGAAAACATTAGGTAGTTCAGTGAAACATGACAAGTTGATATGTCCATTTTGCTACAATTTCTGGTTATCTCTGAAATATATGTCCACTCATATGGAATTGTCTTCCTCAACTTCAAGTTCTTCGGTAACATGAAGTTGGATGGTGATGAAAAACTGTAAGGACACCATGTAATTTCAGGTTACCAATGACTACCTCCAATAACCACATGGAGTTAGCGGGTAATTAGTGGAGAATAATCTGCCACGTTGCTGGGGAACAGCATGCATAATTTTGCCTAAACTAGGAGTCAAGTATTAGGTAAAGCAACGATCCTAAGTATAAAGCAACAAGGGAAGGAGAATAGTAGGTAGGCCATTAACTCTTCAAGGACATGTAGGCTTTTAAATTGCCGAGAACATGCTTCATCCAATCAATTCTTATGGTTCAATTTGGACTATCAAAATCAAACAATGTCATATAGGACTAGGTATTACGCATGACTCTACTTAAAACACATAGCAATTTGATAAACATAGAGTTGGCAGAAGAGTTTTGGACACCAACAAGGCTCCACCAAGCATGTTGATGACTCAGCATGCAAGAGGGGCACGAGTCTCAAAGCACCTTTTCGTTGGACAAGTAGTAAATGGCCATTTACCCTCGCCTGTCCCAAGTCACCAAAACTTTCTTTAAGACGCTAATCAATTGTCTCTGCAGACACATCTGAGTAGTTAACTCAGGTCCTGTCATCAAGGACAGAAGAAAGCGGAATCATCCTATAGAGTTTATTGCACATTACTAGGAACATGATAAGCATGTTTGCTTCTTTAAGATATTAGATTGTATTAGGGACAAATCTTTGGCTCTAAAGCACGCTTAAGATACACAAAGTCCAACCAAATTCCTAGAACAAATTCCATGTTACCCACACTTTAGAACTGAGCCATCTTAGTGTTAATAAATAAATATGTACTCCAATATCTTGAGCAAGCAATACTTAGATAAACAAATATGGGCCCATGAGACAGGAGTTGCATTGGACCGGTTTCCTAGAAAAGGATTGGGATCAAAGAAAGGTAAGAGAGAAGATAAGTGACATGGCCATGGCCACATTTTGGAGATCTTAGATTCTATTAGGCAAGATAGCATTGCATTGGCCACTAATATTAAAAATTATGGGGATAATGACTATTGATGTAGATGTGGTCCCTTGATCCGATCTGTCATTCTTGGTGTGGCAATCAGTGGGTGCCAATTGGAACCCAATTTGTTCAATATGTGGTTGATATAAGCCTAACATGAAGTTATATATTGGAAGTATTTCATAAGCTAAGCGACAAGATTAGATGTTCTTTCTCGGTATCTGTTGAAGTAGGCTTTCCTCTTAGCATTTGTTGGTCGACAACAATTATTTGATTAGGAGAGTAGCAATATCAGAAATTGATTGATCTGATGAACACTGTAATTTGTAGATAGTAGCCATGCACCAAACTCAATTTTGAACTCATTCAAGAAATTGCTGACAAGATGATAATTTGTTGATACGATTGTTTTCTTATTGGAGTCTGAGCGTCTCCCATAAGCTTTACTATAAGTATATAATTATTGTTGCAATTATTATGGAGGATTTTCATTTCAATGGATATATACCAACAAAAATATACTTATGAGAGTGTTATTTGCAATTGTTATTGAATGTTATATAACAAAAATAAATAAAAGCTGTTTTCGAGTTTCTACTCAAGAAATAATATGATATAATTTGAATATTAATTATGACAGCCGATCAGTTAATGCCAATAACAATAACTATGCTTTAAATCTTGATGCATTATTACAATCCATAGTTATGGCAAATTTCCTTATCATAGAAAGATGACCCAAATCTGTTTAATAGTGGTAATAGGAGAGTAGTGTACTTTAATAACTGCTCCATCCAACTAATGGCCAAACCATATAATATCAACAAAATTATTCAGAGGAGATAAGATATATAATCATTTTAACTTGATGCCTATATTATAATCACTAGAGTGCTTCACTAAGTGCCATGCACGTAATGTTAAAAAAAAAAAAAGGAAGAAAACTGAGATATATATTTCAGCATGGACTTCATCTCATAGCTGCATGCACTATATATACTGATATAAACTTTAGATGAATATATTGCAGTTCTTAGCTAGAACTTGTCACTGGAAACTTTCTTGTTTTTAGCTCTCTCGACACTTACCACTAAACATTTTAGGCCTTTATTTTTTTCTGCAGTTGGCTTCCATCTACACCGACAATTCAAAAAATTATATGTATACATACGTATTTTATATTTCACACTTACAAAATTGCCTTAGTCACACACACACACACACACACACCTGCATACATATATGATGAGGCTATTTTTGGTCATTATACTAAGGAGTATGCTTGAGATTGATATGTTCTTTTGTCCTTTTATCTAGTAAACTTTATATCAAAGACAACATTTAGTGAACCTAAATACCTTCAATTGACATATGCAAGGAAAGAGAAAGGACATCTGGAATAGGTCTTTAGGGTCCCACTCAAAGTCCAAACAAATGTAAGCTGAGAAGGCTTGGTAGACATAAGTAGCATGAGAAGGTTATGTTTTATCTGAAGAACCATATACATATCTCATTTGTGCAAGTAGAGACAGATGGATTCATTGGACGATTTGTACTGTTTTTTAGGTTTTCAAGATTTTGAGGGAATTAACACTCTTTTTTTCTTTTGCCGAGTAAACTTCACCTCAAAGACAATACTAATAGACACAATAAAAATAAGAAGTAGAAGAAGTTAATGTGTTATCTGGAGAACCCTTTATATATCCCATTTATTTAAATAGAGATTGGTAGATTCATTTTGAAATGCCAGCAAACGGTGCTAGCTGCAAGTCGAGTAGCTCTATTGCTCCTTCAGGTGGTAAGCTTTTATTTTGAAACATCTTCTATTAGCTGACAGACATAACACCATAAAAAAGATTCCATCAATAAATGTGTATTCTGAATTCATTCAAGGGAAAATAGTGTTAGGTATAACTGAAACTAATATCTTCGACTTTGTCGAATTCTGTAAGTTGGATACTTCCTCTGTCTGTCTGTCTCTGTCTCTCTCTCTCGTTTTCTGTCTCTTAACGTGTCACAAACATTCTCTTCATCTTTTCCTGTCGTCGATGTATCTTTTATCTAGTGAATTGGGTTCATTTTACTCTTGTTATTTTATCATCTTTCCATGTGCATCCAATGCTCGTCGGCCAGTCCATGTCTTTGTTCATCATTCGTTCTTATTTTCACTGCAGCATGCTCAATCCTTAAACACCAAACTCGATGTTACTTGTGTTTGTTTCTTTCTGTTCGCAACAGCACAATCTTCAAGGAATAAAGAAAGAAGAACAACACCAGCACAATCTGATTCCGATGCGATGTGATTAAGTACTTAAGATCGAGGGAAGAAGAAGAATAATTGTGGGGATGCAGAGGAGATTTATCGGGAGACTACAAAAATCCCTCTCTGGTTTGTTCCTCTCCCTCGAACGTGATTGCTTTTTCATCTACCTCCCTGGAGATAGATTAGTAGCAGCAAGCTGTGCGCTGTCCACATGGCTGAGACCATCTGCTGTCCTCTTAAAGCAGCGGCACGCCCCCTTCTCTCTCTCTCTCTCTCTGAGTCTTAAACACACAAGCCCACATGCTGCGTGTTGTCGCTTTCCCGTAAGAGTTCCTTTCTTTCAATGCACAGAAGGGGGGATGCTTTGAACAGATGCGAGAAGCACAGGGAAAACACAAGAAATGAGAGGAAAAAGAAGATAAAGAAAGGAAAAGAAAGCTAAGTGGCAGTCGCAAGGATTCTTCTCCTGCCCCTCCACAGCCTCGTTTCTCTCGCTTACGACTACTCCTCCCTCGGGATTCATTCTCCCCTCCTCACTCTGCTGCCACTACTTGTATACTCCATATCCTCTGTAACCTTATTGCTGCTACTACCTTGAACTCTGATTTCTCCTATCGGAACTCAGGAGTTGTGTCCGGTCGGACGAAGGAAAATGCTATAAAATAGAGAGAGAATGAGATAGTGAGAGAGAGAGAGAGAGAGAGGGGGGGGGTTGGGCATCATCTCATCGAGGAATGGCCACAAGTAGGTTGGTACCATTTTCTCCTTCCTTCCACTAGTCCTCATGTGGCATCTGTCCCTCACTGGTTTCCTGCTCTCCCTTCTCTCTATCAATCTCTGTACCTATCACCGTCAGTCAATAATACTGCATGCTTGTTTTTGTTGGCTAGCTGTTGTCAGGGAACCTTCCTCTGGTCCCATCATTCACAGACCTCCACCCCCCCCTAGCTTTCCTCTCTCTCTATCTTAACATCTCATGGATCTGAGAACTCCTTTATTCTATTTCCTTTGCAGATGATGGGTGAAAGGCTACTGGTCACTGCAATCAACAGCGACGACGATAATATCACCACTACCAGCAGCAGCGGCAACACCAGCAGCAGCGGCAACAACGAGACCAACAAGAACAATATGATTCATGCTAGTTCTACTACTTCCGGTGCTGCTGCTAGGGTTATGGACAAGCCATCAGCGCAGGATCAATCGCAGGCCGTCCTGAGATGCCCTCGCTGCGATTCGTCGAACACCAAGTTCTGCTACTACAACAATTACAGCCTATCTCAGCCGCGGCACTTCTGCAAGGCCTGTAAGCGGTACTGGACGCGCGGCGGCACCCTCCGGAACGTCCCGGTAGGTGGCGGGTGCCGCAGGAACAAGCGCGCCAAGAAGCCGGCGGCTGCCCCCATGGCACCGCCGAACCATCCGCACCGCCGCCCTCTTCTGCCGCCTGATCCGGTCCCTTCCCTCTTGGTGCAGAGACCTTCTCCATCCCACCTCGACGCCGCTGCGCTTTATGCTCTGCAAACGGCGTCCTCATCGTCGGATATGAGCCTCACGTTGCCAATTATTATGAACAGTCTCCACATCCCCTCTTGCACTACTGCCTTCGATCTGCAGCCTCATCTCGGCGCACCCGGACTCGGGCTTCCATCCAATCCGCAGCGTGAGAACGAGTACCATCTCGGTGAGCTTCAGCCATTGTCGCCGGTGGACGACTATCCACTTTTTGGGTCATCTTTGCCATCTGCATCACAGCTAGCGTCGAGCATTAAGCAGCTCAAGCAAGTGGCGGACTACCAGGCCATATTGCCCTTCGATGAACTGCAAGCCTCTGGCATCGGTGGGAGTCTTAATGCCATGACGAAGGAAGTGAAGTGGGAAGGGCAAACCAATAACTTGATGAACAGCTGCACAGATTGGCAGATTCCATCAGTGAACTCGTTGGATAATTTTGGTCCAGCTGCAGCCACGTACTGGAATTTAGTCATCGGCGGCACCGGTGGTTGGCCGGACGGCATGAACTATGGTTCATCAGTCACTCCTCTGATCTAGTCTAAGGGTGAAGTGCGGCCGATAAGTATTGTCTCTCAATCCTGTTCATTCATGGTTGTTGCATCTTCTTTTTCATTACGATGTTTCCGAATTATACATGGTAGTAAGGTCAGTGCGCTATATCTATATTACATGCTCACTGTAATGTGGTGGCGGGGGCGGATTACTAGAGCAGTGCCGATCGGAGAGATCCTGTCGGTTTGCAAACGTCTCAGTTTGTTGGGAGAGGACCCTCGGATCTTTTCAGCTCAATAACGTGTATTGTCATCAGTTTTTAGTGAACTAGGAAGAAGAAGAAGCTGGAGGAGTGAGCTGGTCTTGCATGTATGTACATAGCAGGCATGGCATATACCATCTTCTTATTGAGTGGTTTGCGTTTTTTGGGCATTGTCAGAAGTCTTCATCATCTTCTTCTTCGTCAGTTGAGGTGATTTATGCTGTTGAAGAAGCCAATTAACAATTGAGATATTTATCTTTTTCGCTTTTGTGTGTTTTTTTGGTGTGTTGGCAGAAAGAACTTGGTACATATAGTTTTCTGTAGTGGGATTTCATTTCACTTTTATGAGTGATCTATTGCCTGCTTTTTGGCCTTTCTTTCACTGTAACAAGTATTAACTCTGCTCATATTGATAGTGGACTGAATGGGCATGTTTGCTCTGATGATTATGTTCAGAAGTGCAATGACTGTCTATGTGCAGTATTCTAGCAAGAGTTTGTGCTTTTCTTTACAGCAGCTTTCCTTACCTTCATTGATAATGTCAGTAGAATCTTTACAAGGCAAATGGATGGCTTATGCTTATTACATGTAAAGTCTCAAAGATTTGGCAGTCATTTGTATCAGCTTTTGTTCTAGTTTGCTTGTCTATTTGTTTCATGGACAACTCTTTTATCTTGTGGCAAAGAAGAAGAAGAAGAAGGTCCACTACTCATGGCAACAGAAACAGGAACCACTTTCCCCATGTAACATAGCAGTGCAATGCTCCACTCCTCGAACATTCTTTTTGATGCATTAGAGTCTCTTATCATTGGAAGATCATATTGCAGCTATCAGCATGGTCCGGGAATCTGTCTCAGATATTGTGAGCAGATATAACAAAAGCTGATAGCCAATTAATTGTGAAGTAAAAGCTCAAATTGTAGGGAAAAATTAGGTTCATGCGAAGAAGTTGAGCTCAAATTATTCTGTCAAAAAATGTCAATTTAATCAAATTGTTTAAATATGTTATTCTCCTTGTTGTGATTCAAATTATTTTGCAGAAAGAAAAAGGAAAATCAAAAGAGGCGATGAAGAGAGTCTTAAGTCCTAATGTTGTTGAAATATAGATTTTTAAGGACTTCTATGGATAGTTCTTTAACGTAAGGAAAGAGAAAAAGAAAAAGAAAAATGCACAGAATGGGAGAAGAAAAAATTGCAATTTAACCATAAATCATAGAAAAAACTTAGATTTGTTTTAACCAGAAGACATATTATATTAATATTCTGCTCATTCAATTAATAACAATCCAACTTACAAAAACAGGTCAAAATAGTCCTAAGTCAATGAATATATATATATATATATATATATATATAAATCTGGGAACACATTTAACTTGACTCATGTGCAGAAATCAAGCTTAAGTTGAGGTATCACATATTTGTTGTAATTAAAGATATTGAGTCAGTTATGTACAGCTCTAGTTTGTCTGAAATAGGACAATGATTGATAATATATACTTCCAAAATCAAGAATTATAATGCCTTAACCATGAGTAACAACATTTAGATGTCCATACAAGTTTAACATTATAAGAGGACATTTAATTTGCTCTCAAGCCAAATAAATGAAAGTGGCCTTTAACATTCATCTGTAAGCTATTTCAGTTGGGAACCAAATAATTTGATTGATATCAATGCTTTTCTATTTTATATTAAGCTAAAACATGTTCTCTATCTTCACATTCCAAGAAATGATTCTTTTCATTCTGGACTTATCAAATATTTTGTCAGATTTATTGGAGTTATTTCAGTTTAGATCCCTATGTCTCATTTTGACATGATAACTCAGGATTGGAATTGCTGTCATCCAAGGAATTCACATGTTTCTTCCTTTTCATGAGCATATTAGAACCCACAAAATTCCTGGAATCCAGTTCTTTCTATTATTCTGGTAGGTAGATCAGTGAGAGCCAATTCTAGAATTGCTACAGAATCATATATATGAATGATTGTTAAGTGATCAGGCTTTCTACGATTTGACATGGAAAAATTTCAAGGATTTATGGAATATAATTCTCCAGAGAAGTCAAGGAGACATCCAAAAAGAAGCTAAGTTAGATTCTCCAGAAGCAGTGAGGGAATGACCAAATGTCTTTGTGCAGCATTTATAAGCAATCCCTTCCATCTGTCATCTTCTAAACCTATCATATTAACATTACCAGTAACAAGGGAAAGTTCTTTTTCTTTCTTTCTTACTTTATTTAGATTAAGAAAAAATCAATGGTTAGATTTGGAGTTTCAAACAATTCCTGGTTCTGATGTGTCAGTCCACTCCAATGTTGCAGATCTTACCATCAATTCCTTCACCACTTGATATATTGATGATGAACCAAACAGTGGTAGACTAAATCATCATATAAATAGTAAACCAATCCTTCAAAAACTCCTGCTTTTTAAGCATCTAGAAGAAAGAAATCATACCGTAGATTAAACACTATCGAATGGTTTGGCAAAGAAAAGAATTATTAGAATGTCTCATTTCATCCTTTCCTTGCTGCAAAAATTGAACTTTTGGCACATGATATGCTGATGAGCACTGTTTATTAGCAATACTTGGGAGGAGACACTGCATGAGTTGATACTGTTTGCTGATAACTTTGACAATTGTGCTTCTGATCGAAAGAGTTAAGAAGTGAAACTTTTGTTTTCACACATTTTTAATGAAAGCTTATGACTTGTTTAATCTCTTTCTGCTACCTCTTCCTTGAATTTACCATCCGCTGTCTCTTTTCTTCTTTGTTCACACATTCAATTATTATTTTCTCATCTCCTCAGTTGGAGCTTTAGTACCATCTGCCATCAGTGGATTGCACTCAGTGCATGAACTGACCTACATGCATGTGATATGATTGAAGACCACAAGCTTGCTGCAAAAGTTGGTCATGCTTTGCATTATAAGATAGTACTTGCCACAGGCCAAGTAAAACTATTCATAATATTTCCTACTCTACTAGTTGTTAGAACTCATCATTCTTCAATGCTTTTAGCACTTGGCATGGACTGATAAGATTCAATTCAAACCATTTTAATCATTTTTGTTGTCATGTTGCAAAAAATATCGTCTAATTTTGTCGAAGATTACACTTTTTTGATCCATATTTTCTTAACCTTTTCATTAGAGCTAATGCTTGTTCTTGGGTTTAGTAAACCCAATCCTAAATCAAGAAAAAAAAAGAAGAAGGGATTAATCGATACTAGAAAATTTACATATGGTTTTGGATTGAGATATAAACTCTTCATGAAGCCTTCACTAATGATCCTCCAATAGAGTTACCAGTAATCCGAATTTATTCATCAAAATGATGGAATATATTGCATATATCTCAAAATCTCACACACTGTTAAAGCCTTACTTGGAACTGCAATTTGATCTTGCAACTAAGCTATGATCAGACATTAATTCAAGATTAAGCTTATGTAGGATTGAATTAAATACAACACATTTTATTCTTGCTTCTCATGTCCATTAATTTCATAGCTTCTTCCATGCCATTATCTTGTTTGAAATCCCTCTCCAATATTGCTCTCATTTTCCCAACACATACCCATCCAACTAATTTCAACACTTGGGAGGGGTAAATTGCAATCACCTACTTTTCATAGTTTTGTATGCAAAATTTTGATTGTCTAATCAATTTTTTTATGTAACAAATTGGAAAGTTTTATATCAAATTGTAAGTTATAATGACATCATATATATATATATATATATATATATATATATATATATATATATATATATATTTGTAATATAACTTTTCTACAATGTATGCACATAAAAATAATATTTTGAAGAACTCCTATGATGGAAGCACAAAGAATCAAATCGCCTAAAATAATCAAAGTATGATGACATCTTCCGACAAAGATTTTTCACGCACATCATATCTGACCACTACATAATTTCTTATGCAACCTTCTCCTACAAGAAACTATTATATATGTTGAATTAGTCTTTAATTACATACCATACGTATACATCATACTCACTCATCCTTACACCTAACCCACTAAGTGGTATCACTAAACAGACAAGAAAGAAGTCAATTTGCCATGCAGTGTATCCTCCTCTTCTTCTTCTTCTTCTTCTTCTTCTTCTTAATGGAATTATCTCTTCCTTGGTTTCCACGTCCCACTGTAACCTTTCTTTTCACGTTTGCAATCCTCATGCAAACGCGGCTTCTCCACGCACCAAAACCATGAAACACAACGCGGCTTCTGTGCACATCAAAACCATGAAACACACCACACCACAAAGATAATATCGATGGCTGAAGAAGAAGCATGCATGTCATCATCTCTCGCGGAGAAAGCTTCATACGTATGTTTTGTTGGGAGAGAGAAGATTTCGAAACAAACAAATAAATAATAATAATAATCAAAGAATAATAGAAAAAACTAAATATTTTATCGCATGAAAAAAATAAATATAAGAAATATCTCATAGAAACCTTGAATCCAATGGACGTCCTCTCATATGGACTCTAAAAGAGCCTCTCTCTCAACCATCTCCCTTAGGATACATGATGTATTTATAGCGATAAAACCTAATTTGACGAGAACTTTTGTTGTTTTACTTGAATTTCTAATCCTAATCCTAATATTCTACATAGTGACTCCTCAAATATTTACCAACCTAACAAATATTTCTTGAAGCGAGGCGAACTCGTTTTACATGAATGAGGAAGACGAAGATGGAGGAGGACGAAAGGCGGCAGACATGCTGTTGTTCCGATTCCTGGCTTCGGATGTCGCAGTCGCAGCGACGGAGGAAGCTGCGGGGGTGAACATGGGAGGATTCATTTGATGCTCTTGTTGGAACATCGTCAAGTTTTGGTGCAGCGGCAGGTTCAACCGCCGCCGCTGCGCCATCTGCTGCAAGCTGATTCCATCCAGCGATTGCAGGCGATTGAATCCCGGCGGCGGCGGCGGTACGGGGTTGAAGACAGGAAGACCGGACTCATTTAGTATATGATCTTCCCACCCGGCTGCTCCGCCTCCTCCGGCATGGAAGAATGGAGTCGGCATGGGAGCTCGGGTCGGGTGGCCGAGCGCACCAGCCGCAGTGTCCTGCATCTGGGGGATAATCGGCGCTTGTGCTTGAGGAAGCTTCTTGGACGAGGCTGAAGACGACGGCAGCGACTGTTTCTTCTTGATCTTCTTGGAGCAGCCACCTTCGGGGACGTTGCGGAGGGTGCCGCCGTGAGTCCAGTAGCGCTTGCAGGTCCTGCAGTAGTGCCTCGGCTGGGAAGTGTTGTAGTTGTTGTAGTAGCAGAACTTGGTGTCCTCCGAACCGCACCTCGCGCATGGCACTCGCGACGGCTGCTTCTGCTGCTGCCGCTGCCTCCGCTGCTGCTGCTGCTCCATTCCTCTCTATGACGGGTGGAAGGCACAAAAAGGCAGAACGACAGGAGGGAATAATGGCGACTACTTAAAGAGAAAGCAGAGGGCGGGAAGGAGTGGCTCCAAATAGGGGACGCCTGGCGGGGGCTCTGTACGCGGAAGCTTTATTGCTCGGCAAGAGCGAGGAATTTTCGTCTTGTGGGAGACTACTTCAACGTGTCCAATGCCAGACTGTGTGCTGAGAATTCAAGCACAAAGATAATAAATATATTGCCAACTATGAGCTGCTTCATTTATCATACAATCCACAAGAAGATTTCTTCGGATCCACAGTGTGCATGCATCGCAAAGCTTCAGTAAGCAAATCATATCAGCAGTAGCTAAGAAGATACGGTGAACAAGAAGAGCTGCTGCTGAAGAGAGGCGGAGTGGAGAAGGAAGAGGGAGAATTAGGAGGTGGCGTCTGCTGTTGGACAAAGAAAGCAGTTGTCGGAGGTGACTCGTTGGGTGGGTCCGATGACGAGTGATATGTGGAGAGAGAGAGAGAGAGAGAGAGAGAGAGAGAGACGCTGGGCTTTCTTAAGGCAGCAGCGGCAGCGGCAGAGAGAGGAAGTTTCCGGTCACTCTCTCTCTCTCTGTCACCGGTCTCCATTTCTCAGACTACTCTCACTCTGCTGGACATAATTCTGCAGGCACACCACCTTGGAAAATAACTACTATATATAGTCTTTCGATATCCACATCTGCAAATTACGCTAAAAATATAATGCCAAAAAGCAGCCAACCAACCAGAAAATATTTACCATTAGTCAAATTATGATGTTTTTATGTGTCAAGAATGTATTATAACAAATCTCATAGTTAATAATATTAGAATTAAAATTAAGATGGCATGAGAGGAAAACTTTGTGTCTATTTATGTGATTGATGCAAGAGTTATTTAGTTAATCTATTAATAAAATAAATTTATTTAAATTAGAAATAATTTATATATATATATGTAATAAATTGTACATATCAACATACACTCAATGATGAGAAAAAATAAATAAATATAAAAAATTAAAGATAGAAACTATTATGATAAAAGTGACATGCTAACACTATCATTATATACTTTGACACCTCATTCCCACATGGCTGAGCTACCTAGCTGACACATGGGAGCCATTTAAATGGCCTTTCATTACTATCTCAGCCTCATATAATCATATCCCATAAGTACTAATTATAAAACAAGTATGGACGATCTTCGTCCATCCATTATCGTGTAAACAAATAAGCATAACTGTTCTAACTAGCATAACAAATGAGCATAATCGTTCATGCAAGGTGGTTATGATCGGTTCTTATGCTTCTGTTACCATACTAGTTACGTAATAGCCCTCCTAAGCATTCGTTATAAAAGGGACCATGTAGGTATGCCCAAACATAGAACGAATCTCTATTGGGAATGCCTCTGATAGGGTTTATATATCCAACTTGATGAGTTCCACCTTGAAACTACTTCGGAGAAGAATTAGGCTGGATTCGGTTAGTTTCTAGCTTAGACAACTAAAATATACTCTAACAGATTAGTGTTAGAAGAAGGGTTCACCATTATATCTCAAGGAAACCTCAAAGGTCTTTTTTGAATAAATCTCAAGGATCCGAATCCCTCGAACTTCAACGAACCAAGTCCAATAGCCTTAAATGCTCCTTTGTTGAACCTCCTGATTTCAATGATCTCGAATAAGAGACAATTGAGGTTGTTGATTGGTCCGAATCCTCTCCCTATGATGAACCCCAACCTATTTTGATAGCTTTTTAAAGACCCAACCTTCACCCAATCGCTTCCCGTAGCTCCCGCAATCATGGCTATTCCTTTGGAATCCTTTCATACCCTAATCAAACAAATATAAGTTTTAACCAAAATAGTCCAAATCGTTGTTCCCTACCTTCCTCAACTTGCCCAACTTGCCCATTAAGCCCCATTTACATTCGCTTTGTCAATCCTAGCTCTTGATCCACCAAATTCTTGTTCCTAGTCTAGTAGTCGAATCTTACTTGACTCAGGTCCAAGTACCATTAGAGGTACATTCCCCGCCATTGGCCCAAAGCCTAATCCCTCCGTCGGAATAAAAATTTCTGAATGAGTCAATCACTTAATCGGCCAACCTCTTAATCGAGATCTAAGACCACTTTAGTAAGATAGATCAACAATTGGAGAATATTCACAAAGAAATAAAGTAAAAAAAATAACTAAATGGACTCATACTTAGAATCCCCATGTAAGAAAATAAATAACCGATCTCGTAGGGCTTTAGACTTCTCATACTAGACATTTATGATAGAAAATTCTACCCTTTAGACATTTATAACATACGTCTGTAAGTTCCAAATCTAGCACGACCAGTTATCGGGAGTAACAACCAATCTTACGATGGCAATTGAGTATCGATAGAGGATCATTTGCTCTCGGTGTCATGAGAGAAATATCATATATGTTCTTGCTCAAACAAATCATTGGTTAGGGTCATTCGAATTGAGAGAGAAAGTGTTCTTTGGGAGAATATGATTAGAGCGAGGCTCGAGTAGAAATCATATGGACCTAATAACACTATGCTCGAAATACGTTTTCTGGGATATAAATGGATGAGAAACTATAGATACATAGTAACTAAGGATAGACAAGTCCAATGGATTGGATTCTCTTGTATCATCTTGGGACTACGGTATAGTGGCATAGTACGTTCATAGTCGATGAGTTTTGACATGTATGACTCACGACCAACTTAATATTGGGCTTAGAGGGTCACACACATATAGTAAGTGTTGCGACAAGTAGAGGTTCATATATGAGATATCCACTAGAGCCCCTATCTTATTAGATATCCAATAAGCCTATGGATTATTGAATCTTGTGGATAAGATCTAATAAGAGCCAATGAGAGATTATTTGGTAGAGATCCACTAATCCAAGAGGCTTAGATAGTTTTAGATGGAGATCCAGTATCCAATAGGGTATGATCTATTATGGTTAAGTTGATAATGGGCCTCTATAAATAGGAGGGAACTAAAGGACCATAGGCTAGACCCTTTTAGCTGCCACCTCTTATACTCATCTCCCCCTCTTCTCCTCAACCAACAGCCCTTGTTTAGGGCGTGTGGACAACAAGAAGGGCTAGTCCCTTCTTAATTGCATGGTGCACATGGAAAGGAGGATTGTGCAGCTATTTGAGGAGTGTCTTCGTAGCCCCTACCATGTGAATCACCGCTAGAGAAGACAATTGACCTCTTTCATCCTCTCCTATAGACCTACAAAATTTTAGGGATATATGATCTCCCTAGATAACACATATTTTATATACACATAGTTTTTGGTTTTACAGGTTTTGCATACTAATCTTCACACAATGATGAAACCTTTTCTTTCTGTGAAAAAATCTAAGATTTTATTTTATTTTTCTTCTACTATGCATGTGATGGTGCCTCAAATTTCCCAACAACCAACTGCCTCCATCATATGGATAGATATATAACACACAAGTTTATCCTGTTATTTCGATTTCCCTCTCGAGTAACCTATGACTGAGATTATTTAGAGTCTATATTTAAAGATGAATCAGTCTCATTATTATGATATCATCATGATCAGATTTCTATTACATAGATCCATGGACATCACCATACATACAATAGGCGACATAAAATAAGAAAAAAATTAATTAAATAATAAGCAAAAAGAGTATGTGTCATATTACATATACCACCACTCACGTGATTGACTTACATGACACTTACGACTAGTAGTATCTTGCTTGAAACTCTTCCAGCATATTGCTTCTCTATTCAAGCTGAACACATACCTTGAGTTAGATTTGCTATTATCGATATCGAATTGGAAACTCGAGTCCATATAGCCCTCAACCTTGAGGTTACTTCTTTCATATACTAGTAAAAGATCTATAGTCATTCTCAAGTATTTAAGGATACACTTTACTGCCTTCTAGTGTTCCAAACCTAGATTAGCATACGATATATCAAGCATAGTACATAGCATAGCATATATGATCAATCATATTGTTGAGGCATAAGGTATCCTATCCATGTTTGCTCTTTCTTCAAGAGTATTTTGAGATATACTCCTAGAAAGTGATATTCTATGTCTCATCGGTACGAGACTTCAATTGAAATTTTTCATGTCAAAACTTTTGACAATGGTGTTTATGTACCTGGACTACGACAAGTCAAGTATCCTCTTGGATCTATTTCTGTAGATCTGAATCCCCAAGATATATGATGCTTTCCTTAAGTCCTTTATGGAGAAATGTTTAGATAGCCAAGTCTTTACTATGAAAAGCGTTACTACATCATTTTTAATGATCATAATGTCATACACATATAATACCAAAAATGTGATAGTGCTCACTTACCTTCCTATACACACAAAGCTTATCTTCATTCTTAACGAAATCATAAGATCTAATTGTCTCAAAAAATCTTATGTTTCAACTTTAGGAAGCTTGCTTTAGTCCATAGATAGATCTAAACAATCTGCACATCTTATTTGGACTCTCCTTGGACATGAATCTCTTATGTTGTATCATATACACATCCTCCTCGAGGTTGCCAATGAGGAACATAGTTTTCACGTTCATTTGTCAAATTTCATAGTCATAGTGTGCTGCAATAGCCAAGAGAATTCAGATAGATTTCAGCATGACTACATGTGAGAAGGTTTCGTCATAGTCAACACATTGTCTTTAACGATACCCCTTATCCACTAGCATTGCTTTATAGGTCTCAATATTTTCATCTTCTCCGATCTTCTTCTTGAAGATCCACTTGCAACCAATGGGTACGATACCCTTAAGTGCATCAACTATGTTCCAAACCTTATTGGAGTACATGGAATCCATCTTAGAATTCATGGCTTTTTGTCACTTCTTGGAGTCTATACTCGTAATAGTCTCCTCATAAGTCTAATGATCAATATCTTCAACATCCTCTTTTCTGATATGTCTTACATATCTCTAAGGAGGATGAGATACTTTGTCAGACCTACATAAAGTTGGAACTTGTGTGCTAGCTTCTTAACATACTTAGGCTACAGAACAGTGCTTGAGCTAGGTTCTCCAACCTCGCTCAACTCTATCACGCTCCCACTATCTCCATTAAGAATGTGTTCCTTCTCAAGGAACACCGCTCTCTTGGCTACAAAGATTTTTTAGTCATCGGGGTGATAGAAATAATACCCACAAGTTTCCTTAGGGTATCTTAGGAACTTGCATAGTTTTGTCTTGGATTCAAACTTGTCGGGATTATGTCTCATAATGTGGGCAAGACAGCCTAAAATCTTAACAACCTTAAGATCAAGCTTCTTCCCTTTCCATATCTTATATGGTATATATACTATCAACTTAGTCAAAATTATGTTCAAAAGGTAAGTTGCGAACTCTATGACGTATCCCTAGAATGAGATGCATAGGTCGGCGAAACTCATCATGGACCACACTGCTAGTCCTAGGTGCCCTGCAAGCCAATCATATGGGTGATGGCACATGTGACACACAACATGGTCTTTTTACTCATTATTATTGGTATTTTCTCACTTTATGTTGCTCGTTGCATATATTATGATGTCGATGGATCTGTGTAATGAGATCAGAACATGATGAGGTCACGATAATAAACTAATTCTCTTTTAAACACAAACCCTAAAAATCTTGATCATATGTTACTCGAGAGAGATATCGAGATATATGAGACTAACAACACCATGCCCGATATACGATTTCTGGGATATTAGATAGATGAGGGGCTATAGATATATGATAATTGAGGATAGCCAAGTTCAATAGATTGGATTCCCTTATATCGTTTAGGAACCGTGGCGTAGTGACATACTACATTTGTAGTCGATGAGTCGAGTGAATTATTATAAGAGATGATAATTCACCGAGTCAAAAGGAGTTATGATATGTATGACTCATGTCCAGCTCGATATTGGGCCTAGAGGCTCACACACATATGATAGATGTTGCGATGAGTAGAGGCTTAGATATAAGATATCTGTTGGAGTCCCTATCTTATTGGATATCCAGTAAGCCCCTTAATTATTGGATTTTGTAGGTAAGATCCAATAAGAGCCAATGAGAGATTATTAGGTAGAGATTCACTAATCCAAGAGTCTTTGATAGTTAGATTATGATCCATTATCCAATAGGGTATGACTCATTATAGTTAAGTTGATAAGAGACATCTATAAATAGGAGGAAACCAAAGGGGCATAGGCTAGACCCCCTTTTTGGCTGGCACCTCCTATTCTCCTCCCTCCCTCTCCTCCTTAGTTGACAGCCCCAGTTTCGAGCATGTGGATAGTAAGAAGGGCCGACCCTTTCTTGATCACGTGATGTATGTGGAAAGGAAGATCGTGCAGCGATTTGAGGAGCATATTCGCTGCATCTATCATGTAGATCATCACTAAACGGGAGAAAAATTGACCTCCCCTCCTGATTGGGGTCATAATAGCAATTCTAAGATCATTCGAGAAAGTTATGATAGTTTCAGCATGACGAGGTCTAATCGGTCCTGTGCGACCCACACAAAGGGTCTCCGGCCACGACGTGCATTTAGGCACCGTATGATGAAAAAATATGGGTGCGATCATACTAACACTAAAGTCTTGGAGCCCATCAGAACTCCAAAGTTAATGTGCTTGGGTGAGTATAGTACTAGGGTGGTTGAACCCTTGGGAAGTCCTCATGTTACACACCTTTTTGTCCTGAGTAAGGAAAACTGATGCCGCAAACCTTTGAGGCGATTTTCGGGCTTGAAATTTGCCATAACCACTTTATAGTCACCCACATGGGGCTTAAAAAGAGCTTTTTGAATCGGATTCGCAATAGCGATTCAGAGATCATTTAAGAAAATTATGATGATTTCAACATTACAGGGTCAAATCGACCCCGCACAATCCACACACAGGGTCTTTAGCCATGACGTGCACTTAGGTGTCAAACGATGCAAAAATGCAGTTGCGATCATACCAACACTAAAGCACCGGATTCTAATAGAACTCCGAAGTTAAGCTACTTGGGCAAGAGTAGTACTAGGATGGGTGATCCCATGGGAAGTGCACATGTTGCACACCTATTTGTGTCCGAGCGATGAAAACCGGTGTCATAGACATCCAAAGTGATGATTTTCAATGCCAAAATTTGCCATGACACCTTCATAGTTACCCGTATGGGGCTCGAAGAGAGCTTCCCGAATTATGGTCGTAATAGGGATTTCGAGATCATTTAAGAAAGTTACGACAGTTTCAGCATGACAGGGTCGAATTAGCCCCACACAACCCACGCACGAGGTCTCCGACCATGACTCACACTTAGGCGTCAAACGACTCAAAAACATGAGTACGATTATACTAGCACTAAAGCATCAGATCCCATTAGAACTCCATAACTGAACTCCATAACTAAGTGTTGTAGGGCAAGAGTGCTACTAGGATAGTTGATCCCTTGGGAACTCCTCATGTTACACTCCTTTTTTGTGCTCGAGCAATAAAAACCGATGTCGTAAACCTCTGAGGTGATGGTTTTTAGCCCAAAATTTACCATGATTACTTCATAGTCACATGCATGGGGCTCGATAGAGCTTTTTGGATTAGGGTCACAATAGTAATTTCGAGATTTTTCAAGAAAGTTATGATAGTTTTAGTGCGACGAGGTCGAATCAGCCCTGTGTGACCCACGCACAGGGTCTCCAGCCATGATGTGCACTTAGGCATCGGATGACTTAAAAATACAAGTGCGATCATATTATCACTAAAGCACTAGGTCCCATTAGAACTCCGAACTTAAGCCTGCTTGGTGAGAGTAGTATTAGGATGGGTGACCCCTCGGGAAGTCCTCGTGTTGCACTCACTTTTACTCTTGAGCGATGAAAACTGATGTCGTAGCCGGCCACGACGTGCACTTAGGTGCAAGATGACAAAAAAACACGAGTGCGATCATACCAATACTAAAGCATCAAATTCCATTAGAACTCTATAATTAAGCATGCTTAGGCATGAGTTGTACTAGGATGGGTGATCCCTTAGGAGGTCCTCGTGTTTTACTCTTTTTTGCCCTCGAGTGATGAAAATCGATGCTGTAGACCTTCGAGGCTATGGTTTTTGATCTCAAAATTTGCTTTTATCCCTTCATAGTCACTTGAGTAGGGCACGAAGAGAGCTTCCCACATTGGGGTTGCAATAGCGATTCCGAGATCATTTGAAAAAGTTACCATGATTTCAGTGCGACGGCGTCGAATCAGCCCCGTGCAACCCACGCATGGGGTCTCCGACCATGACATACACTTAGGTGTCGAACGATGCAAAAACATGATCATACCAGCACAAAAACACTGGATCCCATTAGAACTCTGTAGGTAAGTGTGATTAGGCAAAAGTAGTACTAGGATGGGTGATCCCCTAGGAACTCTTCGTGTTACACTCCTTTTTGCGCCGAGGAATGAAAACCGATGTCATAGACCTCTGAGGGAATGATTTTCAAGCTTGAAAGTTACATGATTACTTCATAGTCACTTACGTAGGGCTTAAAGAGATCTTTTCGGACTGGGATCGCAATAGTGATTTCGAGATCGTTTGAGAAAATTATGATGGTTTTAGTGTGACGGGGTCGAATCGACCCTATGCGACCCATGCACGGGTTCTCCGGCCACGACATGCACTTAGGTGTTGGACAACATAAAGACAAGGGTATGATCATACTGGCATTAAAGCACTGGATCCCATTAGAACTCTAAAGTTAAGCATGCTTGGGCGAGAGTAGTACTAGGATAGGTGAACCCTAGGGAAGTCCTCATGTTGTACTCATTTTTGTGCTTGAGTAATAAAAACCAATGTCATAGACCTCCAAGGCAACAGGCCTAAAATTTACCACGATCGCTTCATAGTCACCTCTATCAGTGTTCCGAGATTGTTTGAAAAAGTTACGACAGTTTTAGTGCGATGGGGTTGAATTCACCCTGTGCAACCCACACATGGAGTCTTTGACCATGACATGCACTTAGGCATCGGACAATGCAAAAACATAAGTGTGATTATATCAGCATTAAAACACTAGATCCTATTAGATCTCCAAAGTTTAGCATGCTTTGGCAAGAGTAGTACTAGGATAGGTGACCTCTTGGGAAGTCTTTGTGTTGCACTCCTTTTTGCCCCCGAGTGACGAAAATCAATGTTGTAGACCTCTGAGGCGATGGTTTTTGGGCTCAAAATTTATCGTGATCACTTTGCAGTCACCCGAGTGGAGCTTGAAGAGAGCTTCCCAAATTAGGGTCACAATAGTGATTCTGATATCATTAAAAAATTTATAATGATTTTAGCATGATAGGGTCAAATTGACCCCACGTGACCCATGCATAGTGTCTCAGGTTGTGACATGCACTTAGGTGTCGGATGACACACACAACATGGATGCAATCATACTAATACTAAAGCACTATCCCATTAGAACGTTGAAGTTAAGTGTGTTTGGGTGAGAGTTGTACTAGGATGGGTGATCACCTGGTAAGTCCTCATGTTGCACTCATTTTTGTGCTCAAGCAATGAAAATCGATGCCATAGACCTCTGAGTCAATGATTTTTATTCTTGAAATTTGTTATGATTGCTTCATAGTCACCCGCATGGGGCGAAGAGAGCTTCCCAAATTTGGGTCAAAATAGAAATTTCGAGATCGTTTGAGAAAGTTACAATAGTTTCAATGCGATGGGATCGAATCAGCCCCACACGAACCATGCACGAGATAGCCGACCACAACATGCACTAATGTTCCGAACGATGCATGCAATATGACTGTGATCATACTAGCACTAAACCATCGAATCTCATTAGAACTTCGAAGTTAAGTGTGCTTAGATAAGAGTAGTACTAGGATAGGTGACCTCTTAGAAAGTCCTTATGTTGCACTCCTTTTTATACCCGAGTGATGAAAATTGATGTCATGGACCTCCGAAGCGATGGTTTTTGGGCTTGAAATTTATCGTGACCACTTCATAATCACCTACGTGGGGCTCGAAGAGAGCTTGCCGTATTGGGGTTGCAATAGCGATTTTGAGATTATTCAAGAAAGTTACGACGATTTCAATGCGATGGGTCGAATTGGCCCCATGCGACCTATGCATGGGGTCTCCAACTGTAATATGCACTTAGGTGTCAGACAACACATGCAACGTAGGTGCGATCATACTAGCCCTAAAGCATCGAATCTCATCAAAACTTTGAAGTTAAGCATTCTTGGGCAAGACTATTACTGGGATAGTTGACCTCCTGGGGATTTTCACGTGTTGCACTCCTTTTTGGGCTCGAGATAAGAAAATTAATGTCGTAGATCTTGGAGGCAATGATTTTTTAGCCCAAAATCTGCATTAACAGCTTCGCAGTTGATGTGAGTTTATTCAATGCATATGTTGAAATTATATATATATATATATATATATATATATATATATATATATATATATATATATATATATATATATATATATATCAACGTGTAATTTAAGCTGCTGATTCTTCTTAATAAACCCACGTCAACTTTGGCGATTAGCTAATAATAAACGCCTCAGGATTACTTCTCCTGGTTACGTGCCCAGTCGTCCTTGCCTTCTCCTCTTCGTTGGTTCTACGTGATCCATCGGTTCCTCGTTCCATCTTCTTCTTCTTCTTCATCATCAACCATATCTTCTTGTTCTTGGAAGAATTGTGTGAGTGAGAGAGAGAGAGAGAGAGAGAGAGAGAGAGAGAGAGAGAGAGAAAAGGAATGGATCATCTGCTGGGTCTCCTCAGAGTGCGGGTGGTGAGAGGGGTGAGCTTGGCCTACCGCGACGCCACTGGCAGCGACCCTTACGTCGTCGTCCGCATGGGCGGTCAGGTCATACCATTTCCATTCCCTTCTCCTCATGTCTTATCTAATCCTTTTATTCAATTCCTACTCCGATCCATTCTTTGGTCTCCTAAATCTTTATACCCACAAGGTATCTTGGTCATTTTATAGATTTCGTTCGCACTTCCAAGGATTCAGTCCTTTTTTATCATGCATCTAGTCATGATTTGGATATTTAGATCATGTTTTTTGATTCAGAATCGATATATCTTGTGTCTAACATTTGTTGATATGTTGATGTTACATCGACATTTTTTATGCTGTTGATCTTTTATGAAGTTTACGAGGCATTTATGTCCATATAAAAAAGGGATATTCATGTGCTATTCTTCATTATTTTCTTTGGTATTTTTGAGGGCTTATTTCTGGGATTCATTTTCGAGCTCTATTCCTAGAATTATGCTTTGTTCCTCAATCATATCCCATGGAAAAACTTTGTGTGTGAGTGTTACATATTTATTGATCTTGTTTAGCTTCATTTTGTTGATTCATCATCATAGCTTTTAATGTGGTTTCTTGTCTACATCATTTTACTACAATTACCGATAATTGTGTATCGAGCAGAAACTGAAGACCAGTGTGAAGAAGCACAATGTCAACCCAGTTTGGAATGAAGATTTGACACTTCCAGTTTCAGATCCTACTCAACCTGTGAAGATTGTTAGTCTCTTGCTATCACATACAGTCTCACTGCTTGCATTTCAATATTCTGCTAGCTAAATCTTGTACATGCATTAATTCACATACTGACTGCATCTCCTTAAAGATCTTGATTCCTAATTAAATTGAGTTGCTTAAGACTAAATGGTGTTTCACTCAACAAGGGAGGCTTAAGTATGGCCGGAAATGGATGAAAACTAGCACAAAGTTTTGCTTGATGCCAAGAAAACAGGGCTTAATTAAATATCAGTCTGTCACATCCTACCTCAATTGTCTACTTATGGCCAATTGAACTAATTCTTTCAAATCATAGTACAACTTTGAGGTAGTAAAAAAAAATTCTGCTTTCAACTTCTGCATCAGTACTGATGAGAAGAAGAAAATGAGATGTAGTCCTCTATGGTGTTAATCAAGAACAAGAGCATTTTTTTAAAAGGATTTGCGGTCTGTTCTGATCGTTATCGATACATTGTTTTCGCAGCGAGTTTACGACAAGGACACGTTCAGCCGCGACGACAAGATGGGCGATGCGGAGATCGATATCGTGCCATTCGTAGAGGCAGTGAAAATGAACTTGTCTGATATCCCAAATGACACCATCATCAAAACCATGAACCCTAACAGGCACAACTGCTTGGCTGAAGAGAGTGCCATTGTGTGGAAAGATGGCAAGGTGGTGCAAGACATCATTGTCAGGCTCAGAAATGTGGAGAGTGGTGAATTGGAGTTGCAGCTGCTGTGGGTTGACATACCAGGTGCTCCGGGCTTTTAGGCTATGGACTCTTTAACACAAGCCTCAACACATCTCCTAATTTAACTTGTTTTCCATGGATTGTAGATAGCTTCATGGCTTATGGTCAAGGATGAGACGAATGAGTCAAATCCATGTAATGGAGGACTCTATATTTTTGTTTATGGTGAAGGATGGCCATGTAATGATCAATGAATATTCCTACAAGTTTTGTACCACCTCATTGACTTGGTGCTTTCTAACATCATAATTTTTGGCCATGGATGAAATGAGTGAATCAAATTCTTCTATATAGTTGTTTGTGCATTGATTAACATCAATTCCAGCATACAGAATTGGATCGTAAAACTTAATTTCATGAGACACAAATTATAATTTAATGAGATACTAATGCAAAAAAAGGCAACATAAGTTCACAAATGCAAGGGTGCCTAAAAAGCATAATTCTAGAAAAAAGGAGGGCAGTTTGCTAAAATACAACAGTGTGCGCATCATTTTCTCAGATAAAATACTGCAGAACTCAATATACGAATGTAGCATTATAAATATCACAAACATCACCTAGAAATAATTAATAATTAAAAGGCTCTACATAGCGCTACCAAACAATGACCATCTGAATCAACAGAAATTGATACCACAAATGAAAAGAGTTTATCGCACATTTAACTGACTCTTGGTCCAGCACGAAAGGAACCCTACAAATCACTTGTTTAAATAAGATCTCCGTATCAAGGTACTAACAAGACTCAGAAAACCAGTAACTAACTAAGAGTGCAGCAAATGTAAACACCTCCAGCTCGAAGAGATCAAGTCCAGGTTATATATTCTCGTTCAGTTCATCTTCCAATGGTTTTACTTGAAGCACTTGGCATCCAACAGGGCCTCACCTTCAAAAGGCTCCTGGTCCTCGATCATGGCATTCACCCGCTCCTTCTGTGCTTCATCAGAAATGTCAACCTTTGCCCAATCGTATAGTTCCATGTCATAGACCTCATCGAGCACAAATTTTGGAATCTCCTGTCCCCGGAAGAGCCACACACCCTTCACCTTGAATGGTGGTTCAGAGCCAATCACGAGCATCTTTCCAAAAGCATATTTCCGAGTCAAATCCATTCGCTGCAGGAACCCACTCACCTTGTTAAGGGTCACAAATGATACAGTGTTCTCATCGTTGTATTTATAGTCACAGAACCACAGAGAGTAACCCTCAGGGTCATACATATCCCAGAAACCTGAAGTCATGATCCACAACACAAGGAATCAGTAAAACTACTTGGATTGCAACGCCAAATAGAGAAAAAAACCAAAGTAAAACATAGCAAAGCATAACTTCACAAATGGAATAAAAATAGAATACTGATGCATGCAACTATCAAAGAATCAGCAAAAAGGCCCTGGGTTCTACAAATATTTAAGGCACTTTGACTTGAAAATCTCTTTCCAGATGTTACAATATGATATAATCACAACTACAAATTATCAGATAACCAACACATTATGTTGTTACATCAGCATTCATGCACCCAAGTCAGCTCCACTAAGAGGTATTGTTATAGATAAGTTTATAAAGGTAAATTTGATTGGCACCTGGGCAACCAGCTTTGCAAAAATTGTCAGCAGTTGTGTTTGGATGCCATTAGCAATTTCTGCAAGCATTCTAAAAGAACAAGAATCCTGCCAATGAGGATGTTAGTGATGACTCAAACTCTAGTCAATTAGATTGCAAGGGAGCAACCTCACCATACAACCAAAGACCCACACTGTTAAATTTCTCTAACAAGTTTTTAAAGTTATATACAGTCCTTATTTTTGAAAAGAAAAAGGCAATGCACCAAATATTGCTCAAGAACATCTAAAGTAGAATGTACAATACAACAGACTAGTAAAGAAACAAATGTATCAAATATTTTATTGTGTTGGTTTGAGAATGAAAAAAAGTTAGCTGATATTGCTGCCTTCTACCAGAGGAATAAATGAACTGTGACTTATCACTTCAGTAGACCATACAAAAACAAAAGAAGCTACAGAATATTTAACCACCACAATAATATCTCGCAAGGAAAATAAAAATCTGCAACAAAAGCTGAAAGGGATACCTTTGATGGCAACCTCTCGGAAGTTGGTTTTCGTATTGGAATAAAGCCTCTTCCACTCATCCAATATCATCTTACTAGGTGGAAGTAGGTCTAGAGGATTCTTTGGCTTGGGTTTGGGAGCCTCCTCCTCCTCTTCCAGAACCTCCTGAACTTTGGGTTTTGCAGGCTCCTTCGTAGGTTCTTTCTTAACTTCCTTTGGTTTAGCTGGCTCTTTAGGTTGAACAGGCTTCTTTTGTGATGGAACAGGTGGAACTGAGTCGACCTGTTTAACCTCGCCTACCACTTTATGGAAATTTGGTTGATTAACCATAGTCCAAAAGTACCTTTCAACATGAGGGAATTCTGATGTAAAACTCTTGACCAGGATCATACTGAATCCAAGGTATAAGTTGCATGTCATGACAATATCTGCTAAAGTAACAGAATGGCCAACAAGGTATGTGCTTGAGGCAAGATGAGTGTTCAAAGCACCAAGTGCCCTCTTCAAACTAGATATTGCTGCTTCCTCAGCCTACATAAATATAATTTTTTTCAGCCCAGAGCACAAGCCACAACTGATACAGTGGCAATATAATTATTATACTTACAACAGCAAGGTAAGGCATATATCCAAGTCGTGGATAAAGCCATCGTGCAAGATTTGCATCAATTTCCATGGATGCATAGTCAATCCATTGTTCAATGTGAGCCTGGTAACCACATGAATGAACATAAAAATTAATTAAACTGTTGTGTCAACTGGACAATCCAAATACAGCAGATAACTTACATATTCGATGAGTGAACAGCCATAAAGAGGATTATCAGCCTTCAAGCGAGTTACTGAGACGAGTACAAAGAGCTATAAGTATGCATCACATCATAAAAAGTGATTTTCATATTGATCCTCAAATCTTTGTAATTTATACAACTCTTTATATACAAATCAGTCTCTGAAATCTCAAATTATGTACACACAATCCATTATTCATAAAGAATAAGGCACTGTTTTAGAGTACTCTGTTAGAAAAAAGCATAGATATCATAGTATATAACATTTACAAAATTTTATCAACATCCCCCCCCTTAAAAATCTCTCCCTCCAGGTACAAAACAAAATTAAATTATTCTTTTAATTCTTTTGTAGATATCTAAATTCCAGTCCACATTATCAGTCTTCTGATCCCTCACACTTAATTCTTATTTTTATAGAATTTTATCTTTTTCTTTCCATATTTTACATAATTTTGAAAAAGGTTTGAGGAGCTATCACTTGGTCTTCAAAATATTGGATGTGTGATTATGTGCCAAAATTCACAAAAAAACAGGAGAAAACTAAAATTCATGAGGATGAAAAGCAAAACATCTTACTAATTTCATCACCATTGTTATTTTAATTGCATAATTGCTAATCTAGATGAGCCTTAGATATGAGCTACATGTGGCGTTACAGGCATTATATACAATTATGAACTGATAGTTTAATATTGTAAACATCAAATATCATATGGACTAATATGTTAAACAAGCATGCTCTTATTTTCAAAAGTGAAATTTAAATAATTATTTCATACCATAACGTGCTATAGCATTGCTCTCGAAAACGGGACCATCAGGCGTCTCCAATACAGGCACCTGAACTCATAACAAGAAATATGCAGCTTACAAATAAGCTTATACTTGGATATGAACACAAAATACATATTCATGTCCAGAAAATTAGCTTACCTTCCCTATAGGGTTCATCTTAAGAAACTCTGGAGTTTTATTTGACACACCCATTACAAAGTTCTTCACCAACTCAACTTGGATACCACTGTACTCTGCAGCAATAAGTGCCTTGAACCCATTCTTATTTGTATCACCAGCATGCAAAACCTGAGCAAAATAAATCTCAGAAATTAGTAGGATGTCAAAGTAAAACCAAAAATTTATAGTCACCAAACAAGATGAATGATCCAAGAGGATCAAAGCATCAGTGTGCGAATATATTCTCGAGTACAGAATTTTTATGACAAAACACAGGAAGTATACATAGTAAGATCACATGATATGATAAAATTATATGATAATGTTAAATATATTTCAATCAGTTGTTACAATAGAAAGTAAAAACTAAAAGGATCCAAATTCTGAAGCAAAGACGCCAAGTACAACAATATATTTCTATTAGTTGGTGCAATTTACTTTCAAATTGGAGATTTCACATAGGAACATCAAGCAATATAAAGAACATCAACTAGATCAGAGTTATTAAGAAGCATTTTCTCCAAACAGCTTTCGCTAAAAACATAACAAAAGTTTACTGGATTATGCAGGCTCCAAGGCCATATGGTCAATCTACAAAAACTCAAGATGTAGACACTTTGCCATCATCATTATGGAATTCTAATTAACATATTTAACAATAGAATGGTAGTTAACATCAATCAGTAACATATTAAAATAATGTAACTTGGTATGTTTAAATGAATATGATATTGTATTGCAATTCAGCATGCACGGTTACCATTGCTTATGAATTGCCTACCAATAAAATTCAACATTTGAGAATATGTTCAACACTCAGGTAATCAATTCAGCAAGACGAGCATTAAGATATGAACAGGTGACAGAATAATCCAACTTCATCAAAGAATATTAGAAGAATTGCAAGCCCATAGCCAGCCAAAAAAAAAAGAAAAAGTTGATCACATATAAATCTGGCATCCCTAACACACATATCCAACATAAAGGAGGGTCTTGAAGCCAACTTCAAGGACCTGGGACTAGGCCAGACCAACACGGACCTGGGACTAGGACAGACCAACACACACATATAGCGCATGACTAGCAGCAATCCATAAGCTGGTCGGAGCTTAACAAGGCAAGGAAACCACACCACCTTTAATTCTTTGGAACAGTGACATTTTCAAATGTGTGAATTCTGAAAACCTTTTTCATGATTCCCAACAACAAACTGAAGGTACTATCACCAATTAGGATCAGTTTTATGACATGACCTACCAAATAGACTAGCAACCCTAAAGCAGTTCCTAATCCAATTTTAACCACCCAAGCACTGAGTTCTCAGTTTCACAATCTTTTTCTCAGTCCACTGCAACCTGTTAACACAAACAGAATACCTTTGGTCGAAGATAGTGGAAGTCACCCCCTAAACACCAACAACTCAAGTAAATGTACTATTACTAAGCCAAACATCTAAGAGGTCAGATAACTATCTATTACCATCTAAGTCCACGAATTGTTTACTCAATAAAATGCTGTAAATGCCAAACATTAGCACACCTTAGGGGGTTACAAAAGCTAGAGGAAAAATCATTAGGAGTTGATATTTTCTTCTGAAATTAACAGGTATAAAATCGGGATCATATTTGTATTGGGCAGTATAATTAGGATGGCCTTTGCATGGTGGAAGGGCAGGAGAATGTTGATCGTACAGTTCCTGCAGATCATTTGTGATGGAGTAAAAAGCTCCACAGTGAAAAGCCTTCTTTTTTTCTTTTGAACCAAGTAGAAAGTTGCTGGTACTTATGATCGGGTAACTGTTACGCTCTCTTGACATACGGATCCATTTGATGCACGTATTTTAGATTATGACTATTCGAAGTACGAACCAATATCAAAATAAATCTGCTACGACATAGCATAACGAATTCTGATAGCAAGACACAGGAACTATATCGTAAGAGAGGCACAATAGAATCAACGTGATGAAATGGACAAATCAGGAAGAGAGAGGACAACTTATGCAAACATTAACGTAATCTTAGATGGAGCAACTGCAAAGACGGAAACAGATCTGCAAACCGAACAGCAAATAACATTTCGCGATAGACTACGCAATGGAACTCCTAAAACCCTAAATCTCAGGCGAAGAAACAATTAAAGAGATCTAACGGGAACTCACCAGCGCCATCGAGTCTTGCGATCCGCGACCGCCTCAATTCCCGGATCTAAACACGGCACAGGACCAAGAAAATGAAATCAAAATAACAACAGCGGAACAAAAAGCAAACCGAAAAAGAACAACGGATCTAAGAAGAAGAAAGAACAAACTGGAAAGCAAGTGAAGAGCGCTCACAGAGAAGGGAGAGGAGGCCGACGGCGCTAGAGATGAGAGAGGAAAAGACGCGAGCAACGGCGGAGCAAACTGATACACTCGATCGCCTCCTGTGGCTTTATATATAGGGGAAAGGGGCTGCTCTATCTATCTAGGGCAAGCTGAGAATGGTAACGGGTCGGATTCGTGAGGTTACATTCGGACTCGGGACAAGGACGCTCCAAATGGATCCGATACAGCGAGTATTAATTGGATTCAAAGAAGACTATTTATTGCACCGATATGAACATCACTTAAATCACTCATTTTTTTTTTCCTCTTTAACTTAGAAGTTCTGTTTGAATGCAATACTCGTAAGTATTTTATGATGATGTCACTTAATTTAAAAATATTTTTATAATATATAAGATAATTTAAAAATTATAAATAATAAAAAAAATATAAAAATATAAAAATTAATATGAATCAATATTATAAACATAAACATGAGTGATGATTACATAAAAAAATTATGTTAAAGATATTTAAATAATATTTTGTTATATTACAAAACCAGATTGATTTTATATATACTAATTCGTTTTATGTGGGTTATGGAAAGAACCGATCAAATCAATTGATTCATTCCGAGTTTTTAACATATCCAGTCCGATAATTGAAACTGACCAGTTAATGGTCAGGTTTCCAATTCTGATAACTATGACATTTACTTAGCTTCATGTGGGTGTCCGCTACCTTAAAGGACCCAAATTGTAATATATTATTGCTATGATCGTTTCAGTCCTCGTGAAACGACATCTGTCGTGTCTCGTGAAAGGATATAGATATAAGGTTGACAGTGCAGTAAGGACACGATAATCAAACGTTCTATATATATAAACAGAGAGAGTGAGAGAGGTGTTCTGTTTTAATGCTGTGATGTATGAGCCAGAGTATAGAATTGTTCGTCATCAAATTCCTGTTAAATGTCGCACTAATATTCTAGCACAGAAGAATCTCGAAATTACTAGAATACTCATAAAGCCCATGCGTAGCCCACCTGATCAAGATGCTCCTACAGCATATGCGTCCGATCAAAATGCAGGACATGCATCTGACTTGGTTGGACATGGAGGTTAAAGCATGCATATCAACGAAGGTGTTATCGCCTGCTTATTTCTAATGCTATCACTGTATATGAGAATTGCTGCAATGGATGAAATTTTAAGCATAAATTACATCTGAATGATTACCAGAGCATTTAGAACAGGGCTGAGCAGAAAGGAAGGTTGCAAATCAACGATTTAAGAGGATGGAGCTTTTATACACTGCTTAGCTTCTGCAAGAAGAGCATGTTTGGGGGGGTCGAAACCTTTCTGGTGCCAGGAATTGACCAGAAGACGCTCGAGTTTCCTGACCTGATAAATGGTTAGAAGATACAACAATCAATGGGTATGTGAAGAAAGCAACTCAATTTTGGAAAAAAAAAAAAGATAAACAAGGGTTTTAGAAGTCTAACAACACCGGACTTGCAAAAGAAATTTATGAAACTTCATCAGAAACCTAATTGGGGGCTTGTTTGACTAGTGATGTATCCTCAACAAAGCTCACTTGCAGAAAAGATTCATATGGCCCAACCCAATTATACATTTTCATAATTTTAGCTTGCATGGGGATCAATCTGTGTTTATATTTGATAAAGGCTTAAAGAAATTTGTTGGGAGATTAATATTTGAGCATATAACAGTTACATCGGAATTGACCAGAAGACATTCGAGTTTCCTGACCTGATAAATGGTTAGAAGATACAACAATCAATGGGTATGTGCAGAAAGCAACTCAATTTTGGAAAAAAAAAAAAAAAAGATAAACAAGGGTTTTAGAAGTCTAACAACACCGGACTTGCAAAAGAAATTTATGAAACTTCTTCAGAAACCTAATTGGGCCATTGTTTGACCAGTGATATATCCTCAACAAAGCTCACTCTCAGAAAAGATTCATATGGCCCAACCCAATTATACATTTTCATAATTTTAGCTTACATGGGGATCAATTTGTGTTTATATTAGATAAAGGCTTAAAGAAATTTGTTGGAAGATTAATATTTGAGCATCTAACAGCTACAGTTAAAGTTACAGCAGCAAGTATATATAATACAAGAAGTAAAACAATAAATTCCTCATCATAAACTACTTTTCTTAACCCTAATCTTGATAAAAAAAAAGTCTAGTGGAGCGAACCTGCTTGACAATAAAAGGTTCTTCAGAAAGGCATAATGGCTCTGTTAATATAGTTAGAAAACCATGTTTGTTGCCATAGACAATGTCGGTAAAAATTCGATCTCCCACCTGGTAAAGAATAGAAACATATACAACACTTATTCCAATATATATATGTGTGTGTGTTAAAGAGGTCAAAAGATAATAGGATTGGAGGAGATAAAGATCCCTACCATGACAAGAAGTGAGGCTGGACAACCAAAGTATCTTTCTATGTCTTCAGCTGTTCCAGCTGGCTTCTTTACCTCTACAAGTATCAGAAACTCATTTAAAAATTCATTCTCCACATTGGCTTAAATATAGCATCATGTTCTTTATAGAAAAAAGAAACATGAAAACAGTACAAAATTAGCATCATATGGTAATGTTTACACTTTATAGTCTTATACTACATAAAAGCTTACTGCTTCTACCAGAAGACAAAATGTAACATGATATATTGAGGAAAAAAATTGGAAAAATGGTTGTAGCGGAACATACAATAGTATACAACAAGAAGTTTTGTAGAGAGAATATTAGCATCATTAGTTGAGAAAAATAGAGAAAGAAATGTGTATGAAACAATGCATAAATGCCAAGGCACATTTGATTTTCAAGAAAAATAAGGATCTAAATGGTGGAATGCAACTGAAAATTAAACTCCTTCAGGGTGCCAAACCCCACATTATTAGTGAAGACTTTCCCAAACCTAAAGAAAGGAGGTTGAGAAGTTGAGATAATTGACAGCTAGTAACCCATTTTGTTAAAACTAAAGCGATTACAGTCGATGACAGGGCTCGTGAAGTAGACTGCTTATAGGTCATAAACATTACATCCCACCTAGGGGACCGTATATTGGATCTTAATTACATCAGGGTTTGTTCTTTCATCCATATTCTAGATTGGAACCTCAAACATTACTTTCAATTTCACGTCTGCACACCAATTTGTATGAAATCACAACAGAATATTTTCTTACAATTAAATGCAGTGATTTAAAAAGCGCTAGGCGCCAAAAGGCACCAAGATCCAAAAACACCCGAGGCGTTAGGCGCTCGCCCGAGCGAAGCAAGGCGCTAAAATATAAAAATATATAATATAATTAATAAATATAATTATTTAAAAATTTAAATAAAAATATGCTATTAAATTAAGAAAATCTAAGATACAAAATCACAATGTCACATTAAATTAAGCAGCGGCGGCAGCGGCAGCGGGAAAGGGAAAGGGAGCGGGAGGCGTGAGCAGCAGGAGGGCTCGCAGGAGGCACGAGCAACGGGAGGGCTCGCGGGAGGCGCGAGCAACGGGAGGGCTTGCGGGAGGCGCGAGCAGCGGGAAGGCTCGCGGTAGGGCTCGCGGTAGGGCTCGCGGGAGGCGCGAGCAACGGGAGGGCTCGCGAGAGTCGCGAGCAACGGGAGGGCTCGCGGGAGGCGCGAGCAGCGACAACGACGAGCAGCGGGAGCAAGAGCGATGAGCAGCGAGATCAGGATCGGGAGCGACAGCAGCAGCAGGTTAGGGTTGGGTAAGGGTTAGGGTTAGGTAAGGGTTATATCGGTTTAGTTGGTTCGATTGAACCAACTAACAACCGAACCAGGACCGAACCAGACCTAAAATCCTGGTTCGGTCACTTGGTTTACCCAGGCGCTCACCCGAAGCGCCCAGCGCCTGGGTTTGGGCGAGCCCCTAGGCGGCGCTTGTTTGAAGCGCGCTGCCTGGGACATTAGCGAGGCGCTCGGGCCTCGCCTCGCCTTGCCTGAGCGCCTAGGCGAGCGCCCGAGCGCCTTTTTCAATCACTGATTAAATGATCCCATTTCTTTGATAAAAAATGATGACATCAACCAATGAATTTTCCTTAAGCATCATCAGTGCAAGCCACAATACATTATAAGCATACAAACTTGCTTTTATTTGTTGTATCATCCACAAAACAAAATAAATTTGATTATTTTCAAAAAGGATGTATTTTTTTCTACAAGGAGAAATATCGTTGAATTTAAGCATAATGAACTACAAACATGACATTTATTTAGAATGTAGTTATCCTCTATATTAAATAAATTGGGGAAGGACCTACTAAGCTGCTTAACAAAGTTCTGTATCTACCTACAATACTTTAAGTCATTAATTACATTTTTGTGGACCTTATCCTTTAGTAATATGAGTCCTCTAAACCAATGTTATGGGGACATCAACAGGAGAAACGAATAAATATGCATATCCTAGTAATATGGTTCCGTTGAGACAAAATGAAGATTTAGGAAAACGTAGGAGAAAAATAGTTAGAGAACATTGCTACTTAAGTTGTGATGTCATGAGAGTACAAAAATATTGGAAATATATGTCTTAAAATCAGAAAAGACCACTTTTAATATCATTATATTGTTTGATATTGGAATATACCACTTTTAAGAGTGCAAAAACATTGGAAATGTCTTAAAATCAGAAAAGACCACTTTTAATATCACTATATTGTTTGATATTGGAATATACCACTTTTAAATTTTTTGGAGAAAAATAGTTAGAGAACATTGCTACTTAATTTGTAATGTCATGAGAGTGCAAAAATATTGGAAATATATCAGAAAAGACCACTTTTAATATCACTATATTGTTTGATATTGGAATATACCACTTTTAAAATTTTTATATTGTTCAAATTTTAATAAAGTGTTGTGGACACATGGACATGCATCTAGCATGGCTTGTGGGTTTCAACTGAAGAGGCCACAGTAAGAAGAGACAAAAGGGCATGGTTGACTCAGGTTTATCATTTATTGCACTGTTGTTCTACATGAGAGATAAAAAAAGGTTTCTCATGTAAGATGAAATCATTGCATTATTTATTAAGACAGCATAATTATATATAATAATCTAGTTCCCTCGGTCATGTAAACGAAAAGTTTAACTTGATAGATTATCACAAAAACTTTCACTGTCTCCTTTCTCAACATTGCCAACTAATGACCTTAATCACCATCCATGAAGTTCCTATGATCCATAGTTAATTTAGCATATAAGCAACAAGCTGATGTAATAACCATTCTTCTATCCTCCATGACTGCCCTTCCTTCAGGACTAAAAGGATAAAACAGGATTGTTATGGGATTCAAATGCATGTATCATGATGGCAAGATGGTAAACTTTCAAGACAAGAAGAAAATGACATGCCTGTTATGCAGAGAATACATAAATCAGAAGGATCTTTCTAGAGCCCATGGACATGACTAGATGAGCAACATAATACCTCTCGTCAAACAGCTAAACTTCATCAATTCAGCACTAAACCAATTAAAGAAACTATGCACTCACAAACTAAAACTAGATTTTGAGAGTAAACATTATGTCCAGAATTCAATGCAACCCGAAATTTCAACCATCTTTGCATACTGACAGCAATAAAACAGTATAAAACAACCATATTCAAATGCCAAATTGTGGAAGAACAAAATGGACATCACCAGGCTGCATCAATCAAACAGGAAGACAACAAGATGTATGAACTATGAAGTACTTGCCATGCCTGATAACATGAATCCCGCCAATCGACTTCTCCAGAGCTTTTGCCTCCTCGCCATCTGGATCAAACTGTTTTAGACCTGCGCAGCCCTAAATAAGTCAAGCAACATGAATTGCAGCAAAGAGAAGGACAAAAAGAGAAGGGAGGAGGGAGATGCGGGCACCGGCGGAGTTGCTGAAGATGGCGATGGAGCCGGCGGGGAAGGTGGAGCGGCAGAGGCGGAAGGAGGGGTCGAGGGGGGGCCAGAGGGAGAGGGAGTAAGGGGCTGTGAGTGTGTTGTCCTTGTCGAAGACGACGCCACGGAAGCCGAGGCGGTGGAGGGCGGGCCAGTCGACCCAACGGATGTCGGGAACAGAAAGATGTGGGAGGGCGAGGCGGGGCTCCGACGCCGCCACGCTCAGGAGGGACGCCGCCCCCTCCCGGTTGAACAGCTGCCCCAGCGCCCGCTGCCACTGCCAATTGCTGCTGCTATTGCTACTAATGCCCATTCTCACGCTATTCTTGTTGTTGTTTTGGACTCCTCTCCTCCTCCTCCTCCCTTCTTGTGTCAGGGGAAAGCTGCTGGAGGAGGAGGAAGGGTCGACTGGGTTTGCAGAACGGTGGGAGAAGGGAAGTGATGAGATTGGCAACATTAGATTGGAAATGGATTTGGGTTACGGTGGGATCAGGTCACGTGATAAATTTGGTATAGGCAACAATTGCATAGGCGATAAGCTAAAATTACACCGAAAAAATAATGTTCCTTTAATACAAAAAGTAATTTACATATTTATTATGTTTATCGATAATTCTTATATTATATCAAATTACAAAGCTGCTATCCATATGGTTTATTTATTAATTTAATATATTTAAATTAAAATAAAAATTAATACATTTATAAATTATTTACATCAACTAAATCGAAGTGTTACACATAATCTCATTCAACTCATTTCACAACCCTACACAACCACTGCTACAGATAGATGAAGTTAAAATATAGGCTTTTGTGTCCATATAAGTAAAGAGAACAGAGACAGTTGTTGGAAGAAATAGTCTCCCCACTACACAAGAAGTAATTGAAGATGGAAAGAAAAACGTGTGAGCAGATATAACAAAACTGAGAGAAGAATGGAACAGAGTTTCTCACACTGCTGACAACTAGTGAAACTTGATATGAGAAATATGAAACTTCCAACTTGGTTATGTATTGGATTACCTCACAATGCCTTCTGCAAAACTGAACCTTGATACAAACAACACCCTTCAAGACTGTGGAGTAAACTCAAACATGGTTGAGACATATCATGAAATTGAAGACATTATAACCCCCAAGTTGCAGATGAAACACTGCATACAATACAACAATCAGATCACTAGTCTTCATCATCATCTGCAACCCAAACAAGGAAGTCAAATGAGTAAATGCCAAAATCAGCAAAAACGAAATCCAATCTATAAAGCAACTGTCAGAATGATTAATACATATTCAGCTTTATCAATTATCATTAACAACAAGCAACACAACATTGTTTCATCTATTAGATCTATGAATTTAGTGAAGTGGAATGTTATATTTATTTCCCTTCATCCGTTAAGGCAAGTAGCATGCTTACAGGTCAATCTGCAACTAGTGATGGTATACAGAAGTACTCAATTGTATCAATCACCCACTTCTTATTTACAGAAGCCAGCCAATCAAATTCATCCGAAGAATTATGCTTGATCTAGATAGTATCATGATTATTGAACTCTGCTTGGTATGCAGTTATATCTAAAAAACATGCCTCTCTTTGAATAATACACAGAAATGGTCAAGGCGAACATATAAAATGAATATTATCATATAATAGTTTCTGCTAGAGAATCAATAATAAACAACTGGTCCTTGGAAAATCACAAGGTTTTTGTAATGTATAACCACCAAAAGAGTTACATTGGCATACTGCTCTAAACCTGATATTTGTGCCATTGTCCCAACAAAATCATACTTCGCATAAATGCCCATCCATTCAAATTTCTGTCACAAACATTAAAGCTTTCCCTGCCACAACGATGAAACCTCCTGTATGAATATCCATCAAAAGTTTAGGAAGAGATAATAACATTTTATATTATATTTTTCTGATACCAAATAAGAGGAAATTCAGTCATATCTGATATATCAATGATAACCCAAATAAGTGAACAACTTCACACAAAAGTCAATACAAAGGCACATATATACTTACTATATATGATACTAAAAATGGTTTACTTTTGTATAAAAATTGGGTTACATTGCAAATCATTTTTTAGAAAAAGTTCATTTAGCTGAAACAGGAAACTCCTCTTCCTTACATTCAGTATCTCAACACAAAGGTAATGCTCAAGTAAATATGGTAAAACTAACAACATTATCTTAACTGACTTATTTCCACCTTCTGCTTGTCACAGCTTTATCCATTCAAATTTTTTGAGGGAAAGGATAGAGAAGCAAACGTAAGCAGTCGTGGTGTCTTTTGGCTAGACATAACAAGGGGAAAGGTAGTCGACGTTATAGATGCCTATGATTGATTCAGGATACCAACCATATCCACCAGATATTGAATTATTTTAGGACAACCGACGGAGATCCCCGAGTTTTCAGAAATTCCAAACTTCAATGTTTACAATGTATTGTATTACTATGTATCGAAGAGTTGTAACTATGTTTACAATGTATTCCAAACTTCAATGTTTACAATGAATTATTTTAGGTCATGGTTCTTTTCGGAGTTCACTCAACCTTCCCAAACCAGTCATGAAGCCAAAATTGTTAGGTTTCCTACTTACATTTGATGTCCAATATTCATGATCCTTCCATCATCAAACTCCAATTTTTGAGCTGGTTTTGATCAACTCATCTGATTAAGTAAATCTTGCATGTAGTAGCTTGTGTTTTCCGTAAGTTGAAGTATTTATCCAACATCGTGCAACTTATTATGTGGAAACATGTTAGGTTTAGTTTATTGCATAGACATTAGTAGACCCTGACACGTTCTGTGCACGAGAAGCTGTTGATGTTTGTTGGACAAATATACCAGTGACCATCATGTCACAACAGTTACCGGATTTTATATTTGTCATTTTTAACTAAAGGTTGCACTTGCTGATGAAAACAAAGCCAAAAAGATTCTTCACCAAGTCGAAAGGGGCATGTTTTTCATGAGGCAAATAGGAGAACTTCCATGAGGTGGCTTGGAATGCACCATAAAATAATTCCTTCTGTCCATAAGGAAAGTTTTTTCCATCTGAAGATGAAAACATTTGGATTTCATATTGTGTCGGTCATGCACACAAGTGAATGGGGATGATCTTGGATATCTGATATCTGCTTATTTCAATTACCAATTAATTATCCGGTACATGCATGTTAGACTTTAAATTCCTTATCATTGTCCAGATAACTAATGGATGCTATGTGGAGGCTGTTAGTACTCATTATTTGATTCATCTATTCTTTATTTATCAAGGAGGTAGCCAACTAATTAGCTAAATCTTCCTAGAAATGTGGAATTTGCAATAAGAGGTTCATAGGTAGTAAACGTTTTCTAGTCACAACAAATTACCAGCCAGTTATGCCATGGACATTGATGCATTATTGAGAAAAAAGTATGTAAATTATACTATGCAATTATGTTTATGTTGGTTCTGCATTTGATGAATTATTTACAAATATTTCACATATGGTGTAGTTCAAGCTAAGATTTTCTTTTCTGTTGCATTAGATAATTGCTAATGTATGACTTGTCTTTCAAGTTGATTATCACATAAGAACCAGTTCTACTGCAGCTTGCTAACAACATATGCATATGTGCTGTATGTATGGGTTTGGGGGTCGGTCAGTTATTTAGTATACTGAATTTTGAACACACAAATAACCCTATTCGTCATCCTTCTTTCCTTAGGATTTTAAAGTCTAACACAACCTTTCGTTCTTCACAATCAATAGATATGAGTGGCTGTGCATGTATATGCTATTTCTTACACCTGCAAGAAAAATATATGTTCCTGCATCCCATAATTACTATGGCTCATTATGTCATTTGCTGATATGGCTTGGTAATTATTCAACATATGACCAGCACAGAACAGTAGCATAATCAGGGACTTGAAAATGGACCTATGTCAGCATTTGCCTCTAAAAACTAGAGTTGTGATCCTCCTCTAGTTTTTATTTTTCCCCTTCTTGTATTACCAAACATTTTGCTCTATCAAACACCAGTTAACTTCCAAAGCTCACATCTCTGGCCCAAAGGGATAACTTGGCTGTCATCAAGTATAGCAAAGAAGACCCATAACATGTGTCATTGATGGGAATTCCTTTTCCTCTTTCTCCCATACTCTTTTACTACTTTATTTTTTCCCAGCCAAAACAATTTTGACAGCATGGCAGCAAGCCAACTATTACAATGGCTTGTAGCTTGCCAGCGATCCACAGCACAGGGCATTCCTGCCAAACTGAATCATTTCTTGTTCTCAGCAAAAGACAAGTGATATTGTGAGCAATGTGCATGATGATAGAAGTCCTTTTTAATCTCTAGATAACCACTTTGATAAATGAACAATTAAAATCCATAAGTTATTTCGGTGTTCCTCTTCATACTGCAAAATTGTTTATCCTTTTATTAATAGGTATCATTCTTTTTGCCAACTACCCATGTGTGCAATATCTACTGACTCTTGACAATTGAAAATGATGATCCCCGATTGAATGGCATAATACAGTTTTTAATCTTCTAATGGCTGCCAATGATACCAACTCACTTAAAATTATCAACAATTCCTGGTCCATCCTTGACATACTCTCTTTAATCAAGAGTGCAAGAGCACTCTGGTGACGTGTAAATTAGATTTTCAAATTCCATCATGGTAAATATGTATATAGCCCAGTTGCAAAACATACTTCTAATCCTTTTGACTCTCAACTACAGGACAGAGCCTATTATCTTCCATCACATGCTATGTTACCATCTGCAATCTTCCAATTGCTTCCATCAATATCATCAATCATACCAGATGGTCGTCATCCTTAGTCCCATCTTCCACGAGCTGTCTCTTCTCAGGAGCCCTCAGCAATAAGGGTAAGAGCACTACAGCGTCCCCATTCTCCTACATCCAATTCTACTGTATATAAGGTCTCGAGATTCTTTCGTGGTAGCCAAAATCGGGAACGAAGCAAGAAATAGAGGCAGTGGAGAAGAAAAGAACGAGGGGGCAGAATATGGACCGAAGTATCTGCGCTCATTGGCGGCCTTGGTCTTGTCAAGAAGAAGACCGCCCCAGCCCCAACGCACCACGTGCTCCCACGGATCTGCAAGAAGAAGAACCGATCGGTTTCACAATCAGAGACTCAAAAACAGGAGATCAATGCAGAAGACTACGAATCGAGGAGGAGGAAGGGAGGCCAATTGCGTACGGCGCATGTAGGGGAGTTTGAGGAGGGCGTTGGAGTACAACTGAGTGCCCAGCCCGAGCAGCGCTCCCACCGTCGTCGCTGTGGCCGGCGTTTCGCTCTACTCTCTCGTCGCGCCTTCGGAAGCTAAACGACCAGATCAATTTCAACCCTTCGCTTTAGGCCGGATGGGGGCTCATAAAAGATTAGAAGAAGATGTTGGTGTTAAATAGTAAATAGCTCAAAGGATCGTAATGTAAATAGCTTTGCATATATAATGTTGAATTCAAATGTAAAGATACCAATATAAAATTACTAATCTTCGAGGCATATATATGAAATTTTGACAGCGTAAGTTTGTGAAGAAGAAGCGTAATGTAAATAAGGCAAAGGATAAGGGTTTATACGTAAAAGGAGAAACCTGATATAATTGAGTTGAATCGCTCCTTCTTTGGCAAACGGACGGCAGTGGTTACGGTGCGGCTTAGGACGGCGGAGGGGGAGGAGGATGTCCGTATTGTGGGAGAAGAGCACGACATGGCGGTGGCTGGTGCAGAGGACCCGTGACTCGAAGCCCTTCTTCTTCACCTTCGCCACGGTGTGCGGGATCGTCCCCGGCGTCATCGGCTACTGCGTCATGCAGCTCACCAGCTCCCGCAACGAGCAGCTCGAGGCCCACCTTCGCCAGACTGCCCGCCCCGAATCGACCGTAAGTTTTGTTAACCGTTGCTTTATTTTCTCCTTCTTTGTTGCTTTGTCATGCCTGCTCCAGGTTTTAGGGTTCGAGAAAAAATTAGTCGATCGTTGGGAACGTGTTGCATGATTAGGAATGAGAAAAGCTTTAGTGCTTCGGATGTTACAGCGCTACTGTTTTTCCATGATGTCTTCACCTCCCTGTGGATTAATGGCAATGAAAACAAAACCTAGTAGAAAGGAGCCATTTTGAGTCCAGGTTGGTCTCATCTTGTAAGGGTTTGGGATTAGTTCATGAAAGATTCTTAAAAGTAGAACAAGCTTCCTTCTTGTGATATTCTTCTTCATGCAGTTATCTCTTTCTCCATTAAGAGAGACCCGACTCCTGAAGGGACTAAATTCCCAAGTACAATGTGGGACAGCAGGGGGAAACAGAAGTGAGGATTTCTGGGTCATGTTTACGTTCAGAAATTAGTTCATTAGTTTTCGTCCCATTATTCATCTTTTTTTTTCAATTTATTTCTCCACAGAGAAATGTAAAGATATATTTACTTATTCAAACAAGAAATTCGTCTCTCTTTTTTTTCGTCCATTGATTCATGTTATGGTGGCTCTGATAATGGTGGTGATAGTTTTGTAGTCACATGGCAGTGTTGGCCATAACATTGATGGTAGATGGTTGTGATAGTGGTCCAAAAGTGATGTTAGCAACAATGCCAGTGATAATAAAAAACTAGTAAAGAGTATCCTTGGGATATTTGGTAAATTATATTTTGTAGTTCTCCAAGCTAAGGTTGTAAACACCAGGCATACCATCATGTATGTCTTGGTATTTACTGGTCCGATCGGGGATTGGGACATGGACCAGGAAAATTGCTCTGTATGATTTCGAACATGGTGTACTTGGCAGTGCCCTCCATGTACCTTGTGTACCGATTGAAATATACCAATGCAAATGTACATATTGTTTTTTTACACTTTTTATTTTTTTTAATAGTGGCTATCTGTAAACATTTGTTGAGAGCTTTCAATTGCAGTGTTCTGTTGATAATAGCTATCAACAACTGCTGGAAATCAATAGCCTCTCTCCTCATATTTCTATACCTCTGCGATAGTTTCCACCTGCGTCACTGCCACCTTGGTGTTGCCCTGCTCGCATCGCTGCTACTACCACATTCTCATGTGGCCGCCGCCTTTATCTCTTTTGGTACACCTTGGCCTTGCCACCACCACCACCTCCTCCTCATCTTCCTCCTCTTCTCCTTCTCTTTCTCCACCTCCACCTTCTTCTCCTCCTCCACCCACCTCCTTGTCCTCTGCCTTCTCCCTTGGCTCGCCCCCCTCCCCTCTTCTCTCTTTCTCTCTCTGGTCTTGGTGGTGCCAGCCCATGACAAGTATTGGTACTGTATTGGTTTGGCCACTGACTGGTATCGACCTGGATCGTGATTTTAAACCTTGCTCCAAGGTCTACACAAAATTTAAAATCTAAAATAACATGTTTTGATTTTCAACTAATAAACATGTTTTCTGTAGTTATCAGTGTTCTTGAATATCTTTTTCAAATCTAAAAAAAATTAAAAGTAAATACCAAATACTAGACTGTGATATCTCAATAGAATTGATATGTAGCTGAATAGAGAGGAGAAAATAATTGCCACAGTGATTTCTTGCTATAGGAAGTTTTATGTTGGACAATATTGACACGAGTTTGATCCTACTAGCCATAGGTTTCAGTTTCCTACTTATGTGAGTTAGGTGTTTAGTTTAAGTGAAAGATGAATTCACTTTCAATTATGATATATATAGAATATGTTAATGGTATGCAAAGATCATAATGTATTACTGATATTTTTTTCAATCAAATGACTCATCTTTTGAAGTCAGATATGTCCTATTTTAGTTATCTATTATTTTCACGATCCGAGCCTAATAGGCTAACTAATCTATCAACTTTGTTTGACCCAAATCACTGATCAAGATGCTTAGGCTGAAGTTTATAGTAGTACACTCATCAGACCCTTATAAGTCAATCTTAATATTGTCCACTTTTGATGTGTGACCAATCGAGGTGTTACAATCTCACCCACTTAAGATCTTGACGTCCTCGTCAAGGCCCAACATAGCTCATCTCAAACCATAGTATGGTGCATGTGAGGCGTAGCCTGGTGGTGACTCCACGTCGTAACGAGTCATCTAACTCCATCCATGGGTAGTCCTTTCCTACTTAAGCCTCTTTACTATGCCCAAATACTAAGTCGGTTCTAATACCAAATGTCACGACCTGAGCATGATAGGTTAACTAGTCTATCGATTTCATTTGATCCAAACCACTGACCAAAATATTTAAGTTGAAGTTGATAGTAGTCTCATCAGACCCTCACACAAGTCAATCTTAATCTTGCTCACATTCGATGTAGAACTAATTCGGGTGTTATAGTTATTCTTTACGTTTTCTTTTTGGAACTCCTAACCTATTTTTCTTCTTTACTACCCTCCTAATACTCTGTTTTGACTCTAGTTAACTTAGTCCTCAAAATGCAATAACATATTTAACTATAGTTCATATAGGATTCCTTGCAAAAATAAAAAAGTACCCTTTTTTCTTTCTATTCAATTTTGTTAATTGTGAAGACTGAGGTGTGCCTAGTTTACCATAAAAGTTGTAATTCTGATGATATAAGCATGGGAACCATATGAAATTGCTTTATATGACACCTTAATAATAAAGAATAGGCCTCAATTGGGCAGTGCTTCCTCCAGTACCATTCAGGCAAGCATGAAATTGAATGTCTACAAGTACCCTAGTCTGCCAAATTCTTGTGATATCATTATTGAGTTCTCACTAGTGTACATGGTCTTCCAAGCCTATGGATGAAAATATCCAGTGATATTGGATTGGACATGCCTGGTGAACAGTAAAGTATGTACAGGTTAGGAATATGAAGGTTCACTACCTCTGAATTTGTTGGTTTCTGTTGTTCAATCTAGATGGTTCATATTCAGAGAATCTTAACCAATTACGTTTTGGCTGGCACTTTTTCTGGAGCTTAATATGTGTTGATGATCTTATAATTTCTTTGAATGCTTAGTCTTTGACTGGCTGATATATTCTGCATGATACTTTGAATATGTTCTTTTTTACATTTAAATTCAGGAGAGAATTTTCTTTTCAGATGTCAGTTGCGATATTTATCGTGATACAGATATGACTGTTTAGATATTAATGTTGTCTGTTTAGATATTAACATTTTGTTCTGTGACGCTAAAATGCATTGCAAACTAATCAAAATGACTATTTGCTATCCGATATGGTGACAAGTGCATGGGCAGTTTGCTTGTGTTGCCAATTTAATTGTAACTGACTGTATATTTTGTAACTTAGTATTTGTTCTCAAGAATTTGTAAAATATAGGATTTTGGAATTACTTCCTAATGTGTAAATACTTAATTGATCCTCTTTTTTGTCTCATAGGTTCAATTAAATAACAAATGACTGCCATGATACACCTTGTTAAAATCCTCTAGGGCAACCAACAATTTGATGATACAAGTATCTCTGTGAAGAAGTAGAACAACCTGATTTAAAATCATTTTAAATTGTATAACCACACTGAAACCTATACACTGGGCACCAGTAGCATGCTCATCTCTGGCTATTCCATGTGACTCTTGGTTCGAAGGATTTTTGTTTCTAGCACAATTCTATACAATACAAGATGTCCTTTAAAATGATCCTAAGTACTCTTTGTTATGCATGTTCACGTAGTTTTCTAAGCTGATGAACTTGTTTCCTCTTCTAGCAGTTCTATTAAAGTTAAAAATTCTGTCATTTGTGTGCCATGGATAACATTTCCAATTTCCTGTTATGTTCTCCATATTTGCATTGTGCTGGTTGAATGATCTAGGTACAAATTAAGAACTGTGTTAGTACATGGACTCTTTGGTTTCTAGCATTTGCAAATGTCATGATTATATCTGAGAGCTCTTTGTCAGTTGCATGCATTTGTTCGCCTACAACAAGCTGCAGACTGCATTTGCAACTGCATCAAAAGTCCTCCAGTCTATATGTTCACATGCAAATCAACGCCATACAGAGGGGTAGACACACCATTGGCAGCATGCATGCCACCATTCTTTCCCTCTTTAATTGGAGTTTACTGATGTAGCAATCTACTATTTCATTTACTCTGTGATTTCCTGATGTGTATATAAAATTGAATAAAACTAACAACAGGCAAATTTAAATTACTATTCAGTTGTATTTTTGTGTTATCAATTAAGGTTAAATTGAGTGGAGATTTTATCCCGTCAGAATCAAAGCGTTGAACCTTTTGGATCAAAATTAAACATTGGAATAACATGTTGAAGATTCACTCCACAGGATGTGATGTACAATAATTGAAGTTCCTGGAACCAAAATAATGTGGATTAAAGTTATGATACATTTGCATCAATCCAGTATAAAAGTTTGGTGCCTTTATATGATGGTTGCAATCGAATATTTTAGATGGCTGAGTCCGTTATTCACTTTGTTGGGGTGGTTCTTGGCTAACTATAATCAAATTGATAGAATTATGAACTACTATTATAGTACAATTTATGTTTCAAATGTGATTGCCGTGTAGCTGTTTGATAACCCATGCTAGCGCGGCTGTTTTAGAGGTTGTTCTGCTTTATCATTCTGGGTTATCGACTGGTTTTTACTACTTTTTCCTCTAATTTTTGCATGCCTTTAATTTCACGTAGATGATGGGGCAAGTCAACCGAGAGAGGCTAGCCGAGTTTCTGGGCGAGCTGCAACGCAAGGAGGACACAAATGACCGATACGTAGCTGCTCTGCGAGGGGAAACCCTGACTAGGAAGCCCTATGTTCGGATTCAACCAGTGCCAAAGGAGAACAGTGAAGAAAGCAACAAGGAGACCAGCAAAGAAAAGTAGAAGTTAAAATGTTGGTTCAAGTTCTCGCTTTGGTACGGTCCTTCTGAGGACCAACTCCTTTCTGAATTCACTTCAGTGATAGATTTTCTTTTGCAAGAAACACTGGCTTGAATGGTTGTGTTGGTTTATTTTGTATAAATCGAATCATGGTGACCTTCCATGCTGAATAGACTTGTTCAGGGTCACAAATGATACGAGTGTTCTCGTCATTGTATTTGTAGTCACAGAACTACAGAGAATAACCCTCAGGGTCGTACATATCGCAGAAACCTAAAGTCATGATCCACAATACAAAGAATCAGTAAAACCACTTGGATTGCAACGCCAAATAGACAGAAAATAAAGTAAAAAAAAAAGCAAAGCATAACTACATAAATAGAGTAGAAATGGAATACTGTTGCATGCAACTATCAAAGAATCAGCAAAAAGGCCCTGTGTTCTAATAATATCGAAGGCACTTTTGACTTGAAAATATGATATGATCACACCTAGAGATTATCAAATAACCAACACATTATGTTGTTAGATCAGCATTCATGCACCCAACTCAGCTCTACGGAGAGGTATCGTTATAGACAAGTTTATAAAGAAGGTAAATGTCGATAGTTGTGTTTGGATTCCAGTGGCCATTTCTACAAACGTTCTAAAAGACCCTGGCGTGGGTACATTGGTTCCTGGCATGCCAATGGGGATGTTAGTGATAACTCAAACTCTAGTCAATTAGCTTGCAGGGAAGCAACCTCTTAAATTTCTTTTACAAAATTATTATTATTTGATTTTATGATAGATATAATACAAAACAGATTTGCTTTTATGATCTTGGATATTTGATGTCAAAATAGGCTCTAGTATTAATTATAAGTATAAAAATATAATTATACCATTATGACAAATATCTAATGCTATAATTTAAAATTAAATAATAATATTTTTTTATTTAATTCAGAATATCTTTCTTCTAATATGTAAACACATTATCTTTCGATCCAAAAGAAACAGCAATACTGATATGCAAGGAGAACTAAATTGATCTTCTGCTCTCTTCTTATCTTTCGTAATACTACTATAAACGACGGAACAGAGATTAACGAAAGATGATAATAGATCTATAATCTTTCTTCTATATCTACTCATAGGAGGTTTTATCTATTTATAGGTGAGAGCAGAGAGTCTAAAATAAACAATTAGGAGAATCCATTTTATCAAAGTCATCCCCAATAAACAATTCTATCATAAAAAATGATCGATAACCCTAATCAAAATCCAATCAAAATTATAATATATATTATCCAATTAAACAAGGCTATATAATCTAATATTTTCTTACTTGACCTATTATTAATAAGATTAAAATAATTTAAAATTATAATAAATAAAAAATATATTTTAAAATATTTTTTTTATAATTAAATTCTATAAATTTTGAAAAGTACTTTACACATGACCATAAATTTTATAAAATAAGTTAATAAATATAATAATACTATATTATCAATGTCATACTCCTTTTTATGTATCACAATACTACTTATCTTTCTTAATGCAATTCATAATAACCCTTATAATTTGTTTTATCAAAACAATCTTATTATCATATTCAATCATTATATGTATATACATAAACATAAATATGATAACAAAAATAAATAACTTTAATTACATAAGTAAAAATATCAATTAACATAAGAATATATTCTTTAGAATATATGTATATACCATTATATGTATATACCATATCATTATATGTATATACCATATCTTTTATGGGATGTTCATTATTCTAATCATAAGAATATATTCTATAGATACCATAAGCTATAAGACCTTAGTAAATGGATCGACAATTAATATAGTGAAACTTAGGTTTTCAGTTAACATTAGTTATTTCTAAACTCTTTTTCTAACCATCAATTATTTTATATCATAATATATAAAATTATTAGAGTATTTGTCATTTTTAAGAAAGAAAATTACTATGATATATCACAAGATATTTTCAGTAACTTTTTAATTGGGTCTGACCACACCGATATAAAATTTTACAATAATACGGCTTTATCAATGACCTTAAAGCATATCATGAAATCAGATACTTTATATTATACTATTCTTAAAAATTATCCCTCCATATAATATAAATATAAATCACAAAGTAGACTCGCAATTTAGAGAATCAACTTATGAAAATCTTATAATTTCAAATTGATGGGTAACTCTAATATCTACCCAACATTCTTCACCGTAAAACTATTTGGTCTGGTATAGGCTTAAGTATGAAATATACTTCCAATTATATATCCATAAAGAATATTTTTTTATTTAATTCTTTTCTAAATTATTTTTAAGACACTAGCTTTGACTAAAATTTTCACTTATGGTAATAGTATATTATTAGCTAAACAAAGCTATATACTAAATATCTCCAAAACTCGATCAATATACCCTTTTAAAAAAAAATCTGGTAATTTTTAATATCTATCTCTAAAAATCTCGATGCCAATAAGATAAACTATCTCATTCATATCAATCACTTTATAATTCTTGATGAGAAATATCTTAGTCTCGTACAATAAATTATCATAACTATTAGCTAACAAAGATATCATCCATAGACTAATATAATAAACTTTTCCATTAATCTTCAAATATAAATATTGATTAATAATATTTTTAAAAAACTTGAAAGAAATAATGGTATCATAGAACTTTATATATCATTGTCTAGAAACTTATTTAAATTCATAAATATATTTTTTTTAATTTATAAGCTAAACTTTCTTTTTCCTTCTTTGTAAATCCTTTATATTATTCCACATAATTTTTTTTTGTTTAAATCCTCATTCAAAAAATTTATTTTTAAATTAACTCAAGGTCATAATAAGCTATTAATATTATAATGATTCTTAACGAGTTTATTTAAAAATTAAAAAATATCTCGTTATGATTAATACCTTTTATAAGATCGCCATCCACCACCTCACTTGTGCTCTATCCTCTCTATAGTCATCGACCTTGTCAGTTTTGAGGCTTTACCATTGCCCATCGATGCCACCACCTGATTGTGCCACATATTGCAATGCCCAACCGACCGCAAGACTCCTACATCGTGGACTACCTTCCATGACGACTTCACTTGGGTTACCAAACACCATTACCATCAATTGACCATCGTAGTGCAATATGCTCTTCACCATGGGCAGCATCCAAGTGTTGATTGTCATTTGCCCAACATTGCCACGGCTACCTTCATAGCCTTCATCACCACTGGTCAAGGCTAGTGCCCAAGAACCATAGCTGCAACCCAACTACCTTTTTCGTAGTGCGTGACTTCCATGACTCTCGTCCCCTACTGCCATAATTACATACAGCAAAAAAAAATGATAAAGAATCCCCTTTCGTAATAGTGTCCACCATTATGATCTCCATCGCCCTTGTTGTCGTTGCTTGTAACACAGCTAACACCACACTCGAGGACCCACCATCAGAACACTTCTTCTGCAACACATCTATGATTTTTACCTTAAATAGAGCCATTGCACCCTATTGTGCCACCGCTATCAACAAGCCATTGTCTTAAATAGAGCTGATGATCACAACGTCATCCCAATATATGCAATCGTTGCCCAATGCAATAGACATCACATGCCTTTGCCATTGTCCAAGGCTGACAACCTTCTACTACCTCGGCCACAATAGTACTCTGTCATCTCTTCTTATTCTTTATAAGATCACTATAAGTTATGAATAGATATAAAGGGGAGATAATCTCTCTTCTGTATCTAGTCTCTAAGAGGCTCTATCTATTTATAAGCAGTCCCTCTTATTAAGATAATCTCCAATAAAGAATTCATAATAAGACTTCCTTTTTATTTGTTGATAATCCTAATCAAAATCTGATTGAAACTATAATATATCTTATCTAATTAAATACGACTATATAATCTAATGAGATAACCTTGGTTTCCTAAACAATACAAATAAATCTATCATTTGTGATCATAAAATACATGCAAGTTCTGCAAAAGAGATTAAGATCCTCAACATCTATCGCAATTCTTTCATCTGTTGCTAAAGATCCTATCTTTAAATATAGTCTTAAGTAATTGATCCACCCTAGCATGTAAATCTTTCCACATCTCTACGGCCCCTGAATCCCAATCATCATCATCAGCACAAAAGAGAGAGAGAGAGAGAGAGAGAGAGAGATTATCCTCATCTGCTTGCTACAACAATACTAACCCATGACTAGGGCGTTTATCCTCATCTCAACACTCCATTATCCGACTAATATATACAGCTTTTTTTTTTTCATTGACGAAAGTATATGTTAATTATATATTATTTTATATAATTAATTATTTTTAATATTTCGATCCTTATATTTTCAAAAGTTATATTATGATCCCTTATGAAAGTAAAATATTTAACTCTATTTCTCTTTACATCGTCGACTCTATTAACGAAAATACCATAGGATTTATCACTAAGCATGTACTAATTTTACATCATTTCAATTTACCACAGAGTATATGCGGTATCAAAGTTGATGACGTGAGGAGAAACGAGGTTAAATATTTTACTTTCGTAAGTATAGAGATTGTAATATAACTTTTGAAAATATAGATATTAAGATGTTAAGAATTACTAATTATATAAAATAATATGTAATTAGCTCCAAAAGTATATATCTATATCTTATTGTGTAACAGCAACATGACCATTTAAACGAAGTAGAAGTAGCTTGGATTGAATTGGATTTACAAAAGTAACAAACCATATCTTTATGTTCATATGCAATAGCATCATAGACCATTTAAAGATTGCTAGTTATTGGTACCCTACAAATTAATCACATGAGTGATGATACTTATAGTTTTATATAATCTTTTTTAGTTAATAATAATAATGATATTTTCTCACTCTATATTGTATGATGAATATATATATTATGATGTCCTTGAATTTGTATAATGAGAATTGGATCATGATGAGATCATGATAATGAGACTAATTCTCTTTAAACATAAATCTTAAATATTTTTAGTCATAGGTTACTCGAGAAAGACATCGATATAACCGAACAGAATAATGTATTATATACATGTCCATGTGATGGAGGTAATTGGTCTCATGGCAGTTTGTGTATGGACATTAAGGATACAGTACAAGTGCTCATTGGAGAATAAGTTCCCTGAATAATCCACTTACGGAATGCTAGATGGTTAATGATACCTCATCGTTAGATAGTAATTTCGTAGTCCTAGTTGTGTATCTGGTTCTTGAACTTGAGACACCAAGGATGTCTTGTTTGAGTACTCAATTCTTTGATATCAGACTTATATGTTTAAAAGTTCTAGGTTTAGTATTATTGGTAATTGGGAATGATAACTTATAAAATTAATTATGTGTCAATAAAGTAATAAAATTTTATTCACTCTTGGTATCATGAGAGGAATATCCCGTGTGTTCTCACTCAAGCAAATTTCTAGTGAGGGTCAATCAGATTGAGAGAAAATGAGTTCTACGAGAAAATTCGATAAGAGAGACACGGATAGATTCTATATGAGCCTGATAGCATCATGCCTAATATACGATCTCTAAGATATTAGATAAATAAGAGACTATAAATATATGGTAACTAAGGATAAATATGTCCAATGGATTATATCCCCCTGTACCATCTATGGACTATAGCGTAGTATCCTAGTATGTCCATAATCGATGAGTTGAGTGAAGTATTATTAGGATAATAATTCACGGTCAGAAGGAGTTTTGAGTCAAAATGAGTTTTGATAGGTACAACTCATGGCCAGCTCGGTATTCGACCTAGAGGGTCACACACATAAGGTGGACGATGCGATGAATAAAGGATTGATATGAGATCTAATAAGCCTCCTTTAGCCTTTTAATAGATTTATTGGGTGAGACCCAATTGAGCATGGAGTTTAGAGTGGTTATTGAATAAGGATCCAATACCCATTAAGCCTTTATACAGGGAATAATTAAGAGGAATGTGAAGGGTCACATGGAGGGCCTCTTTATAATTGGGAGTGGTTCTCCAAGAGTTGTTAGGCTGGACCCTTTAGAGAAGCCAACCTTCAATCTCTTTTTTTCCATATCTCCCTCCTAACCTCCCATGGTGTGAGAGGAACTTTCCTTGTGTGAGAGGAGAGCAAGAGGGCTGCCCCCCCCTTCCTTGTGGCTCACTACTACTGCTGACTTACTACTGGGTGGAGCATCGTCACAAGAAGAGAGTCTGTCGTGCAAAGGAGCGTTGTCATCGTCGTCCACCTTGGGGACTTCCGCTAGAGAAGAGCTTGTGATAGTTTTTTATTCGATGGGTCAGGATATGTAATATAATACCTATGTCGTTTTTGAACAAATATATAGTTGACAAAAGTACCCAATCATATATTTAATATTGACTCATCAGGAATTTTTATTTCTAATGTGAGAAACAAATTTTAGATCAATATTAGAGAATATACTTTTGATAATATCTGAGTCAACTAAGACTCAACAACTAGGCTCAAAACGTTAATGGTGGAACGAGAGTTGAGAATAGTGGAGTGAATGAGAAAACTGATGCTTCTTGGGTGAGCTAAAAAATATATGGTGCAATGGTTTGAACTATTTTGATTAAAACTACTGGACTAGAGTGTGCAAGGTTTCAATAGGAACAATAATTGTTTCAATGACTAATTGTGTAGGTTGTTGATGTAGAGGTGGTCAAAAGAAAACTGAGTCCTTGAAGAGTCATCCGAAGAGTTTAGTTTCGGGAATTTGGATTGAGGGGTTCAGACCAATTGAACCTCGACCTGCCCTTGGATTGTAATCATTATTATTGGGCGATTCGGTTGAGAGGCATTCATCATCGTCGAACTTGACCTATTTGGAATTGGTTGAGATGGGCTAGTGAAGTTTCCTTGAACATCCTTATTGGCTCTTTTTCTAGCATTAATCTATTATGATATGTTTTGATTATTGAGCTGGAAGCTAATTTGGATCCAATCGAATTCCTTTTATGAGAGGATCTCAAGTTGAACTACTTAAGTAGCATCCAAGCCATGTAGAACTACATTAGAGGTACTCTCGATAATGTCCATCCGAAACTTAAGTCAGGTGACAAATAGACTTAAAATGTTTAGTGTATCTAGACATATTTGTGCACATCTTTTATAGTGGATTTTTGAGATTATTACACTCACTGTTACATAATTCGTTCAATAATAAGGGTGTTTAGTTCAATCGTAACTATCATCAAACTGCACTAAACTCCAGATTACATAACTCCTCTTTATGTTACATTCATCTAGCATAACAAACTAGTTTTACCGAAAAAACTTGTAAGATGTCAAGAAGGTGATGAGTGATCAATCATGTGGCTTCCTTATGTTAGCCACACGGAGTTGATATGTCTCACCATGGAAATGATGTGTCAATCATGCGAAGTTGATGCTCACGTGAAAACCTACATGTGGCTTCCTATATATATATATATATATATATATATATATATATATATATATATATATATATATATATATATATATATATATATATACCCCAAATAGAAATACTACTTACTATATCACGTGATCATCACGTGCCGTGACTAAACCCACTGCCCCCTAGCCCAATGGCCCAAACTATACAAGAGAGGCAAAGATTAGGGCGGAGAAAGCAGAGGAAAGGCTGTCTCATCAGCGACTCATCACCATGGGAGGAAACGGCGGCGGAGGGCACGGGGTGCACCATGGCGGGGTGGAGGATTTTAGGAACAAGGTGTGGAGCATGACGGGGGGGCCCTATTGCCGGCCCAAGCACTGGAAGCGCAACACCGCCATCGCCATGTTCGGCGCCTTCCTCGTCTGCATCCCCATCGCCAGGAAGTCCGCGGAGCTCGAGGTCGGTATTCTCTTCCTGTTCCCTCCCCATGTCTCTTGCCTCGCGTCCTCCGCCTTCTTCCTCTCATTCGTTCGTCCATTCATTGATCGACTGATGTCGTTCTGATCCCGAAACTATTAGTAATTACTATTCTTCTCTTTTCCAATTGTTATACTCAACTGCTGATGAAGTTGTGCTTTAAAAGATCACATTTTGTTAGTGAGCAAGATATCTAGATCTATATTTAGATATGTAAGGAAAACTTAATCTTTATATCTTGATACCTTTGCTTAGAAGATGACTTCCAAGAAATAGCTGAGACTTACGTATACGACTTTGAACATGGGGATATCCTTTTCTTGGGTTAGAAGTTGTTAGGAGATGTGGTCTGTTACATTTTAGGTCTGCCAATTTCTTGGAAGTCGGCTGAGCCACACCTGAGAATGAGAATAATCGGACTATCTGGAGATGGTTCATGTCACAAATGGGCTTCCAGGTGAGATTGAACTTAATACATAAACTAGATGATATGGCGAATATATTCTTCTGAAGTAACGCTTAAGAGAAAGAGAGATTCTGGGGCATCAATTCAAAGGTCACACAGAGAACAATTCAATGTAGAATTCTAACATCTAAGCTAATGCCAAAATTAAAAATTATGGATTTTAATATAATATTCATTTACGTCAAGACTTGGGTGTTGATATATTGATATACTGACTTTGATTTGATGCATATTTTCAACCTGGTGAGATTCAGGTCAATCAGATACATGCAAGTGTCACTGTCTCCCTTTATGCCTATTATTGTTATCTTGATGTGGTTGTTGGAGACTTATGTCACGTATACTAGTTGCATTGTGAATTAAGTGAATTGTTGCTAATCTCACTCTTATCACTTTGTCTTTTATCTGTCTTGCTTAGTGGTTTCTCACCTCTCTCCCCTTTAGCTAAGATAGCAAAAGAGAAACATGATAATATTTTTACTAAGATCTTACTCCAGATTGTGTCCTTAAGTTCGACCACTTTTCCTCTCTTGAGATAGTTCTTCCTCAAATGCTGTTTTAGAATCTTGAGCTTGAATTGGAAGGTCATACTAGAAAAAAAATTAAACATAAACTTCTATTAGCTTTGCTTGGACTTCACATAGATCTAACATCTATTAAATAAGTATTCCATGACTAGTTCAAAGACTCTAGTTCTAACACTTCTTCCACCACCATCAAGGTCCCGCAGGTCTCATGCTGAAGTCCCACCAGTTCCAAATTCTTAACTCTAATTGACAATCTTTACTAATCCATACGATTTATCTATTGTGCTTCTGTAAATTTGGGTTAGTGTCTTTGATGAAATTGGTTTTATCTGTAAGCCTGTTTGGTTGATAAATTTTGGCTGGTGTTTGATCTTACAATGTGACTTGATTTGTTCTCAATGTACCCTCTCAGAACCCAAAAACAAATTGAGGTTGGGAGAGAGACTACTGTAGTATATTATTTTATGGTATTTGTATTACATGTTATTGGATAAGATTTGATGCAAATCCTTGATGCCAACTATAGATTTTTCTTTGTTCAAGTTTGTGCTCGTTTTCTTGCCATCTAGTAAAATCACTTGAGATATACCAATTTTATTATATAGTAAATCTTTTGAACATATGTTTTGATATCTCTGCAACATGAAAAGAAATTAATCAGGAGTTTTTTTATAGAATAAATCAAATTTGAAGCTTAAAGTTGAAACACAGATTACTGTATTTCTGATGTTTTATATTAATATTTTATTAAACATGTGGTCCACCCGTTTGAACCAACAGACCAACTAGCAACCCAATGAGCCAAGTCTAGGTCAGGTTATTGCTGGTTTGGTATTTTTTTGAACACTTGCAATCTTTTTTCACTACATTATATGGCAACAAGAATACCAAGACAAGATTTATTTCCATCTACTTCATGCTTGAAAATTTCTTCAAGCAATTTAGATCAATCATATGAAGATACTATAGCATGGTTTTTCAGTTGTTTTAAGATTGAAAATTTGGCAAGAAACTTATATCGGGACAATTTCTTCCATCAAAATATTTAAAATAGGAAATCATACTATTTTTTTTTCTTCAAACACTGCAATTCTCCTTAACTTTGGGATTTTGGTTTGTCTGATGTGGTACACAATTTGGTTAATACAGACAGAAGAATAATGCCATTGCATCTTGTTTTTATCTTGCAGCAACGGCCGCATTACCCTGTTCGCCCAATTCCTTCACAGCTTTGGTGCAAGAACTTTGGCAAGAAAGAATACTAGAGCCAAGCTTTTCAAATACTGAAATCTGGAATGATTCTTCTTCTGCTTCTAAAAAGAAAATCAGCATTTTTCTACCGCTATCCTTTGGTCTACATGCTCAGCTGTTGTCGTTTAATGTACTTATTTAGCATGATAAACCGAACAAGCCTCTTGATCCAGAGGGATACTTCTTGGAGTTTAGATGAAATAAGTAAATATTTGGTTAATCAAAGCACTCGATGGTGGATTGTGGAAGAAATGTAGTTTGTGTTTATGTAAGAACTACTTTCCTTTGCATCGTCAGTTCTTTTAATTTGAATTATGTTGTACATGTTTCTGAACATAGGTAATAACCTGAATGGGACAGTTCCATTACATTCACTTTCAAAGTGGAATTGTTCTTATGAGTTTCCATCGACACTAAAGCTTTGATGATCATCTTGATGTTCCTAGTTATATATCATGGAGCTGGGCACATGGTGTGCCTAAATGAAGCCAAGGAAAAAGAAATATACTGAGCAATCAATTCATATTCCACCACAGGTTTTCTATGATTGCATTAGTTTATGATCCAAGTCCCAAGAACTAAAGAAATGGAATTGAAGTAGGAGCAAAACCGTGACCTATATATATTTGGCTATTGTGTGACAGGGTACTTGTTCATCATGATTTTATCATCAGTATCCAACCTTTGACTCTTCACTTCTATAAGATTCCTAGCTGTGTAGTCTCCCTGTTGAATCAAATAGCTTGCACTAATGGTAGCTTGTGGATGATTTTACCTTTTCGAGATGGATCCCAAAAGGTGTCTCGGGAAGAAAAGTCACTCGAGGCTCTTTTTTTACCATGTCTTGATTCTCTCTCTTCAACTAATGTAGGATCAATCATCCACTAGTGTTGGCAAGTATGGCTCACCCCCTTCCCCAACTTGGTTTGGCTCATCTAGTAAAAGTTATATGTATGCTGCTTCAAGATCCTACCAGAAGATTTGGAAGTAAAAGTAAAAGTGAGTTTTGGAAGGCTCTAATTCAGTTAATTACATGAGACTTCATGAGTTCTTCAATCATGCTGACACAATTACATGAGGATCTATTTTGGTTTGTGCCCATCATTTGTGTCCATCATGGAAGTTTTCACATAAAATTAAGGACTTGTATCCTTTCAAAAATAACAATCTGTGGTTCTTATCTTTTGTACTTTCACTTTTAATTAACCTAATCTTATAGAACATTGCAAATATCAAACAGCATTAAGAGAGAGAGAGGAACATTATTAAACTTGCTTTTGATGTTGCATGTTTCATGATATGAGATTATTACAAGGTAATTCTTATAAACTAGTAATTAATCAAATGACTCATACTTGGAATAGCTATAGTTTCATATGTAAAAGGAATTAGTCCATAGCTAAAAACATATGCAATATATTCATATTTGCAACTTGCTCTCTTGAGTGCCTGCATGACTTGGGTCTGTTGGGTGCTTCTTGACTTTCTTGTATTCTTTTTGCTTTCTTCTCTTTCTTTAACTTCTTGTTTAATTATTACTGAAAAATGAAAGCAAGAAAGAGAGAAAGAGATCCAGCATACTTTTTGTCAGGCCAAAATGATTCATGTGCCAAAGATCAAGATCATTCCCACAAGATGCAAATGCTGTATAATTGGACAGACACAGACTTGAATTATAAGCATGCAACCAAAATAGAATCACCAGCAACATTCTTCTCTCAAAAAAGGAGGGCAAACTTTCTAACCTTCATTTATTTCTATGATTGCAGGGTACAAAACATGGTCAATATGAATAAATTTCTATCAAAATTTATTGTGGGGAACTGAAATAGGCAATGTCAGGTACATTCGAAAAGCTTTCACAGATGAATGCACAATCTGAGATCATCTTCCAGATCTGAAATTGTTCTCCATAGAGCTAAAGGAAGGAATCAGACCTAATAACCCCACTGCAGTTGATCCACGAAGCTCCCACTGGAAAGCTCTCCACACTGAGGGTTGCACTTGCAGTTGATCAACCGCTTGTTCATGTCCTACCTCAGTTTGCTTCAGGGTTTGCAAGGGTTCAACAGTACTATCCCACGTGCAATCATCAATGAAGAAGAAGACCCATTCTGATCGTTTAAGCTCATCAAGACATGGTTGTCTTGGTTATGGAAGTTGGACACAGGTGCTGCTGTCTCATGGCAAGAAGCAGGTTGATTCAAGTCCATAGAGTTGTTCATATCATCAAAGCTCTTGATGGATGAGCTAATTGTGAAGGGCGTGCAGATAGAGGATTGAGCATAGCGGAATCGAGGAGGCGCAGCTGAATTGGCACCATTCGATCGAGCAGAAGCAGGATTAGGTTACGTGTCTTTGGATCCAACCCTTTGGTGTCACTCTTCGGTAGAATCAACTCAAAATCATACTGTGTGTGAACACCTTTTCAAAAATCCATTACACAGAATTATATATAAATATTTTTTAATATAATCTTAAAAATAATTATCATATTAATCAATTACCTAACTATCATCTCATCTCAGAGGCTCCCCAAATAGTAAAGAATAGAGATAAAAAGAAGGATAATAATAATATGCTAATCAAATAATGAATTTAATTGTATGTATGATATGTGTTCTTCCAGAGAGATGTTTGGCAATCTTAGCCCACCTGAATGGAGAAAGAGAATCAATATGCACACACACACACAATCAAGATTACATTGATCTCCTAAACAATACAAATAAATCAAAGGCATGCAGGTTCTGCAAAAGAGATTAGGGTTCCTTATACTTGTTGCCTAAGATCCTGTGAACATCCATCACAATTCTTTCTTCTGCTTCTGAGAAGGATCCCCTCTTTAAATCTGGCCTCAAGTAATTGATCTACCTTAGCTTATTCCACGCCTCTGCAACCCGGAACTCCCAATCACAAAGCTATCATCATCACCACAAGAGAGAGAGAGAGAGAGAGAGAGAGAGAGAGAGAGAGAGAGAGGCCTGACTGCTTCTTTGGCGACAGTGCTCCAGCAACTGTGGCCATGGGAGGTGATGTACTGGATCAGCTTCTCGTCTTCTTCAGGAGACCACAGGCCCGTCCTCACCTTCTGCTTGCTGCAGCAGTGGTGACCTACTTTATCCTCATCTCAACACTCCTCCGCTACCCGACTAATATATACAGCTCTCTCTTTCCTCCCCACTGCTGACAAAGGTACCCAACCACGTCCTTACGTTCATGTGTAACAGCAGCGCGGACCATTTCCACAGAAGAACGAGGAAGCATAAGAAACACAAGGCAAAAGAAGAAGAAGTAGCTTGGATTGCACTCTATATATGAGAGGACTGATCAGTACTCATCAACCTTTCCCATCTCCATTGCCATTGCCTGTTTGTTTCAGAATCAGATCACATGAGAGTGATATAACATTAATTCCAGAAGAAGAACATTCTTCAACAAGCAGCAGAATAATTGAAATAGTCCAACCCGAATGCTGAATGCCTTTGCTGGATATCGACTTGTGTCGGTGTGGTCAGATCAGAGCAGGTGTCGTTGCATGATTCATGCACTGCATGCGGATAATTGATAGTTTGATTAGGTACTCAGCAGGATGGATTGTATGATATCATACATACTCCATATTATCACGATCCTGTTATTCTCCATACATAATTTTGATAGACAATCAATTCTTAACAATCTTATTACTATATTATATTTCTTTAAAAATTTTAAAATCTCAAAATTTAAATAATCATAATCCAAGATGTCATAATATAGAATTATTTTCAATATTAGTTTTAAAATATTTTTACTAATCAAAAATACATAAATATATAGAAAATATTCTATTTTTCGTCATTTTCACATATGAGATTAATGTTTTATTCTTATCACCGATTGAAACAGTCATATCTTTCATCTTAATATCATAATCTTTTTCAAGTAATTACTTTAGAATATTATTTTTCATATTAATAACATAATAAACATCTAAAATATATAGTTTTTTACTATTATTAAGTCTAAAAAAACTTTACCTTTTCCTCTTATTAGTCTTTGAGAAATATCACTAAATGTAATATTGTCGAAATAACTTGTATCTACTTTGAAAAATAATTCTTTGATATCATACATGTGATTTGAAGCTCTTGTATCTAGATATCATGTCGATCTTCTTTCAAATTATTATAAGTTATTAACAAAATATGATTTTCGTTCTTCTCTTTTTTTTTAACAAAATTTATCTTATCACCTTGATTGTTAGGATTATAATAATATTTAAAAGAGTGGTATTTATGTCTTTTACAAATATAATATTATGTTTTAAATTTTTTAGAATTTTTATCACATCTACGACCTCAACCATAACCTCGGCCTCTTTGTCTAGAATTTTCTCCATCACCTTCATTGTTTTGAAATTTTTGATTGATCTGATTTCTAGCATCTTTTCCTTTTTATTCATGATCTCTTCGTCTTTGAGATTTTGATTCACTTCTATTTTCAAGAGTAAGCTTGGTTTGCGGTGTTTGTTCTACATATTTTTTTCTTTTCTTTTTGTAAGTCTTTATTCATGAACTTAAAAGAGAACCTATTAGTTGTTCTAAAGACATTTGTTTCAAATTTTTGGACTCTTCAATCATTACAGTAATAAAATTAAACTTTGGATCTAAAGATCTTAACATTTTTTAATTATTATTTGATCACTTATTTATTCATCATTTCATCTCGATGAACAATATAAATAATTTTTAAGAAATAATTAGAAATAGATTTAGAAGTATTTTTCTTTAATTTTTCAAACTCAATTCGTAAAACTCATAGACGAAGCTTTTTTCACTTTATCCACACCACTGACCACTTTATGAAGTATTTCTTGAGTCTCTTTTGAAGTATTGTTATATCAATGATCTCAAATATTATATCATCAAGCGATTGGTAAATCATGAACAAAATTTTTTTTTTCTCCTTTTTTTGATCTTTGAGTTATTTTTTTGTTTCTATATTCATTGCTCCTTCTATTGGACTTGGTTCAACAAATTCATCTTTTATAAACCTCTATATATCTTGGGAGTTTAGAAAAACTTTTATTTGGATGCACTAGATATCATTTTTTTTTTTTTATCAATCTAGGGATTTGGAGTTGAATGATATTTGAAGAAAAGGCTACTGAGCTCTGATATAAATGTTGAACTAGATATAGAGAAAATATAGAGCTATCACACAAAGGAAAGTAAAATAAGATAAAATATTTTATGTTTCATTCAAGAGCTCTCCATTTTTTATGAATACATGAGGTTTATATAGTCTCAATAGATACATTACATTCATTACATTTAATATGAATCTCAAAACTCATTATAGTCTCAATAACCAATTTGGTTTATCTTTGTATATGCCTTTAATGTATTTAGATATTTTTATGATACCTTAACAAATTTAATTTCAATAAAATTTCTAAAATAATTATAGGAAGAAATCCGGGTATAACACTTGGGATATCAGCATGTCTTCTTCACCTCATTGTGTTCTTCCAGGGAGACGTTTGGCAATCTGAGCCCACCTGAATGGAGAAAGAGAATCAATATGCACACGTACACAATTAACATGATACTGATCTTCTAAACACTACAAATAAATCTAAGACATGCAGGTTCTGCAAAACAGATTAAGGTTCACCATACTTGTTGCCTAAGATCCTGTGAACATCTATCACAATTCTTTCTTCTGCTGAGAAGGATCCCCTCTGTAGATCTGGCCTCAAGTAATTGATCTACCTTAGCCTACGACTCGTCTACACCTCTGCGACCCTGAACTCCCAATCACAAAGCTGTCATCATCAGCACGAGAGAGAGAGAGACAGAGACAGAGAGAGAGAGAGAGAGAGAGAGAGAGAGAGAGAGAAAGACTGGGGCATCAATTCAAAGGCCACACAGAGAACAATTCATTTACGTGTAGACTTGGGTGTTGCTATACTGACTTTGATTTCATGCATATTTTCAACCTGGCGAGATTCAGGTCAATCAGATACATGAAAGTGTCGCTGTCTCCTTTCATGTCTATTATTATTGTTATCTTGATGTGGTTGGTGGAGACGTACGTCTCGAATAATAGTTGCATTGTGAATTAAGTGACTTGTTGCTAATCTCACTCTATCACTTTGTCTTTTATCTTTGTCTTGCTTTGTGGTTTCTCACCTCTCACCCCTTTAGCTAAAATAGCAAAAAAGAAGCATGATAATATTTTTACTAAGATCTTACTCTAGATTGTGTCCTTAAGTTCAGACCTCTTTTCCTCTCTTGAGATGGTTCTTCCTCAAATGCTGTTTTTGAATCTTGAGCATGAATTGGAAAGTCATATTTCTTTTTACACTACATTATGCAACAACAAGAATATCAAGACAGGATTTATTTATTTTCATCTACTTTGTGTTTGAAAATTTCTTCTCACATTTTAGCTCAATTATATGATGACACTATATCACCCTTTTTTTTGAACTAATAGAAACAAATTTAGAGCTTTGGTGATAGGAACCTGCAGCACAATGGTCCATCTTCACCAATGTTACTACTTCACTGATTGTAGCTTGTTTTGGTTTTTTGTGCATTCAATCTGGTCTGACATTTTTAAGTTTGAATTTCACTATGAGTTTTTATAATTTTGAACATGTTTCTCCTTCACCATTTTCCAGTTGTTTTAAGATAGAGAATTTGACAATAAACTTATATCAGGACAATTTCTTCCATCAAAATATTTAAATTCAGGGAATCATATTATTTTTGCTTCGAACACTATAATTCTCCTCAACTCTGAATGCTTTTGGATTTTGGTTTGTCTGATGTGATACTTGATATAAGTAGAAGAATAATGTTATTTGATGGTATCATTAGTACTATCAACTGATGAGTTAGTATGATTGGTTCACAGTTGAATGTGCAAGCTCATTTGGGTGTCTTTTTTTTGACTGATGTGAGAAACTTGGTAATGTGAGATCGTATGGGCGGCTCAGTCAGAAGCGGTACTATTAATGGGGACTCAGTTCGGGATGATCGAGTAGGCAGTCTAGAATCTTCTTGGCTGCAAGGTTTTCTCTCTGGGCTAGGTCATCCGAATGTCCTCGAGTGATGATTTGTCTTGTGGTTGTGAGATTGCGTCCTGACGACGGGGTCGTCTCTTATTCATCGGGAAACTTGCATGATAGGTCGACGTTGAGAGTTACCCGACGCAACCCCTTTGATGCTTAAATCAATGAGAGCTACATAATTGGGTAAAGTGTAGAGAGCTCTCCTTTTAGCGTAAGCGGATGAGTTTCTTTTTATACTTGATCTTTGGACCTTCTTACTGACCGATCTAGGATAAGATTAGGTGAACCGCCTAATCATTCTATGATGTTAATAAGGTAGAACGGTTAACGAGAAGTATTGCAACGTTATTTTAGGGTTGGTGACGAGAAGTATTGCAACGTTAACGAGAAGTATTGCAGATGATCTAGCGTGCGGCAAAATCATCCCTATCACTATTACATCTTGTTTTTATCTTGCAGCAACGGCCTCATTACCCTGTTCGCCCATTTGCTTCACATCTTTGATGCAAGAACTTTGGCAAGAAAGAATACTAGTGCCATGCATTTCAAAGACTAGAATCTGGAATGATTCTTCACCTGCTTCTCAACAAAAATCGGCTTTCTTCCTACTGCTATCCTTTGGTCTACATGATCTGCTGTTGTCGTTTAATAAGTTCTTATTAAGCATGATAAACCGAACAAGTGTCTTGACCCAGAAGGATGCTTCTTGAGGTTTAGACAAAATAAATTCATATTTTGTTAATTAAAGAACGTGATCATGGATTGTGGAAGAATCTACTTTGTGTATATGCAAGAACTACTTTCCTTTGCATCATCAGTTCTTTTAATATTAATTATGTTGCACTTGATTCTGAACATACATAATAACCTGAATGGGACGGTTTCATTGCATTCACTTTCAAAGTTGAATTGCTCTTATGAGTTTCCATTGACACTAAAGCTTTGATGATCATCTTGATGTTACTAGTCATGTAACATGGAGCTGGGGACATGGTGTGCCTAAATGAAGACCAGGAAAAAGGTTTTCTGATATGAGTGCATTTGATTTATGATCAAGTCCTAAGAACTAAAGATAATGGAAATAAAATATGATCAAAACGGTGAGCTACATTTAGCTAATGTGTGACAGGGTACCAACTCATCATGAGTTTTATCATCAGTTTCTATGAGATTCCTAGCTGTGTGCTCTCCCTCACCATTCTTTTTTCCTTCACTTTGCCCATTCCAATTGTGTAGATACTGCATATGAATATTTCTCTGTAGTTTCATGAACTTTCTCTATAATGAATCATTTTCTCATATGGATGTGTGCAATCCCTTCCTTGGTAACTATCTCCAAAATTGTCTTGCACTAATCTACAATCATCCATGACATCTAGTTTCATATTGGTCAGAGAGTTGGAGAACCAAAGCCTAATAAAAGGCTAAAGGTAACTCTTTTCCTAAAGGTGGTGTATACTAGAATGAACAATTTCTTTTGACTCAGATAACTCACAATAATGATAGCTGGTTTGGATGGTTTTACCCTCTCCAAATGGATCTAAAAAGACATCTATCAGAGAAAAATGCTCTTTATTGGGTCTCAGTTCTCCAACTCTCCAATCAATATAGTCTTTGCCTCTGAGTTGAAGCAAAGACAGACTCATTCCCTTCCATGAGCTACATGTCCTTCCCCAAGAAAGTTACGTGTATTCTGCTTCAAAGTCCAACAAGAAGACCTTCTACTCCAGAAGCCTTTACAAGGCTTTAATTCGTTTAAGTACATTTGATTTCATGAGCTCTTCAACCATGCTGACACAATGCCTTCAACCCTACTCACTATATTTGCTATGGCAACACGCATCAAACTCCTCCTTTCCATCTTGCAATGCTGCGGCTCCAACTGCAGATGAATGCCAAGTACGTTCTTCTCAGCCTAATAGTACTAAAGAAACCTTCCCATCTCCCATGGCGAACTGGTACAGCTGTAAGAGAACATATATCTGAAATATTATACTACACTTTAGGCATGATGTGGATCTCCTCTTTGACAACCTTGTTATGATCAGTAGCACTCTGAGACTTTTTATTTTGTGGGGATTATACATATCGGCTATATTTTCCGCAATGAAGTTAGAGATTCCAAATGGTTATTACATGAATTTTGTCTATTTATAAAGGTAAATAAGAGCATATATGGTTTGCTATAACCTAATTTCAACTATCTAATACAATTAACTTGTGGTAGCACACGTAGCAAAATAGGAGCTTTAGCAAGGACTTATCTTGAGCAGGAAGGAGTAACTTTAATGAGAAAAAATATGTGATTTTTATGTTACATAATATTGTTCTTAATCTTGAATAAAATGAAGATCTTGGAACATGATGTATTTTCCAGTGCACAGTTGTTGTTGCAATTATAGAACTGTAGTTTGGTGCAAAAAGAAGTATGTTTTACTCTCTGAAGAAAAATAACTTGTCATCCATTATTTCAAAAGAGTTACATTGGGGTAATTTAGTGCTACTTTTATGATACTTTTGGAAGATTTCAAACACAAAGCATTGGTTTGTGTCCATCATGGAAGTTTTCACATGAAATCAAGGACTTGTATCCTGTCAAAAATAACAATTTGTGGTTCTTATCTTTTGTATTTCACTTTTGATTAATCTAATCTCAGAGAACATTGGAAATATCAAACAGCATTAAGAGAGATAGGAACATTAAACTTGCTTTTGATGTTGTATATTTCATGGTATGGGATAACTACAAGATAATTTCTTATCAACTAGTAATCAATCAAATGAATCATACTTAGAGTAGCTATAGTTTCATATGTAAAATGAATGCATGTCATTTAGAATTAGTCCATAGCTAATTGTCCGCTTTGGGCAAGTATCCATACGGTTTTATCCTTTCGAAGCATGTGAATTTCAAAAAGTATATTTAAGGATAAGTGAGATCTGACCGACTTATGAGTCCTTTGTTCCCATACTCCTCAGCCAACGTGAAACTAAATGATCATTCCCACCCACGAGAACAAGAAGCATGTGGTATAATTGGACAGACAGAGCTGAATTATATGCATGCAACCAGAATAGAATCACCAGAAACCTTTTTCTCTCATTTATTTCTATGATTGGAGGATACAAAACATGGTCAATATGAATAAATCTCCATCAAAATTTATTGTAGGGAACTGACATAGGCAATCTCCATCAATATTTGAAAAGCTTTCACAGATGAATGCACATTCTGAGATCATCTTCCAGATCTGAAGTTGTTCTCCATAGAGCTAAAGGAAGGAATCAGACCCAATAATCCCACTGCAGTTGATCCATGAAGCTCCCACTGGATAGCTCTCCACAAGGCAGCCATGCATTATCCAGCATCTCAAGATTGAAGGTTGCGCCGCCGCCTCCGTTGCCGTCGGAGATTTCCATCACTGGCCCCTTCTTATTGGCCTCATTGAAGAACATCTTGCACACTGAGGGTTGCACTTGCAGTTGATCAACCCCTTGTTCATGTCCTACCTCAATTTGCCTCAGGGCTTGCAAGGGCTCAACAGAACTATCCCACATGCAATCATCAATGAAACCAGGTTGATGAAATGAAGAGGAGGCTATGTTTGTGTAGTCCAAGGAGGAAGAAGAAGAAGAAAAGCCATTCTGATCCTTGAAGCTCATCAAGACATGGTTGTCTTGGTACTGGAAGTTGGACACAGGTGCTGCTGTCTCATGGAAAGAAGCAGGTGGATTCAAGTCCATGGAGTTGTTCATATTATCAAAGCTTTTGATGGATGAGCTAATTGTGAAGGGCGTGCAGGTAGAGGATTGAGCATAGCGGAATCGAGGAGGCTCAGCTGAATTGGCACCAGTCGATCGAGCAGCACCAGGGATTAGGTTATGTGTCTTCGGATCCAATCCTTGGGCTAGCAGCTTCTTCTTTATGCATGAGTTCCAGAAGTTCTTCACCTCATTGTCTGTTCTTCCAGGGAGATGCTTCGCAATCTGAGCCCACCTGAATGGAGAAAGAGAATCAATATGCACGCATACGCAGTTAAGATGATCTTGATCTCTTAAACAGTACAAATAAATATATCATTTGTGATCATGAAAGGCATGCAGGTTCGGCAAAAGAGATTAGGGTTCACTGTACTTGTTGCCTAAGATCCTGTGAACGTCTATCACAATTCTTTCATCTTCTGCTGAGAAGGATCCCCTCTTTAGATCTGGCCTCAAGTAATTGATCCACCTTAGCCTGCAACTCTTTCCACACCTCTGCAACCCTGAACTCCCAATCACAAAGCTATCATCATCAGCACAAAAGAGAGAGAGAGAGAGAGAGAGAGAGAGAGAGGCGCCTGCCTGCTTCTTTGGCGACAGTGCTCCAGCAGCTGTGGCCATGGGAGGTGATGTACCGGATCAGCTTCTCGTCTTCTTCAGGAGACCATAGGCCCCTCCTCACCTTCTGCTTGTTGCAGCAGTGGTGACCCATTGCCAGGGCCTTACTTTATCTTCATCTCAACACTCCTCCGCTACCCGACTAATATATACAGCTCTCTCTTTCCTCCCCACTGCTGACAAAGGTACCCAACCACGTCCTTACGTTCGTGTGTGACAGCACCATGGACCATTTCCACAGAGGAATGAGTAAGCATAAGAAACACAAGGCAAATGAAGAAGAAGTTGCTTGGATTGCACTCTATATATGAGAGGACCGATCAGTACTCATCAACCTTTCCCATCTCCTTTGCCATTGCCTGTTTGTTTAAGAATCAGAACACATGTGAGTGATATAACATTAATTCCAGTAGAAGAACATTCTTCAACAAGCAGCAGAATAATTGAAACAGTCCAACTGGAATGCTGACTGCCTTTGGTCGACTTGTGTCGGTGTGGTTACACAAGAGCAGGTGTCGGTACATGATTCATGCACTGCATGCCGGTAATTGATGGTTTGATTAGGTACTCAGCAGGATGGATTAGATGATATCATGCATACTCCATGTCTGATCAAGTTGCGATCTTGTTATTCCCCAGATTTCAACTTGACTTGTGCAAGTATGGATGATCTCAGGAAAGTAAACACCAACTGATGCTACATTTAATTCATTTACATTTACATGCAAACCACCAAGAGGATAATTCTTAAGTGAGAGAGATTTTGATTAGGTTTGATAGATGGGCTCGATGCATGGCTTAATAAGCATTAGTTTCTTGGGTTGAATTGGTGTCCAATTCATTATTTCCACTCCTAAAGCTTCATCAATGGCTCATAAACAGCACAAGAAAAGTAAAAACATTCGTGCAGACTTGCATTACAATGAGAGAAAGTAAACAAACTATCTCATGATTTGGTGCTCTATACGGTTTCTTGAGGAACTACACAAATGATTAGGTGACCAAACATGAGGTATTAATGGCCGCTGCCCACCACATTTCTTGCGTTCATATCGATCACCATTTTGTTCACTTGAATCATTCATTTGCCGATGGAGGTCTTCTATGTTTGCTGCACTCAAAAGTTGCTTGCCCTCCTTTGTCTTCTTCTTCCTGGTGTCAACGTCGGGGTGGATGACTGGGTGTTATCTCTGGCTTTGCTTTTCCCACCATTGCTTTGTCTTATCTTCCTTTCTCACTTTAATCTTTTGTTGGGCACTGCTACTGCTTCTGCACGGGGACAAGAAGAAAAGGCAGCTGCCTTGGGCTTTAAACAAAGTGTAGTACACAGATGTCACCTTCTTCCTGATGACATTTGTTCTCTTCGTAGGTGACGTCTTCCAAGCCAAATGCAGTAGCATTTCGTGCAGTCATATGTTTACTAATGGTTTCCTAATGATTTCAAAATATAAACCAACTAGAAATGATTTCACCCATAAAATATTAGACTTCTCAGTTTTAGCCCTTCTCAATTTATATCATGATTACATTCGCGAAAATAATACTTTACATCATAGGATGTAATTGTTGTGCAAGTCTTTCAATTCAACAATAATATGGATAATGCATCAAGATACATCCTTTCCAGGGGTTGCTGAGTCTGTTTCAAATAGACACCGATCGCAATCCATCTCAATAATTAATCCAACCTTGAGGTGGCTTTTTTGGATTGAGCCTAATGAAATTAGTCATGCGCTAATGCATAAATGTCATCTCCATAGTTTGTTCAAGTGAAATCTATCTACTTAGTTTTGAAGCTTTCTTTTCGAGGAATGCAATGGGTGTGGCCCATTGGGTTGATTCCTATTGTCATCATCATCTGTGTGCATGCTTTTCATATCTGCACTGCATATCAAAGAGAAGTCAACCTTGAAATTTTGCAACATAAGCTCATGAATTCAAAGCCCACAGCCCATCAAACTAGGGGGTGTGATGACTATAATTTTTTGAGGAGAAAAACTACGAGGAGAAAAAAGTGCAGCAGTAACTTATTCAAAAAAAGATAGAAAAATAAGAGAAGGAAATGGAAGAAGAAAAGAACAATGCATAGAGGCTATTCTTAATCATCCAGCAATGTTCTCATTTCAGGTTAGATCAGATCTATAGTAGATTCTTGCTATGATTACTTAGGGAGAATTTAGATATTGTGCACAGGTGCATGATCCTTATATCTCAATTATTCTCTTGAGAGTGTTGCTAAGGTTTTGGGCAAGAGATTGAGATTTGTATATTCATTATTCTTATAGTGGATTATCTCTAGTTTGCCCTATGGTTTTTACCCTTCGGAGAGGTTTTCTACGTAAATCTTGGTGTTCTATTTAATTATGTTTTCATTTAATTCCACTGCGTGTTATGGCATGCTAGTATTTGTTCATATACAAAGGTTTATTTCTTTTTATATTCTATCAACTGGTATCATAGTAAGGTTTTGGTAATTTAATTTTTGTATTTGAACATGGAGGTCGGTAGTATTTCTCATATGATTAGCTTGAACGGAAACAATTGGATGATATGAAAATCAAGAATGAAAGATCTCTTATATTGTAAAGATTTGTATGGACATTTGCAGAGGGATAGTGCAAAACCCACAACTATGATAGATTATGAGTGTAAGAGGTTAGATCGAAAAACAGTTTGGTTTATTCGATAGTTGCTTGATGACAGTGTCTTTCACCATGTTTCTACTGAATGTTCTACATATTCTCTTTGAAAAAAGTTGGAAGTCTATGAAAGAAAAACAATCGGCAATAAAGCTTTCTTGGTTAGAAAACTTATAAACCTAAAATATAAAGAGGGTGCTTCTATTATTAAGCATTTGAATGAAATACAGAGTATCACTAACCAGTTATCCTCTATGAAAATATCTCTTGATGATGAGTTGCATACATTGTTACTTCTCAGTTCATTGTTAGAAAGTTGGGAGACACTAGTGGTTTCTCTCAGTAATTCTGCACTAGATGGTGTTGTCACAATGAGTCAAGTAACAAGTAGTTTGTTGAATGAGGAGTTAAAAAAAAAAAAATCAGCTACATCTCAGAATAATTCACAAGCACTTATCTTAGAAAATAGAGGAATGTCAAAGTCCAAGTCAAAGGATAAAAGTAGTTCACGCATAGGTAGAAGCAAGTCAAGATCAAGAAAAGATATTTTTTTCTATAATTGTGGTGAGAAAAGACATTACAAGAATTAATGTAAGCAACCAAAGAAAGCAAGAAAAAGAGAAATGAAGTGGAGTCTATAAAGTCAAATGATAATATCATAGTTATAGTGCAGGGTGGTGATTATTTGATTTTGTCTCCTTATGATGATATTTTTTCTCATGTATGTCAGGATCTTGAGTGGATGATTGACACAGGTACTTCTTATCATGCTATACCACGGAGGGGGTTTTTTGCTACATACAAGACTGAAAAATTTGGTGTTGTCAAGATAGGCAACTATGACACAGCACGCATCATTGGCATGGGTGATATCCATATAAAGACTAACCTTAGCTGCAAGTTGGTACTTAAGGATATGAGACATGTGGTTGACTTGAGGCTAAATTTAATTTCAGTTGGAAGACTAAATGATGAAGACTATGATAGCAGATTTCACATGAGGCAATGAAAGCTCAGTAAGGGTTCTCTTATTGTGGCTAATGAAAAGAAATATCACACTTTGTACAAGTTGCAGGCCAAAGCTTGTGGTGAGCAACTAAATGCTACAGAGAAAGACTTCAGCATCGAGTTGTGCCGTAGGCAACTAAGACACATAAATGAGAAGGGGCTACAAGCTCTTTCCAAGAGAGAGATATTGTCAGACCTCAGAAGTACACATTTGAACCCTTATATTGATTGTTTGACTAGCAAATAACACAGAGTTTCATTTGCTAGTCCTGCTATGTCTAAAAAAATACATACCTTATACCATGTTTATACATATGTATGTGGTCATTTGAAAATAAAAACTTCGAATGGATCTGTTAATGTTTCTAGTATTAGTGGTGCATTTTATTTTGTTAATGATTTTTTCAGGAAAGTTTGAACATATGCTATGAAGACTAAAGATCAGGTTATTAATGTTTTCAAAGAATTTCATGCTAGAGTTGAAAGGAAGATAGAAAGACAACTAAAATGCATAAGATCAAATAATGGTGGTAAATATACAGGATTGTTTAATGATTATTACAGGTCACATGACATCCAACATGAGATATAGTTCTTGGTACACCTCAGCATAATGCTATTGAAGAGAGGATGAACCACACCATCATGGAAAAGATCATATGCATGCTTTCATAAGCTAACCTACCCAAAAAGTTTTGGAATGAGGCTTTGAGGACTATAGTTGATGTGATCAACTTGTTACCATGTACAGCTCTATATGGTGATGTTGCAAAGCATGTATGGTCAGGGAAAGATGTTTCTTACAAGTATTTGAGAGTGTTTAGTTGTTGTGCATTTGCACATGTTCCAGATAATGAGAGGTCCAAGCTAGATGGTAAGATTAAAGAATGTATTTTTCTTGGTTACTCACATGACCAGTTTAGTTACAAGGTTTGGGATTCAGAAAAGCAAAAGGTGTATAGAAGCAGAGATGTGATCTTCTTTGAGGGTCAAACCTTTGAGAATTTGAAGAAGAAGGCACCAACCAAGACTTCTGTATAAGGATTAGCATATTATGACCCAATTACTCCTCTAGTATATTAGGGTGATGGGGGAGATATGTAGGAAGATGACGTAGAGCCTGATGTTGATCTACCTACATGACATGTTGAGTAAGAAGAAGTTGGAGAACAACTTCCCGTAGAATCTCAATTGAGAAGATCTTCTAAATAATATTAACCTTTCAGAAGATACTCTATAGATGAGTGTGTGATGCTTACTGATGTAGGTAAACTAAAGAGTTACCATGATGCAGTTGAAAGTGAGTAGAAAAAGAAGTAGTTAGTTGCTATGTAGGAAGATATGGATGCTCTTCAGAAGAACCACACTTATGATTTGGTGTTATTACCAAATAGAATGAAGGCCTCGAAGAACAATTGGGTTTTTAGGTTGAAAACTCAAGAATATTGTTCTCATCTAAAGTATAAAGTTAGATTAGTTGTAAAAGACTTTGGACAAAAGAAAGGTATTGACTTTGAAGAGATTTTTTCTTCTGTTGTTTAAATGTTTTCTATTCGTGTTGCTTTTGGTATTACTACTAGCCAAGACTTTGAGATTGAACAGTTAGATGTGAAGACAACTTTCTTTCATGGCGATTTGGAGAAGGTAATTTATATAGAATAACCAAAAGGCTTCAAAGTCAAAGGTAAAGAAAACTTTGTCTACAAGTTGAAGAAAAGCTTATATGGGCTAAAGTAAGCTCCAAGACAGTGGTATAGAAAGTTTGATTCATTTATGACAAAAAGTGGATACAAAAAATGGCTTCAGATCATTGTGTGTATGTGAAATGGTTTGGGGAGAATATTATTATTCTCTTACTTTATGTTGATGACATGCTTATTCTTGAGAAAGATATGCCTACAATTGACAGGTTGAAGAAAGAACTAAGTGAGTCTTTTGCAATGAAGGACATTGGGCCAACAAAGCAAATATTAGGCATGCAGATTTCTTATGATAGAAAAACTAAGAAAATTTGGTTATCACAAGAGAAATACATCGAGAAGGTATTAGAAAGGTTCAGTATGAGTAATGCAAAGCCAGTTGGTTCTCCTCTTGCAGGTCACTTCAAGTTGTACTCAAAACAGAGTCTATCAAGTGATAAGGAGAAGGAGAAAATGAAAAATGTTCTTTATGTTTTAGTAGTTGGAAGTTTAATGTACGCGATGGTATGTACGAGGCCGGACATCACATATGCAGTGGGTGTTACTAGCAGATTTCTTGCAAATCCAAGCAAAGATCGTTGGGCAATAGTGAAGTAGATTTTTAGATATCTCAGAAGAAGCTCTAAGGTTTATTTAAGCTTTGGAGGTGGACCACCTGTGTTGACATGTTACACAAATGTAGATATGGTAAGAGATATAGATACGAGGAAGTTCACATCAGGTTTTGTACTTACTTTAGCAGGAGGAGCTGTGTCATAGCAATCACAGAGGCAGAATATATTGCTACTACAAAGGTTTGCAAAGAAATATTATGGATGAAAGAATTTTACAAGCTGAAACCGAAAAACTATGTGATGAATTGTGATAGCCAAAATGTCGTCCATTTGTGTAAGAATCCAACTTTTCATTCAAAGTCAAAACATATATATGTCAAATACCACTGGATTCGAAATGTACTTGAAGAGAAGCAGTTGTAGCTTCAGAAAATTTACATGGATGACAACGGAGCAAACATGTTGACAAAGATCTTACCAAAAGAAAGATAGGAGATATGCCGATAGTTGGTCGACATGACTTCACATCGAAGAGTCATCGAACAGTCTCCCTTATGGGCTGAAGGGGAAGATTGTTGGGCTAAAAAGCCTATGAATTCAGCCCATTGTGGGCTTTAACACCCCATAGGCCACCCCTCTTAAACCTAACCATAGATCAAATTAGGGGGGTACGGTGGTTGTGATTTTTTGAGAAGAAAAATTGCAAGCAACGAGGAGAAAAAGTGTTGCAGCAACTTGATTCAAAAAGGGGTACAGTGACGTGATTATTATATCTCAGTTATTTTCTTGAGGGTGTTGTTAGGGTTTTGGGCAAAAGATTGAGATTTATATATTCATTATTTTTATAGTAAATTATCTCTAGTTTATCCCATGATTTTTACCCTCACATTGGAGGGGTTTTTTAAATAAATCTTGATATTTTATTTAATTATATTTTTATTTAATTTCGCTACGTATTATGATTTGTTAGTATTTATTCATATACAAAAGTTTATTTTTCTTTATTTAATTCCGCTACGATTTGTCAGGTAAATAGTGGACTTCACTTCTGATGTGGTTTCAAGAAACAATTAGATTGTTTTGGCTCAATAGTGATGGCTGTGGATTCACTTTTAAGGAACTCTATGTTGCTTGTGTGTTTTGTAATTTTAGGCGGCTGGACGGGAACAATAGCTTGTTTTGTGAGGCGCGGGTCGTTCAAGCGGCCATGCAGAAGGCTCTGGAGCTGAGAATCCAGCACTCGATTGTGGAATCGAATCCCAAAGTTATCATCGATACTATTTTGAAGCACTCTTTCTCCTTCTTCGACCATTGATACGGTCATCCAAAATATCCACCCTCTAACAGCATGGTCTTTGGATTGCTCATTCGTCTATGTTTGACGTGAAGCCAATCGTCCAGCTAACTGGCTTGCTAGTTGAGCTAGAAACTCATCTTTTGATTGTAACTGGCCGCTGGATCTTCCTTCAGACCTGAGCTTTTTGGATCACATTGATGTGAACGAATCTGGTTGTATCAGACTTGTTTCAGTTTAGATCTTAATCTTGGTTTTTCTTCTAAGAAAAAGAGACAATTAGGTGGTATTAATCCTTCTCAAAGAAACAAATCATGTACTCAATCAAGAAGCTGCAATTATGGCAAGAAGATATAATCCCCTGTTCATGCCATTGACAGTTTTGATGTCACAGAGACGTGTTGAGATCCATTTCCACATCCAGATTGTAAAGCTGAGCATTTGCAGTGATCATTTGCCGTGGAAGTTGGTCAACATCTCCCTGGGGGGGATGAAGCAGTCAGCCGAAAGCCCTGCAACATTGAAGACTACATCCTCAATCCTCCACTCCTCTTCCATTCTTATCCTGCTGCTTTGGGCAGACGCATCGCCGAAGCGGAAAACACTTGCAGCAGACCTCCCTTGATGAGCTACAAGGACGCCATCCACCTCCTTGTAGTCCCCCATGGTGCTTCCGATGGTGGTCTCCCAGTACATGGTGTCGGAGCCCGGGGCTTGCACTCTTGTGAGGTGGGAGTCCTCGATGTAGACGAGCAGGCCGCTCCTCTGGCTGAAGTATCCATAGAGGACGTGCCTGATCACCTCAGCTGGCCCATCGCTTCTCTCTGCAACCGTAGCTCGATCTGCTGATACTTTTAAGACGAAGCAGTTCTCATCCTTGATGCGCTTCTCCCCGAGACACTGGGCTTTGGTGAACATGCTCGCTGTGCCCTTTGGATCCAATCCCTGTGATCGATGAGGATGGAGGAAAGGATTTCGTGAACAGAGTTCCTTAGAGTAGAACGTGTTGAAGCAGAGTGCACTTTCCTACCTGAATGATGCGTCGCAGCGGCCGCTGGGGGCCTCTGGCTGCGTCTGTTCCAAGCCAAGGCACGTTCCTCCACGCCACCTTACCGTTGCTGCCGGCGGCCACCTTGCAGCCGGCCACCACCAGCTCCACCAGCCACATTCCGGGCGACTTCTGCCACAAGACGAAGCAGCCATGTCCTGCACCTGATCTTGCACCAATCTTCCCTGATGGACCATCAGTCTCACGAGAGACCATCTTCACCCTACCAGCTGCATACATGCTCTTCATGTACTCATGGTGTTTCAAGCATCCTGTTGCTGCCAAGTATTGCTGAATGATATAACGAGCTGAAGAAGCTTCCTGCATTAGTCCGACAAGAAGAGGGAATTACTGACAAAAGCTGCACCTGCAAAGATCGGCAAGTGTTAAGAGATGGAGGAAGACATTACTATGGGACTGTCTTTGAAGGAGAAGTGGTGACTTGGTTCAGTAGTCAGTGGCAGTGGAGCTAATGGACACCCCAAGACACTAAGAATTAGCCTCAGATCGGTCCACTTCGATGCGCCGCTCCCATGGAACGGAATCGAGAAATGGCTCCCTGACATGCCTTTATCCTTGTGCAGTCGCAGCCATGTTCCAATGGCGTCCCAGTACTTCTCCTTCTTGGCTCTTTCTCCATGTGCATCATCAAGGTCAGGACCTTCCACCAGAGGTGTCAGTGGCTGCGCCAAGCACACACGGTTCTTTCTCCTGATTCTTGGACCCATGACTTCTATGATCACAAGAATGATGAGAGATGATGACTACTGCATGGAACCAACAGGAAGGAGAAGCAATGAGATGGGATGAGAACCAAAGAGATGGTTGTTGGATCTGCTGTCCTAATTGTCAGTGATACAATATAATGGAGAGAGAGATAGAGAGAGAGAGAGAGAGAGAGAGAGAGAGAGAGAGGGAATTCTTGTGAGACGGACAAAAGGGACAGCCTATATGTTCCATTGGTGGGGAATAGACTTAAGTAGCTGCTCCCCATGTTTGCCTGTCTTTGTTCTCCTCCTCTAAGGCTCTGCAGTCCTTTTCATAACACACTGGCTCTGTAACTTTCAATTGCCAACAACACTTGTGCCTCCAAACCTTCAGCTAAGGAGTCTGATGATCCATGGAGTAGCAAGGAACAAGGGACCAGTACTAATGACCATGAGAACTTAGAACAGAATCCAAGGGAAGCTCCACATGTGAGTGAACACCTCCATCCCTTTCATGGTAGGTGGGTGTGGTGATGTGTTGGATAGGTGGTGAGAAACATCACTCTAGTTGTTTATAGGAGGACCAGGCCAAAGGAGTTGGACATGGATGGCTGTCATTGGAGACCTTCCAAGCTAAGCTATGGCATTGATGTTGAGCAGCATCTCTCAGTGGTGGGGTTTGCAGACCAAAACATGCATCTTCTTTGGAAGTCTGAGATTGAAGTAATCTTGCTGAAACATTAATCTTAAACAGAGAAGATCATATCATTGATCTGAATTCCCTACAATGATATGTTCTCAAATGAATTGGTTCTGCGAAGATTTAGGTGCAGAAGTAATTAGTAGGTAATCAACAACAACTCCAAGTCATGTGCTGGCACCAAAAAGGCAGAATTAGCATTTGGATGTGGGGCTCAAAGAATCAGATACTAAAGCAATTAGTCATTGTTAACTACATTCCCTTTTCTTGGTGACACATAACAATCTGATTTCCACCAATGACCACATTTCAGAGTCAAATCACTGATGGAAGTGATCATAGCAATAAGCTTATCAAACTCAACTTTTGAAGGCCTTTTGTTGCAGAATGTTCAGATTCCTGTTAACATGAAAATTCTAAAAACTTGCCATGTGTGGTTTGTATCAGAAGTAAAACTTGCAGACACCTTTGTTTCATCCTACAGCATGTGGAAGAAGGCACATATCAAATGCCAGGAAACAAACCTCCACAGTATTCCTGCAGACAAACCAAAATGGAAGAATCTTTCATGAATCAACAGTTGGTGCCATGAATTCTGCATCTCCACCATCACTGGGTAGACCAAGAAATTAAAGCTCATCCATAAGAGGATGTAGAAGATACTAGATGGAATTGTGCAGTCATATATCACTTTTCTAATCAAACCATGACTGATCTAACAACAAAGAAAACTAGTTCATTTAACAGCAACAAGCCTATTATTGCTCAAATTGACCTATTAATTTGTGAGAAATGAATGTTAAATCTGCTTGGTCCAACATCCAATCAAACACCAAGTTTTTAGTCAGTGAAATTTTCTCCTTTTTTGAGTACTGGTTCCATCAATCATGCCTGAATGAGTGTTGTTATTTGCTGCCTATTACTGTGTTATTTTTCATTCAAATGTGTCTCGAGGGAGAAAAATATACTTCTAATTTGTAATTACGAGCAATTAAAGACTGTATAAAATATTATATGTATATATATATATATTATAATTCACCAAATACATCAATGTCGTTGTAGTATAGTGGTGAGTATTCCCGCCTGTCACGCGGATGACCCGGGTTCGATCCCCGGCAACGGCGAGTAATTTTTTGTTTAAATTTATAAAATGGTATATTTGTTTGAAAAACCTTTTTGTTTAAATTTATAAAATAATGTATTTATAAAAAATATTCAATCTTAAAAAATTATAATTAAAGAAATATATATTTTAATCAGGATAATTTTTGTTTAAATTTATAAAATAGTGGATTTGTAAAAAAGTAGTTAATATTTGAAAAATATAGTTATAGAAATACAAATTTTAACCAATACTATTTTGTACTTTTGATATGTATCAACCATTACTTCTCAGTAATAGTCTTCAAAAAAAAAAAAAATATTGAAAGGAAAATAAAAGGGAAGAAAATAATAGCAGTAGCTGTTGTTGTAAGAGAGAAGGAAATTAAAGAATAAAGAGAAAGATTAACATTATTATAATTTTATTTAAGAATTTTGGATTTGGTCTCGCAAGGAGATTAAAGAAATCAAATAAACAAAACGAGAAGTACGAGATAGAAAATATTCAATGTCTATAGTTTTTTAAAATCATACAAAAAATTAAAATTAATGTAATGCACATGAAACCTATAATAATAATATGTTTTTGGCCTTGCATTTTTAAATGACCAGTCTAAAAGGTAAATATGTGTAAAATACATCTTTTGGATGGACAACATGGCCATGTTGACCAAGTAGACCTCATGTGGTGTAGGTGAATGGATGACCCAAAATAAGAAAGAAGACTTGTTAAAGGCTCATGAGAGAACCTCAATTTTAAATAACCAGTCTTGCATTTACTGCCTATTTCTGTGTTATATTTCATTCAAATGTGACTCGAGGGAGAAAAATATACTTCTAATTTGTAATTACGAGCAAAAAAAAAAGCTGGTTTATGTCTCTTAACGAAACAAATTATATATATATATAATATATTACATTTCACCAACGTCGTTGTAGTATAGTGGTGAGTATTCCCGCCTGTCACGCGGGTGACCCGGGTTCGATCCCCGGCAACGGCGAGTACTTTTTTGTTTAAATTTATAAAGTGGTATAATTGTTTGAAAAAAAAATTTTGGTTTAAATTTATAAAATAGTGTATTTTTAAAAAACATTTTTGTTTACCATTGTTAGTGTAAACAACCTTAAGTCGTGGCCTCGGGACCGACGCGACTTGGTTCGGGTCCAAATGACGGGGATCTCCTTGGGACGTTCCTCGAGACTACTGAGGTGGCCGATTACGGTGGTCCGATCGGGACGGGGTCGTCGTCTAGTAGAGACCTTTGGCTTCGCACTTGCACAAAGGTTGGGTCGGGAAGCTCGGCCCAACCCCTCCGACGATCAAGTCAGTAGATGGTAAAGGGGGTTTGTTATCTATGTTGGTGTCCTTCTCCTCCCCTCTTTTCGTTTAGAATGCGAGAGTATTTATAGAGAAGTTTACTGTTTCCTGATGTGCCCGCTTGCAGGGGACAGGCTCGTACTCCTGGTAGCGTCTGACACTGGTGTTGGTGTGGCGTGAAGGACCGAGCCTGAGCAGAATGTTTAATGTGCCTCGGTCGATGTTCCGGTCCGTTTGACCAAGTGGTGTCAGGTCAACCGAGGCGTCATGACGTCAACCTGAGTCTTATCGCCATTATTACCCTCATCAACTATAAAATAGTGTATTTATAAAAAATATTCAATCTTAAAAAAATACAGCTAAAGAAATATAAATTTTAATCAGGAATTTTTTTCGTTTAAATTTATAAAATGGTTTATTTTTTGAAAAACTTTTTTGTTTAAATTTGTAAAATAGCATATTTTAAAAAATCAGTTAATATTTGAAAAATAGAGTTAAAGAAATATAAATTTTAACAAAGATATTATTTTTGTACTTTTGATATGTATTAACCATTACTTCTAAATGTCCAGAAGATGCTACTACTACTAGTGATAGTCTTCAATAAAATAATATTGAAAAGAAAATAAAAAATAATAAAGAGAAAGATTAATATTAATATAACTTTATTTAAGAATTTTAGATTTGGTCTCGCGATGTGTCATTTTATAAAAGAGGAGATTAAAGAAATTGAATAAACAAAACGAGAAGCACGAGGTAGAAAATATTCAATGTCTATAGTTTTTAAAAATCATACAAAAAAATATAATTAATGTAATGCATATGAAAACTATAATAATAATATATTTTTGGTCTTGCATGTTTAAATGACTAGTCTAAAAGGTAAATGTGAAAATACATGCTTTGAATGGACCACATGATCATGTGACCAAAAGACCTCATGTGGTGTAGATGTTGGTCAACCATGAATGGATGACCCAAAATAACAAAGATGACTTGTTGAAGGCTCATGAGAGAACCTCATTCCTTCAGCTTGATGTAGTAGAGCCATTCATCTCCATCAAAGGTCAAAGAGAGCCAACCTTATCTACTCACTCCCAAGCTATTCTCAATCTTAAAATTGATGGTGTCAACACTTCTTCTACCTCCCATGTTGATCTTTTTTGTTTTGATATAATTCTTAATATTATGTTGTTTAGAGATTTTTTCGACTCTAATACCATGAGATATTCATTTTAGCTATCGCTTAGTCTAAAATTGATGAGATTTGATTTACTAATTTATTTTGATATTGTCTAACCATAAATCTCCAGTATATTTAACAATAAATTATTATAAAACTTGATCGACCTAACCTTTGTTGATTTACTAATTTATATTGTTCATCTTCCTTGAACTTTCCTTGGATAGAGCTTAATTCCTACTTAAATTTCAAGTGGTTGACACATTAATATGTGATTAAATGGTTACTAAGTCTTTTTCTTCCTTGCACAATTTTCCAACATAAACTAAAATTACTATATGACAGGCATGTTGACATAATCCAAAAGTCATTGTTAAATCTAATTGAAACTCTATATATAGGAAAGCTTGATCATGATCTCACAAGTGAAAGAAAAAAAAATTGATTTTTGGTCCAAACATGATCACATAAGAGAGTTTGACTTCATATCTTAAACTTTTGGATCAGGTAGTAATCCTCATCTGTGCATAGCCTCTTGTTTTTCTTATGTACATAAAATAATCCATGTCTCTTTCCCTACAATCATATCATGAAGGAATGATTCCTTTCAGGAAGATTACATATCACAATAAACCAGATAGTAATTGACAGGGGTAGACTTTTAGTTCCCTTCCCATCATTCATATTATGAAGCAATGACTCTTTCCACTCTGTATATATAACAAAGGTCAATTGCAGATCTTCTTAGTTCATAATGAACCAAATATTCAACCTTAATCCTGTTGATGACAGATCAGATGATGTTATGTCTGACTTGAGCAATTGCAGTAAACTTCCATTTAACTTCATGTAAATGGAGCAAAATTATAATACTCCAATTTAGCATCATATATCCTATTTTAGTACTACATCGGATGTGCGAAAAGAGCAAAAATCGATTTATACTAGTCACTTTAGCATTGGAAGACTTTAATCGGTTTACGTTAGTCGCTTGAGCTTAATTGTTTTGCATAAGTGATTCAAATTTATCAAGTTAATACATTAATTGTTTCGAATGATATTAGAGTAAATGCTAGCCTTAGTAGTGACTGAATATAGAAGCAGCAATTTTTTTCTTCTATGGATAATATCAGAAACATAAATTTCAAAATCTTCATGCATATGTCAATAGAATTTTCCAACCCTGTTTTCTGAAGGACCTCTCTCAGTCAAGATTGGTTCTTGAATTCTTCTATGAAGTTTCCAAGATCTACACTCTGATGCTTCTATGAATCTTCTTCTTGAAGACTGATGATCAGGTCATGATTTATCCACCATCAATTTTGTATAAAATGGTCAACTTGACCTTATCGACACCAATCTAGTCTATTAGATATTCCAAACTGCAGCCTCCTCCTTTGATGCAAGATGGTTGAATGACAGAGACACACCAACCAACCTGAAAGTTATCATGATTCTGATCTTTATGTTCAAAGGTATAAATCATACATGAGATCCACTCATTCATACATCACTAATAGTTTCCAATCAATCATTTTCTATGCACACATTTGCTCATGGAAGCAATGAAGTCACTGCTTGTCTAAATTCAAATTCCTACACTGGATAAGCTCAGTTGCAGTATAACAATGCGCATTGACCATCGATTGAAACCTTCATCTTATTCCTGCGGGCAGATCTTTGTCAGCATTCTCTTAAGAAAGACTATGTGCAGATGCAGCTTTGTTTTTGCATCAGAACTCACAATAAAGAACATGGTATTAGAAGATCAATCAGCTTTATACAATAATGCAAGTTACTGCACAAGTCCAGTCATCTGCAGTTGACTTTTCTCTGGCGATTTTTCTCTCTGGTCATCTGTCTTCTTATGCTGAGACTTGCACTGCAGAAGCATTTGCAGTGTTCATCTGTGACCGACCAGCCATGGCGCAGCACAGGTGGAGCTTATTCTCTGTTGTCATCCACCTTTCATTTGCAGCGATGGTGATTCCTCTGGTGAGCTCGCTCTCCTTCAACTTCCCTAGTTTCAGAGAGGACGACCAGTCATTGCAAAAAGAGGCAGATGCATCCGTCAATGGCACGGTGATCAATCTTACGAAGTACCCCATGCAGTATGCCACCGGCAGAGTGGTGTACTACGAGCCGCTCCTCCTGTGGGATGCCGACACAAGAAATCTGACTGATTTCACCACTAATTTCTCCTTCATCATCGATTCCGTCAACGAGTCGTCGTACGCCGACGGCCTGGCTTTCTTCCTGTCGCCTTATGGTTCCACCATTCCTACCTATTCGAGGGGTGGCTTCCTCGGCCTCTACAGCAACAGCTCCGTGGCCAATACGACCGTCAAGACGGTGGCGGTGGAGTTCGATACCTTCTCTAATGATTGGGATCCGAAGGGAGATCATCTTGGAATCGATGTCAACTCGATCATATCAAACAAGACGGTGCCGTGGAATAGCCGTGTCAGGGATGGCAGACGGGCAAATGCATGGGTGAACTACGACGCCACCACCTTCAATTTGAGTGCCTTTGTAACCTACGGAGAAGATCGGCTCTCCAATGACAGTACCAGCCTATCCCTCACCGTTGATCTGCGAGATTTCCTGCCGGAGAGGGTAGCGGTTGGCTTCTCGGCCACCACCGGCAACTTGACTGAGACGCACACCCTTCTCTCTTGGTCTTTCACCTCAACCATGCAATCCCCTGAAGAAAACAGAGGTAACAAGAAGCTGGTTGGAATTGTGGTCGCTGCTGTTGTCGGAGTTGTTGTCGTGCTTGGTGGCTTACTCTGGTTCTTGTTATGGAGGAAGAAGGCCACTGCTAGGACCGTGAGAAACCAAGGTGGCACTGGAAGCGTTGTGGGAGCCGAAGATGGTGTGGACAGTGATGACACGATTGATGATGAGTTCGAGAAAGAAGGGAGGCCGAAGAGAATTCCTTACCAGGAGCTGGTCCACACGACGAGGAACTTCTCCGAGGAGGGGAAGCTTGGCGAAGGAGGATTCGGGTCGGTCTACAAAGGCAATCTGGATGGTCTCGACGTTGCCATCAAAAGGATCTCCAAAGATTCGAAGCAGGGAAGGAAGGAGTACGTCTCCGAGGTCAAGATCATCAACCGGCTGCGCCACCGTAACCTGGTGCGCCTGATCGGTTGGTGCCACGCCCGCGGCGAGTTCCTGCTCGTCTACGAGTTCATGCCCAACGGGAACCTCAACTCCCATCTCTACAGGTCCGAGAACCCCCTCGGGTGGCCGGCGCGGCACAAGATCGCGTTGGGCTTGGCCTCCGCCCTTTTCTACCTCCACGAGGAGTGCGAGCCGTACGTGGTTCACCGCGACGTGAAGCCCAGCAACGTCATGCTCGACTCCGCGTTCAACGCCAAGCTCGGCGACTTCGGCCTCGCCAGGCTCGTCGACCATGACTGCGGCCTTCGGACCACGAACCTGGCAGGCACGTTGCCGTACATGGCTCCCGAGTACCTCCACAACGGCACGGCTAGCAAAGAATCCGATGTCTACAGCTTCGGAATCGTCGCGCTGGAGATCGCGTGTGGGAGAAGGCCGATGGAGGCAATGTTACTGGCCGCATGGGTGTGGGAGCTCCATGGAAGGGGAGCAGTCCTTGAAGCAGCTGACAAGAGGCTCAATGGCAACTTCACGGAGGCGCAAATGGAGCGGTTGATGGTGGTCGGATTATGGTGTGCCCATCCCGACCAGACTCTCCGGCCGTCGATCAAGCAGGCCATCAACGTGCTCAACTCCGAGGCGCCATTGCCGAAGCTTCCTCCGAGGCGGCCCAGGCCGGTCTACCGCCACCCTTCCGACGACATGGCCGCCCCTGCAACTTCGTCCAACTTTGTGACTGCAACATCTTCCTCCGCAAGTGCAGCTTCAGCTGCAGCTTCATCTTCTGCAAGTGCAGCTTCTTCTTCTTCCGATGTGAAACCACCGACTGCTACGCACTCTACAAATTCTCTCAACATTAGCATCTCTCCGACTTCGACGTATCAGAAGATTCACGAACGGATGCTGCACAAAGTTGACGTGTAACATGCTTCATTGGTAGTAATGAAGTTCTTCCATTGTAGTAATGTTATCTGCACTTGGCGAACTTGTATCAGAAAGTGTTTTGCTCAGTTCTTCCATTGTAGTAATGTTATCTGCACACACTTCAACCAAATTTTGCGTTTGATTCTTTGAGGTGCATCTGATGAAAAGAGTATACTGTGATGCTCTGCTTTATTTGGGAGTTTAATTTATCGGTTGAAAAAGGATAAATAAATTAATGAAAAATGATACTGATGAATCAACATACATAAGAACAATAAAAATTTCTATCACGAACTCCTCAAGAAAAACAGAGCAAGCCAAGTGCTCCTCTTTCTATAAATAATTCTATGGCTAAAACCCCATCATCTTTTATCTTCCCAAGATTTATTAGAATAATTTCTGGAGTCCTTTTCATGAATTTAAAATGAATTTTCTTGATTGTTAGTACATTTGAGATTCATGACTTGGCACAAGAAAAACAAGCTGCACTCCACTTGGTTTCTTAAGATGTGTGTTGACAAAGATGTGCCTACAGGGCTCTTTCAAGAGTTGGATAAGCATAAGATTCTTTTGCTTATGATAGTGAGTATTCTTTGAGCTAAAGGCATCGATCGATTTAATGATCACTGCACATAGTTAGATTGCTGGAATTTGAATTCAGACAAGTCGCTGACTTCATTGCTTTCACGAGCAACTGCGTTGACTCGCAAAAACCTTCTACTTGTTGAGGCCATTCAGCAGCTCTGCTGCTGTCGACCACTATACACGCTTCTCCCTGATGAATTCTCACTGTCTTCTACAGAAGAAGAAGCTGTTAGCTTCGATCTTTGTTGACCTCTCAGCCATGATCATGGTCAAGTCAAGGATCCTGCTTTGTCTCTTGTTCTTGTCGATTCTTGTCTCCTTGGCCACTGCTCTCTCTTCGACTTCTCTGCCTTTGATCAATCCAGGATCATGCATATTTGAACGACGGCGTACAACTCACAAGGAATCAGCTCACTGGTAGCATCAAGTATAGCGTGGGCAGAGCAGTGGGATGCAGAAACCAGATAGTTGCCTGATTTCGCCTCTCATTTCACCTTCGTCATCGACGTTCTGGATAAACCTTCGTCCGGCGATGGCATGGCCTTCTTCTTCTCGCCATACAATTCCAGCTTCCCTACCTACTCGAGAAGCCGCTTTCTTGGCCTCTTTGCCAACAGCTCTCTCGAAGATTAAACCGTTGAGACGGTGGCCGTGGAGTCCGACACCTTCTCGAACGACTGGGATCCAAAGGGAGACCACCTTGGGATCGATGTCCCCCCGATTGTCTCAAACGTGACGGCGCAGTGTGACAGCAGTGTCAAGGACGGCGGAGAGACATGCTTGGGTGGCTTACGACGCGTCCACGCATAACTTGAGTGCCTTTGTGACATACGGACCAGATCCGGTCGCCAATGGCAGTTCCAGCATATCCATCGTTGATCTGCGAGATGTGCAACCGGAGATGGGAGATGGGAGATGGGAGAGGGACCGGACCTTTTCCACCACGACGTTGAGTCAGAAATTTCTTCTCCTGACGTTGACCTATCCTACAAGAACACGACGTAGACGAGACGACTCAAGCTCTGCCTCAAGTTGACCACGAAAATGCAGCGAAAGCCCGAGAGCCGACCCCCGACTCAACCTAGTTCCTTCAACCTTCTTGTTGGCGTAAACAACTTTGAGCCGTGGCCTCGGGGTCGACGCGGCTTGGTTCGGGTTCGGACGATGGGGATCTCCTTGGGGCATTCCTCGAGCCCGCTGAGGCGGTCGGGTGCAGTGTCCGATCAGGACGGTGTAGCCGTCTCCTCCGGGTAGGAACTTCTCGCCTACGCGTCTGGAGGGGACTTTCGGCTTCACACCTGCACAAAGGTCGGGCCGAGGCGCTCGGCCCGACCCCTTCGATGATCAAGTTAGCGATGTGGGGTGGAGTTTGCTATTGATATTCGTCCCCCTCGCTCGTTCAAAGTGCGAGGGTATTTGTAGAGAGGCTTACTGTTTCATGATGTGCCCGCTTGCAGGGGGCAGGCTGGTTGCGTCTGACATTGGTTTGGCGTGGCATGAAGAACCGAGCCTGAGTATGTGTTAATGCGCATCGGCCTGTGTTCCAGTCCGTTTGACCGGGTGCCGTCGCGTCGTCCGAGGCGCCATCTGACATCAGCCGGGTCTTATCATAATTACTATCCTCATCATATCCCCCCCCCCTCGAAGGAAGTCATGCCGTAAATGGGGGGTCCGAGGCATGGCTTCGTCTTTGAAGGGTCGGGTGTGTGGCGGTGAACCCGGGTAGTGTGCGGTCGAGGAGTACACTTAGTGGAGCAGACCGAGCGGGGGCCGTGGTCTCGGGGAGCACAGAGCCGAGGAGCACGACGCAGGCGGGCAGGCCACGCAGGCGTGTCTCGGGGAGCATGGAGCCGAGGAGCACGACGCAGGCGGGCAGGCTGCCCAGACGTGTCTTCAAGCAACATGCGACCGAGGAGCACAACGTAGGATGGCTGGTCGCGCAGGCGTGTCTCGGGTCATAGAGCCGAGGAGCACGACGCAGGCGGGCTGGCCGCTCAGGCGTGTCTCGGGGAGCATGGAGCCGAGGAGCACGACGTAGGCGGGCTGGCCGCGCAGGTGTGTCTCGGGGAGCATGGTGTCGAGGAGCACGACGAAGGCGGGCTGGCCGTGCAGGTGTGTCACGGGAACATGGAGCCGAGGAGCACGACGCAGGCGGGCTGGCCGCGCAGGTGTGTCTCGGGGAGCATGGGGCTGAGGAACATGACGCAAGCGGGCAAGCCGCGCATGCGTGGTCTCGGGCATCATGCGGCCGAGGAGCACGACGCAGGCGGGCAGACCACGCAGGCGTGGTCTCGAGCGTCATGCGGCCGAGTAGCACGACGCAGACAGGCAAACCGCGCAGGCGTGGTCTCGAGCGCCATGCGGCCGAGTAGCACGATGCAGGCGGGAGGGCCGCGCAGGTGTGTCTCAAGCAACATGGCCGAGGGACACAACTCAAGCGGGCAGGCTGCGCTGAGGTAGAACTCAGGCAGTCCGAGGGACATGACTCAGGCGGGTAGGCCGCACTGAGGTGGACTCGGAAGTCTACGACCGAGCTGTGTAGATTCAGAAGGGTTTAGGCCTGGGCTAACCGTGAGCCGGGAGGTAGTCAGGTAGATACTAAACCTTCGCTCGGAAGAGACTGAGGTAGGGCTTAGATTTCTTTTCACGAGGACTACATTGGATAGCCGTCGTGGGTGCTTGACCCCTTTTATGGAGCTCGCTACCGAACGTCGTCCCTTCTCCCTACGGCCGCCCAAGCCTCCGCCGCGATGTACTGGTTAGCCCACTGGAGCATCTCTGGCACCGTGGTGGGCGGTCGCTCCACGAGGGACCAGAGGAGTCTGGAAGGTCGCAGGCCCATTATAAACGCCTGCACTAACAGAGAGGGATGAGTGTCCGGCAAACCCCGGATTTGCGTGGCAAAGCGATCCACAAAATGTGAGAGGGGCTCGTCCTCCCTTTGTTTGAGTCTGAGGAGTAGTGTCATGGAAGGCTTTGGCCATGCATAGGCTACGAAGTGGAGCTCGAAGTCATTGACGAACTGGTCGAAGGAAGTGATAGTCCCGGTCTTCAGGCCGCCATACCACGCGTGGGCCGGCCCTCTCAAAGTGGTAGGAAACGCTCTGCACATCAGAGCATCATAGGTTCCGTATAGCGCCATTTGGGCGCAAAAAGTAGCTACATGGTCCGCTGGGTCGGCGGAGCCATCGTAAGCGTCTAAAGAGGAGAGCTGGAAGTCCGAGGGGACAGTTAGATCTCGTATCTCGAGCGTGAAGGGAGACCCTTGGTGTCCGTCCTCCCCAAGCTCTCCCTTGGACCTACGAACCTCTTTCTGCACCTTATCGAGTCGCTGGCTGACGAAGCGCAACTGGGCCCGTAGGGGGTCCGAAGAGAGTGCCTCGGGTTCTGGGCGGCCGCTCGGGTTTGCCATCATTGGATTCCCGAGTGGGGCCGGTCGAACCGGAGGCGAAGTGGGGGGCTCCGGAAGTGTCATGTGGGCCCGAACGGGCGCCTTGCGTTGTCGCAGTGGTTCGATCGCGGGCGGATGCGCCGGATGAGAAACGAGCAGGATAATGGTTTGCACCATTTCCATCAGAGCTTGGACTTGACGGGCGAGGTCCTGAAAGGCCTCGGATGACACGGGCGTCGAGTCGGTTGGGGCACCGTCGGGCGACGACAGGCCCGGGTCATTGAATATCCGCCAATAACGCTCTGCGGTCATAGCGGGGTGTTCGTCACGATGGTCTCCCTGCGGGGGATGTTTCCCTGAGGCTTCAGTCGGGTGTGACCTCTCAGCCGTGGGCTCATCTGAGCCGCTCGGGTGATCACCCGACATTCCGGGCCTTCCTTCTAGCGCCAATCTGTTGGTGTAAACAACTTTGAGCCGTGGCTTCGGGGTCGACGTGGCTCGGTTCGGGTCCGGACGATGGGGATCTCCCTTGGGCATTCCTCGAGCCCGCTGAGGCGGTCGGGTGCGGTGTAGCCGTCTCCTCCAGGCAGGAACTCCTCACCTGCGCGTCCGGAGGGGACCTTTGGCTTCGCACCTGCACAAAGGTTGGGCCGAGGCGCTCGGCCCGACCCCTCCGATGATCAAGTTAGCGATGTGGAGTGGAGTTTGCTATTGATGTTCATCCCCCTCGCTCGTTCAGAGTGCGAGGGTATTTGTAGGGAGGCTTACTGTTTCCTGATGTGCCCGCTTTGCAGGGGGCAGGCTCGTTGCGTCTGACATTGGTTTGGCATGGCGTGAAGTACCGAGCCTGAGTAGGTGTTAATGCGCCTCGGCCTGTGTTCCGGTCCGTTTGACCGGGTGCCGTCACGTCGTCCGAGGCATGAGGCGTCGTCTGACGTGAGCCAGGTCTTATCATAATTACTATTATCATCACTTCTTGCCCCCAAGAATCCACATGAACGATCTTACGTTTTCCTAACAGAACTAAATTGTACTATCCCGTAACCATGGCATAAAGGTACATAATAAATAGGCTTCTCGGAGGCCACCGATAGCTTGATGGAGACGCACACTCTTCTCTCGTGATCTTTTAGCACAAGTTTGGTTGGAAGTCTGTGACAAAGAAGCAAAACTCGGCTTATAGTCACTGGATCAAAGCAGGAATGCTACTGTATGTGTTGACGTTGGTCCTGTTGTTTTGGTTCGTTCTGTGGAGGAAGAAGTACACTGATAGGGAGGTTGAAGACGAAGAGGACTCGGACTGTGACGACACCATTGATGATAATGAATTCAAGAGGAAGAGGGTCAAAGAGGTTTCCCAATGAAGAGCTAGCCAACGCCACGAGTGGCTTCTCCAAGGAGGCGAAGCTCGGGGAAAGAGGATTCGGGTCGGTGTACAAGGGTCATATGAGGGAAAAGCTTAAGCCGGCTGAGGCATTGGAATCCGGTGCAGTTGGTAGGCTGGTGCCAAGAAGAAAACTTGTTTTCAAGCTAATTATCAGATCAAGAATTATAAATTTTAATTAAGATTAAATATGTTTAAAGTTTATAATATTAAGCATAAAAAGTTTGCTTGTGATGAGGATAGTAATTACGATAAGACTCGGCTGATGTCAGCCGATGCCTCACGCCTCGATCGGCGCGACTGTACTCGGTTAACCAAATCAGAACACGCCGAGACACATTAACGCCTACTTAGGCTTGGTTCTTCATGCCACGCCAACCCCCATGTCAGACGCTATCAGCTTGCCTCCTGCAGGCGGGCACGTCAAGTAACACCAAACTCCCCTATAAATACCCTTGCATCCTAAACGGAAAGGGAGGGCGAGACACTCAAACACTTCTTCATCCGAAACCCCCTCCACATCTTCTGCTAACTTGATCGTCGAAGGGGTCAGGTCGAGCTTCCTGACCCGACCTTTGTGCAGGTGTGAAGCCGAGGGTCCCCGCCGGACGCGCGGACGACGAGTCCCTGCCCGAAGGAAACGTCGACCCCATCCCGATTGGACCATCGCACCATACCGACCCCACGGGCTCGAGGCCCGGAGAGATCCCCGTCGTCCAAACCCGAATCGAGCTGCGTCGACCCCGAGGCCATGGCTCCCAAAGTTGTTTCCCACAACAGATTGGCGCTAGAAGGAGGGCCCGGAATGTCGGGTGATCACCCGAGCGGCTCAGATGAGCCCACGGCTAAGAGGTCACACCCAACTGAAGCCTCGGGGGAACATCCCCCGCACGGAGACCATCGTGACGAACACCTCGCCACGACCTCCGAACGATATTGGTGAATATTCAACGACCCGGGCTTGTCGCCGCCCGACGGCGCCCCAACCAACTCAACGCCCGTGTCACCCAAGGCCTTTCAGGACCTCGCCTGTCAAGTCCGAGCTCTGATGGAAATGGTGCAAACCATTATCCCACTCGTTTCTCATCCGGCGCACCCGCCCGCGATCGAACCACTGCGACAACGCAAGGCACCCGTTCGGGCCCACATGACACTACCGGAGCCCCCCACTTCGCCTCGGGTCCGACCGGCCCCACTCGGGGATCCAGTGATGGCAAACCCGAGCGGTCACCCGGAACCCGAGGTATTCTCTTCGGACTTCCTGCGGGCCCAGTTGCGCTTCGTCAGCTAGCGACTCGACGAGCAGAAAGAGGTTCGTAGGTCCAAGGGAGAGCTCGGGGAGGACGCACACCAAGGGTCTCCCTTCTCACCCGAGATACGGGATCTAACAATCCCCCCGGACTTCCAGGTCCCCTCTCTGGACGCTTACCATGGCTCCACCGACCCAGCGGACCATGTAGCTGCGTTTCGCGCCCAAATAGCTCTATACAGAACCTCTGATGCCCTGATGTACAGAGTGTTTCCTACCACTCTAAGAGGGTCGGCCCACGCGTGGTATGGCGGCTTGAAGACCGGAACGATCGCTTCCTTCGACCAGCTCACCAATGACTTCGAGCTCCACTTCGTAGCCTATGCACGACCAAAGCCCTCCACGACATTGCTCCTCAGACTCAAAGAAAGGGAGGATGAGCCCCTCTCACATTTTGTGGATCGCTTTACTACGCAAATCTGGGGCTTGCCGGACACTCACCCCTCTCTGTTAGTGCAGGCGTTTGTGATAGGCCTGCGACCTTCCATATTCCTTTGGTCCCTCGTGGAGCGACCTCCCACTACGATGCCAGAGATGCTCCAGCGGGCTAACCAGTACATCGCAACCGAGGCTTGGGCGGCCGTAAGGAGAAGGGACGACCTCCAGCCGCGGGCTCCATAAGAGAGGCCAAGCACCCGCGGTAGCTACCCGATGTAGTCCTCATGAAAAGAAATCTAAGCCCTGCCTCAGTCTCTTCTGAGCGAAGGTTCAGTATCTACCTGACCCCCTCTCGACTCGCGGTTGGCCCCGGCTTAAACCCTTCTGAATCTACACGGCTCGGCCGTAGACTGGCCGAGTCCACCTCAGCGCGGCCTGCCCGCCTGAGTTGTGTCTCTCGGCTCGAGCCACGTCCCTCGGCCACGGACTGCCCGAGTCCACCTCAGCACGGCCTGCCCGCCTGAGTTGCGTCCCTCGGCCCGAGCCACTTCCCTCGGCCATGCACTGCCCGAGTCCACCTCAGCGCGGCCTGCCCGCTTGAGTTGTGTCTCTCGACCCGAGCCACGTCCCTCAACCGTAGACCGCCGAGCTCCCCTCAGGGCGGCCTTCCCATCCGAACCACATCCCTTGGCCGTAGATTGCCGAGCCCACCTTAGGGCGGCCTGCCACCCGAGACCACTCCTGCGCGGTCTACTCGCCTGCGTCGTGCTATTCAGTCGCATGACGCTCGAGACCATGGCTGCGCAGTCTGCCCGCCTGCGTCATGCTCCTCGACCGCATGATGCCCGAGACCACACTTGCACGGCCTGCCCGCCTGCGTCGTGCTCCTCGGCTCCATGCTCCCCGAGACACCTGCGCGGCCAGCCCGCCTGCGTTGTGCTCCTCGGCTCCATGTTCCCGAGACACACTCGCGCGGCCAGCCCACTTGCGTCGTGCTCCTCGATTCCATGCTCCCCGAGATCACACCTGCGCGGCCAACCTGCCTGCGTCGTGCTCCTCGGCTCCTCGGCCCCTTGACCCGAGACATACCTGCGCGACCAGCCCGCCCGTGTCGTGTTCCTCGGTTCCATTTTCCCCGAGACCGCGCCTGTGTGGCCAGCCCGTCTGAAAGCCTAAGCCATGCCTCGGACTCCCGTTACAATTTCCGACGCATAGCTTCTTTCCGGGGGGGAATATGATGAGGATAGTAATTACGATAAGACTCGGCTGACGTCAGCCGATGCCTCACGCCTCGATCGGCGTGACTGCACTCGGTCAACCGAACCAAAACACTGGCCGAGGCACATTAACGCCTACTCAGGCTTGGTTCTTCACGCCACGCCAACCCCTATGTCAGACGCTATCAACCTGCCTCCTGCAGGCGGGCACGTCAAGTAACACCAAACTCCCCTATAAATACCCTTATATTCTAAACGGAAAGGGGGGGCGAGACACTCAAATACTTCTTCATCCGAAACCCCCTCCACATCTTCTGCTAACTTGATCGTCGGAGGGGTTGGGTCGAGCTTCCTGACCCGACCTTTGTGCTGGTGCGAAGCCGAGGGTCCTCGTCGGACGTGCAGACGACGAGTCCCTGCCAGGAGGAAACGACGACCCCGTCCCGATCGGACCATCGCACCGAACCGACCCCATGGGCTCGAAGGACGCCCCGGAGAGATCCCCGTCGTCCGGACCCGAACCAAGCCGCGTCGGCCCCGAAGCCATGGCTCCCAAAGTTGTTTCCCACCACAGCTTGAGACCCTAAAAAGTCTTGAATAATTTACAGAGATAAGCTATTACAGACCACAGGGAAGGGATTTAATATAATATAAAGCTTAATATGATTAAAAAAATAATTAATTTAAATATTTTATTGATAGTGAATATGAATTTATATAAACAAAAAGATATTACAAAATATGATAATTACATAAATTTTTAATTAATAATAAATATAAAAATATTTATCTAAATCATTTCATAATTTATGAGATGATCCTAGTTATTGATAAAATTATGATAATATATTATTATAATTTTATAATTTAAAATTATAATAATATATTATGTGGTGTATGGGGACATCAAGCCTAGCAACACCATGCCGGACTCCAAATATTTGGGTTGGCTAGGCTCGCCGACCATGGTTTAGCCGGCACGATGGGTTACTTGGCCCCAGAATGCGTCACCACCGGCAAGGCGAGCAAGGAATCCGACGTTTACAGCTTCGGAATCATTGCCTTAGAGATCGCGTGCGGCAGAAGGCCGGTGGAACCGGCGGAGCAGCCGAATAAGGTAAGACTAGTTGAGTGGGTGTGGGATCTCTTCGGAAGAAGGACGATTCTGGAGGCAGCATACGAGAAGCTCCATGGCAACTTCGACGTAGAACCATGGGTGGCTCATGGTTGTAGGGCTGTGGTGTGCTCATCCGGATTGGAGTCTGCGGCCATCGATGAAGCAGGCAATCTTGAGACGCCTTTGTCACAGCTTCCTCCCAAGATGCCGGTGCCGATGTACTGCATGCCTTCCGCAGAGGAGATTCAATCTTTGGACACATCGTTAGAAGTGAAATGAGTTGTTTGCTTTCTACATATGATCAAAGATTTGACGTCTAGATTTTGTTTTCACAGTTTGTGGATTTATAATTTATTATCAATTCGCTTAATAATGCTTAATAAATATCTGTATGCTTAATATATGCATACAATATCTATATTTTGCATAAGTGATTCAAATTTATTAAGTTAATATATTAATTGTTTCAAATGATGTTAGAGTAAATGCTAGCCTTGATAGTTACTGAATCTAAGAGTAGCATTAGAAACATAAATTTCAAAATCTTCATGCATAAGTCAATAGAACTTTCCAACCCTGTTTTCTTAGGGACATCTCTCAGTCAAGATTGGTTCTTGAATTCTTCTATGAAGTTTCCAGGAACTGCACTCTGATGCTTCTATGAATCTTCTTCTTGATGACTTTTCGATTTTGTTTTGAGTTACATCAATACACATGATGTATTTCAATCTAGTTTATTATGTATTTCAAACTGCAGCCTTCTTCTTTGATGCAAGATGGTTGAATGACAGAGACACACCAACCCCCCTGAAAGTTACTTATTGAATCATAATTCTAATCTTATGTTCAAAGGTATAAATCATACATTAGATTCACTCATTCAGAACTCACAATAAAGATCATAGTATATGAAGATCAATCAGCTTTATACAATAATGCATGTTACTTCACAAGTCAAGTCATCTGCAGTTGACTTGACTTGTGAAGTAACATGCATTATTGTATGCTAAGCCTCTGGCGATTTTTCTCTCTGGTCATCTGTCTACTTATGCTAAGCCTTGCACTGCAGAAGCATTTGCAGTGTTCATCTGTGACCGACCAGCCATGGCGCAGCACAAGTGGAGTTTATTCTCTGTTGTCATCCACCTTTCATTTGCAGTGATGGTGATTCCTCTGGTGAGCTCGCTCTCCTTCAACTTCACTAGTTTCAGAGAGGACGACCAGTCATTCCATATAGAGGACGATGCATCCTTCAATGGCACGGTGATCAATCTTACGCGGTACCCCATGCAATATGCCACCGGCAGAGTGGTGTACAACGAGCCGCTCCTCCTGTGGGATGCCGACACAAGAAATCTGACTGATTTCACCACGAATTTCTCCTTCATCATCGATTCCGTCAACCAGTCGTCGTACGCCGACGGCCTGGCTTTCTTCCTGTCGCCTTACGGTTCCACCTTTCCTACCTACTCGAGGGGAGGCTTCCTCGGCCTCTTCAGCAACAGCTCCCTCGACAATACGACCGTCAAGACGGTGGCGGTGGAGTTTGATACCTTCTCTAACGAATGGGATCCGAAGGGAGATCATCTTGGAATCGATGTCAACTCGATCATATCAAACAAGACGGCGCCGTGGAACAGCCGTGTCAGGGATGGCAGACGGGCGAATGCATGGGTGAACTACGACGCCACCACCTTCAATTTGAGTGCCTTCGTAACCTACGGTGCAGATCGGCTCTCCAATGGCAGTACCAGCCTATCCCTCACCGTTGATCTGCGAGATTTCCTGCCGGAGAGGGTAGCAGTTGGCTTCTCGGCCACCACCGGCAGCTTGACTGAGACGCACACCCTCCTCTCTTGGTCTTTCATCTCAAACTTGCAAACCCCCTGAACAGAGGTAACAAGAAGCTGGTCAGAATTGCTGTCGCTGCTTGGTGGCTTACTCGACTGCTGATGAAGTTGTGCTTTATAAGATCACATCTTGTCAGTGAGCAAGATATGTAGATCTATATTTAGATATGTAAGGAAAACTTAATCTTTATATCTTGATACCTTTGCTTAGAAGATAACATTCCAAGAAATAGCTGTGACTTACGTACACGGCTTTGAACATGGGGAAATCCTTTTTCTTGCGTTAGGAGTTTTGGTGTGTTACGAAAAATTGGTGCTAATGCTCATTTGACCAATCGAGGTAGGAAGTCAAGCCTTAATCTTATCAATGACATACGAGAAAGAGGAAGATAAAAAGTTATATGAATTCAACTGCAAGTATTTTAACCTCTTTAGAGAAAAGCGAGCGGTAGAGTACAAAATACAACTCATTTTTGATATACTGCTATCGAATCTCAACATGAACAACCGGAACTCAGCTTTGTTCTAGAACAAACAAGTATAATGACAAGCAGCTTAGTTAGTCGAGAATGGTGTAATCGAACTAAGTTGTTCCCCTTAGGATCATAGTGATGATGGTACCTAAGAAGGATAGATGATAGGCATATGCATTTACTACTATGCCGTGAACAATAATATCATAGTAAATTAGTATACCTTCTCATGGATAGATGACCTATTAAGCCAGCTCTAATATACTGCCATCATCACCAAACTAACCTTAAGTCTAAATCCCATAAGAAACACATGAAAGACAATATTCAAGATATGTCAAGGGTTATTCAAGTGATTAGTCATGTCATTCCGACCTTGCGATGCTCATGCCACATTCATGTGATTGATGAATGATGTACTAAGTTCATACATCAGTAACTTTATCATCGTCTTCGATGATATTCTCATCTATAGTTCATCGAGAGAAGAACATATTAAACACATGTATAAGATGTTCAATCTTTTGAAAAAAAAAATAATTATGGCTCAACCCGAAGAAGTGCGAGTTTGGAAAACAACACCCTATTTAACTTGGCTTTGTCATAAGTGAGAGAAAAATCTAGATTGATAGAGACAATGTCAAAGGTAATCTGAGAGTGGCCAAGGCCAAGAATAATCACTAGAGAAGAAATTGCATGATTATTTTTTCGATATGTTTGGACACACTTCAGGCTTTAAGCTCAATCATGTTCGATAGAGATGGACGATTCTTAAGTAAATTTTAGAGAAATTCTTGGTGCCATTATGGATACTCAATTGAAGAAAAACAATATGTTTCACGTTCATTTACATACCATCGTTTAGGATATAGCCTCCACATCGAACGATATGGTTAGAAAGTCTCTCGTATTGACTCACATTCGATCGAGCAATGGACAACTCTATGACTCACATTCATGTTATATTCTAACTCAAATAGCCTGAACCCAAACTGAAAGCTTAAGTTCACCAAACTCAAAGTCTCAACTTAGGTTAGTATAAGTTGGATTTCGATTGAGAGTCTAATTTTAATTAAGACTCTTCCCCTCCAAATCCTTAAAAGGGAGGTATGACAGCACTAAACACAATAACATAGAGAGTTGACTATAATTTAAAGAGAGGGTCCTGACCCTAAAGAGAAAAGGAAAGAAAGAGAGAGGTGATAGTAGGTTATAACATTAAGAAGTACAAGCTATCACATAAGTATTCCTTTTCTTCAAAAAACAATCTAGATTTTTTCTCTATCAATCCTTCTAGAAAGCGTAAATCCACTTCGAAGAAGGATCGATATCACCAAATCCTTTCCCCATATGGATCATTTGATAAATTCTTTATTTTAAGCATATTCCTCATTATATTCAAGATTTTTCATTCTTTCATTCTACCACATCATTATGTTGGGATAAATAACGTATAGTTAGATGATTGACTACTCATCATAAAAAAAATTTAAATGCTTTACGATTGAATTCACTATCCTATTGATATAGTAGTTATCTTTAATAACTACTTGCTGAATTTATGAAAGACTTTTAATTTGTCTTTCAAACTATATACCAAGTTTTCTTGTATAATCATCAAGTGAGGAAATAACGATGCTTGTTAAAAACATTGTTGGAGTAATCTGACCTCGAATATTAGTGTGAACTAACTAAAGTGGCTTCAGTGATCTGAAATTTGGCTCATGAGAAAGCTTTTTCTTGGTTAGTTGGTAAGTAGATACTTCCCATGCTTGGTTTCATGATAAATATAAGACACATCATATATAGTTGGTAAGTAGATACTTCCCATACTTGGTTTCATGAGAAATATAAGACACATCATATACCATCTTTTTTGCTCATAGCATATTGAAATCATCAAAGTTTCCATATGTCTCTAAAGATATCATTGTATCATTCCTGATACTTAGAATGAACAATCTATTCTTTGGCATCTCCACTAGGGTAATTAAGCAATTAGTATTGGTTCTTAAAAATGATTTATTATTTTTCATATAAATGCCATAGACATTTTCTAAAATTATTCATGCAAAGTAAACAATTAAAAGAAATCAATAATTTCTATCTTTGAAGTTGATATCGTCAATTTTGATTTACAATCCAAATAGGCAAAACTATTATCGAGAATAGTTTTATCTATCGAGAGGCGAATTTCACTTGAGGATAAAAAATCTACATCTCATTTTAGTCCATTATTGGAAAAGACTATGCTAAGGGTGCATCCAATAAGATCCCTCGGATAATTAATTTTATTTCAAAATAAAATATCTAAACTTAATGTTAAATTTGAGGTCTTAACCATTGTTATCCATGACAATAGATAGTTAAAGCAGACACACTATGTATATGAGATTTCTTCATCTAGTAAGGCTTGTCGGGCACTTCAAATAATTCATTGTCCTAAGAAATGCATTACATGCAGACATGAGCTACATCAGGCATATCAAATTTTTCCTTATTTTGAGCAAATCCATCACATATAAAGAAGATATTTCAATTTATGTTAAATATATATATTTTTGTCTCAAGTGAATGCATCATGTACCAAGATGGTACATCCTGGTTGTGTTAGTTTTGGTGAGTGCTTCAAGTGCTTTGTCATGGGTGATTACAACAACGGAAATAAAGACCCTTTGGACAATATTAGGTGCTTTAGATGTTTGTTTGTCTAGGACAAACATATTATGTACAAAAGGAACACTTTGAGTTATGGTAAACTCTTTAGATGTTTTTTTTTTTTGTATATGGAGAATGTATCATGTGCATGTGTAAGAAGAATATTTTGATTATAATAAGTACTTTAGATGCTTTTTTGTTTCTAAGCGAATACGTTGCATGCAAGAGAAACAACACTTTGAGCTTGTAGGGTGCTTCAGATCATGGTCTGTAGTACCGGTCCGACAGACTTCCGGTATGCGGATCATATGTTACCGGTTCGACACTATAGCAACACTGTAGCAATACTGTAGCAGTGCTACAGTGCTCGGCACGCCTAAATATATCGAGCGGTACACCTGGGTGTACCGCTCGATATACCGTACCGTACCGGTACCGAGCCCAGGTCGAAACTCCGGTACGGTACGGTATTGCGGACCTTGCTTCAGATATTATTTTTTCTTGAGATACATCATGAATTGCATAAAGGGGACATAGTATTTTTAGGTATAAAGCTACTTTTTTTTGTATTTGTACAATCGACTTTAACAACGTAAGTGATTGACTAAAACGATGATAAAGAGCTTCACTTGCAATAGAGAGATTTGGGTTCATCTTAAGGGAGATCTTGTCCTAAGTTAACAGCATGCATTAGGCACACACGTAACATAAGAATGTGAGAACCTCAAGACACAGTTGACCAAGGGTTCATCCTCATCCTCTCCTTATCTAACTATAAGGAGTATTACAATAGTTATTTTAGTGATAGTTATAGAAATGTGACTGACGTAGGAGGGAGATTTTGAAGATCCATTTGGTAGAATGTTTTCCCGAGAAAATCTCATATCTTATGACATTGAGACGCTTATTTTAACCAAATTATCTTCTTAAAAAAGAGGTTGTGACATTTCAGGAAGTAGCCATGATATGACTAGACTAGAGTTTTCTAGGGTGTTCGAGGGGAATGATAGATCATTGGGTGGGTGAGGCTAAAGAAGGCTTTTAGTTTGTATATTGATTTGAATTGGATTTTCTATTAGGAAAATAAAATTTTAATGATATGGATCCAAGATTGACCGAGATGCTCCTACAAAGGAGAAATTAGAGACTCATACTTTATAGCCAATTATTATAGTGAAGGTTGGGATTGACCCATAAATTCTTATGGGTTCTTTTAGGTTTGATTGACATATGATATTTTCTAATGCCAATCTAAAATGGTAAATTTTGATCATTAATTTAACATACAAAATCGGAGTAGTCTCTTTTTCGAAAATCGAAGTTTAAACTAGAAAAGAAAATTCTTAGTAGTGTAGTTTTAAGATCGACCCAAATACTCCTAGAAAGGAGAAATTAGAAACCTATACATCGTGGCCGATTATTGTAATGAATTTTGTGATTCACCAACAAATTCTTATGAGTTCTTTTAGGTTTAGTTTTCATATGATCTTTTCTAATACCAATCTAAAATGATAAATTTTGGTCATCAATTCAATTCAACATATAAAATTGATTTAACCTAGTCTTGTTTTCAAATATCATCAAATCTATAAGAGATAAAAAAAAAATTATTTAATTAAGAAAGAATTCCACTCTAAAAAAAAAAAAAAAAATACTTGTATCTTGTTCAAGTCTATTCTTATAAAAGATTATACCCCCGATGTGTATTCGAGAAGCCCCTTCAATGGTTCCAAGTAAAAAGAGATCCTTAGCAGTGAGTTTGAGGATTTAGATTTACTTAAGTTCGATAGAAACTTTCCTAAAAAGATTATATGATATGATATTGGTTTTGTAACTATTGTTGGCCACAAAATATGTAAGGCCTTAGATGCGATGCTGATATAGCATGTCCAATTGGCTCCTTGTCATATCCGAACTAATTGAGTAGCATATATCGGTCCCGATCCAATTGATCAAAAATAATGTACATATGAAGGATGAATTAGGATGTTAGTGAGACTTTTAGTCTTCAAAATAGACTCGTCTCGATTCATCTAACTCTATAGACTTGTTTTTATCTCATATGATTGCTTTTTTATGTTCTTTATTTATCATCTCTCATCCGACTAAAATAATTTTCATATGACTAAACTAATTTTTCTTGATATATTCTATTTTTTATAGTTCTTGTTGACACAATCTACCTATCTCTGATAATTATTGGAGAGAAGAGAGAGAGACAGAGAGAAAGAGAATTATGGAACTTCCAAAAAGAAAATTAAAGAATCTATAATCTTCTTATAAATATTATTTTTGACAAAGACAAGTTTTACTCATTTAATATCTATTCGTAGGAATCAAGAGTTCATAAAAGGTCACACTAAATGTTTGTCATACATACATACATACATTCGACAATGGTTCAATATATCTATACAACATTTTAGTTTTTATATATATCTTTATGGTAAATTTTCATATAAAAGGAATTAAATTTAGTGTATTGTTTGAGGGTCCGTTTCCTTACATAATTCTATTATTATTATTATTATTATTATTATTATTATTATTATTATTATTATTATTATTTATTATTATTATTTATTATTATTATTATTATTATTATTATTTAACTGTCCCCCCTCCGCTTCCTTCCTCTCCCACACCGGTATGGATTCCGAAGCTGCACCCAAGCTTCCCGTTCCCTCCAAGAAGAGGCCGTCGTCCTCTCCCACCCCGCCCCAGCAACCGTCGGACAAGCCCGCGGAGCTCGCAGACCTCATCCGCACGCCCAAGAGGCTGGAGGAGCACCCGCCGCGGGCCAGCAACCGGGGCTTCGCCTTGTCCGTGAAGGAGGTGAGCCAGGTCGCCCTCGGGCTTCAGAGTCCCACGGGCCGGTCTGATGTCGATCCCTTGCCGGCCGAGGAGCAGCTGGGACCTGTCTCGGGGCCTTGTTCTACTCCCAATTCTTCCGAAGCTGAAACGCTTCTCAAGATTCCAGAAAAGTATGTTCTTGTTATCGGTGATCCACCAAAAAGATAGCTTTTTGGGTTCCATTCTGGCTACATTTGCTTCTCTTGTGATCAGGTATGAGTTACTGTGTGAGTTCTTGGATAGCATGGAGAGCTCCATTCGTTTGCTTCGGCAGAAAAGGTTGATGTCCACATTCCCCAACATCTGCACCACTATTCAGAGTTTGATGGACAGGTGACAGTTTGATCTACTTGATCTTCTTGATATGATACGAAGCGAGTTTGATGAGATTAGTTTCTGCGCTCAGGAGGTTCACTTACGTGCATTTGGCACGGTTGAAGTACATTATGCCGGAAGCTATAATGATCAAGAAGGTGCTTTTGCATGATGTCGCTACTTGCTCTCTCAAGACAGAGCTGCAGGTGACACTGCGAGTCGATGCAGTAGCAAGGAACATGCAGGGAAAGAGTGAAAGTGGGCGTTCGATCTTGCCGGCAGTGTTCAGGGAAAGGCTTGTGGAGTTCTTCAAAAACCATCCTGAGGTACCGAAAAATCCGCCATAGTAGCCTTCTTATCTTATTGTTTAGGCAATCCTTGTGAGCACATAGACTTGCAGGTTGCTGCTCAGAAATCTTGCCCATTTGATGTTGTATGATTGTGCTCCAATGATTTCTTTTGCTTGGTAGATATCACAAGCCAATTTGGACTTAGTAAAAGATGTAATTTGTTCTGAATCTGATAAGTAACTAAATCTCTACAATGTTTTATCTTCTCTTATCTACACAACACTGTATTAATTCACCTTCAATTTTGGTGTACAATAATTCATAGATTGAGGATTGCTTTAGAGCCATATTGATTTCTAGAATTGTATGTCAGGGAGATGAGGTTCCAGTTGAGCGGCTGCCACATCCATTTAATCTGACAGAGATCAGTGGATACCCGAGAGTGAAATCCTCGTCAAATGCTGCTGTCCAGCAACAATTTCTGGTGCCGTCTCACATGTCCCAATCTTTTAATATCCTTAATCCACATAAAACTCTGATGTGATTTAGTGAGCTTGTCTTAAAGATGATGATCATTCTATTTTTTTTTGCTTCATCTGCCATAAAATGCACTCTGAAGTCACCCATATCAAATAAGTCATTGCTCAGTTCTCCTGTATCAACAACCTTATCAAGCGTATATGGAGGTGGTGAGAAGGATGCTGCAGGGTTGTCCAGAACTGATTACTGTTCTCATGAGGAATCAAAAGTTCAGTTGGAAACTCCTTCAAAACTCATGTTCACTCCATTAACGTTAATGACTGACACGCCGGAAATTCCAGCGTCAAAGCGATGTCGGACAACCCCTGCTTGTGATTCTACACCGTCGAACAAGTCTGCGAGGCGATCGACCCGAACAAAGTTGTTTATGACTCCAGAAGAGAGTGCAGAAGCAGGGGAAAAGGAGAGTGGTGATAGAATTTTGTGTTCCAGTTATGACATTCTCAGTTTTCTACCAGAAACTCTCTTGCACTCTGTAAGTCTAAACACAACCTCTTTCTTTGGTTTATTAGCTTTAAATCATTTCAAGAAGTTTCTTGAAATGTTTTCTGGAACATAATTTCATGGTTGGATGCACTGTTAGATCTATCTTGCTCTCATTGACACAGCTTCCTTTTTTTATTTTTGATGATTTTATGCATCATTCATTTAAATGACTTCATCTGTTCCTCTTCCTAAAATGTAGGAATTGTGTTATAAGATAATTACTTCATACTTTTACTTCGATTGACATGCTGTCTTTGTTCTTGTTTGTCTATTTTAGAGGAGGTGAGAAGAACATCTCCCTTATTGATCTCAAGAAAATTAAAATGAATGCATAAAACAAGGATTAACAAAATAGTAAATCCAGAGGAGTGTTTCTGATTTAGCTCGTGTTCGTCATGAATTTTATGTACTTTTTCCTTCAGCAAATTTATTTGAGATTATATGTTCCATTGTGCTTTCATTTTCTTAGCTATATGCCTTCTACAACATTAACAGTTTTTAATGACCATATTTACAACACCTTTGTCAAAGCAAGTCATGAATGTTGTATTTTTTCAGATCAAGGAGAAAGAGCAGAAGACAATGCAGGAGAGGGAGCCTGGCTTTGCCATTGCTATTAGAAGGAAGAAGTTGATAGCTTCCTTGCCTACTATTTTTGACATGATCTTACTCATATTTCAGTCATGGAAGCGGTCCGTCATGACAAAGCAAGACTTAATTCATAAGTTAGTATCAACTCACTGTAAAATAGTCGATCAAGGTATGCCAGCTGACATTAGGCTGGAAAATAATTGATGTTTCCATTGTGCAAAAATAATGCTTTTTTAGAGCTAAAATTCTGGGACTTCGATCCGCAGATGAGGTGGAGGACCAGTTAAAACTATTGTTAGAAATACTTCCAGATTGGATCTCCAAAAAGATTGCCTGCGATGGCGACATTCTCTGTTGGTAAGCTTCATGAGAAACAATTCTAATTTTGTGCTTGCAAGCTTGGCATCATACTTTAGGTTTTAGACTTTTCAGGTTACCATAGCATTCATTATAGATTGGCTTAATAAGAATGGCAGGAGAAACAGATGTTTGAAGAAATTAACTAGTTTTTATCTAGGATTATATAACAAGCCAGCTTATGGCCTTTGTTACCTCATTTCGGATTGACATTTGCTTACCTCTATCTGTTTTTGTCCTCCCCTGACTAATAGTACATGGATGCATTTAGGTATCAAAAGGGAATAGATGACTGATATGTTCACAAATCAAAGTACAAGTTATGAAACTCCCCACTTAAAAAGTGCATTCAGATTATTCTATGCATGCATTTTTTTTCAGAACTGCTCTTTGCTTTCTAATGATGATTATTTCCTCAAAGAACCATCAAACCAATAGCTGAACTCATCATCTAAGATTATGTACTGTGAAATTGACTTTCTTGTTCTTTTCCTTGTTGCTACCATTTGATACATATTTATGACAAGATACTAGACTCATTATTAATAATGTGTTCTGCAGTCTAAGTAATGTATCAAACATAGATGAGATTCGACAAAGGTTATCAGAAGCAGAGTAGGAAAATACACCTGGAACCCGATACATCCTGTCCTTGAGGTCTACCAGGACTGCGTATCGGAGAAGCTGTGGTTTGTGCTATTTGATGATGCTGCTCAGCTCTAAACTGGTTCTTGGCTTAGTTGGAATTGTGTATGTCTCATTCTTTATATATACATTTACAAAGTGAGCTTTTGAGGAAGCTATTACAGTGAATCGAAGATGTAACGATTATTTAGATTTATTAATCTGTTAAACTAAAAAATGATATTATCCCAATCAATGAAGTAGTTGATTTGAAAAATCCTTCATCTGATCTCTGAATTCTGATTATGGATGAAAATCTGATAATTATTTTCTTTTGGATTGTTTTTCGGTATCAGATTAATGGAAGTCTTGCATACTGGAGTATCTGATCAACTAATTTGCTCGGCTGACATAAGCAAACTCATTGGCATATAACAATCCGATTTGTCACCTAACCAAAATTACTTTCTTGATTTAATCCCTACTGAATTCATCATGCAAGCTCATCATAACAACATACTAGAGTGGACATTTGAACCTAAGATCATGCTAGGCAAAGAGAATAATAAAAACACCATTGATCCACAATAATAATTGTTGATGAAAGAGAAAGGAGAGATGATCAATCTTGATAAGACTAGATACATGAACCTGCAAGCCAACACCGAAAACACTGGATGTGGGATGGATCTAATATTAGAAATTCATGATACATGAACTTGTGCCTGTTGGAAATTTAGGGTTCATTGGGATGGGTCTAATCTTGCATCCTAGGAAATTTTCTTTCTATAACCAACCAAGAGGAAATATGACAGTCCTCTAAAGGTATAAACCAGAAGTGATACATGAAACCAAATTGCTATGTATCAAACCAACAACAAAATTTTCCTGATAAAAGAAAGAAACTTGTAGCCTTTTGTTACACCTCATAGCTACTGTTTTAACTCAAGAAATCTGTATTATGTCATAGAATATAGCAACACCACAAGATCTCAATTGGCTTTAGCCAAATACATAATTCCAGAAGCCCAGTGATAGAAAAGCAATTTGCAAAGTTGTGGTCCCATCCAAGTACCAGTACCATTGTCACCATGGTTCCTTGCATCACCATTAATATGGTATCCTAAACTTAAATGATAGAGATGAAACTTGTGTATGGAAGCACGAAAGTACATTTTGTCTATAAGATACATCTTACCACTACTCATATGCCATTTATATTGGTTGTAACTTTGCCCTCTTGTATCTCCTGTTATATCTTTATCTTTTAAACCTTAAATATTATTTTTATTTCTTCCTCATTGTTTGTGATGTAGTGGCTTTGGCCTCTTTTAAAGAGAGTCTTGTTTGGAGGATTTATTCTGATTTCTTCTTGTTGACTAGATATTCATATGATTGTAAGAAGTCTAAAAGCTCATCGATGTCTTTTTATTTCCGAACGAAGACTATAAATAATTGAACCTTTTTATATAATTGTTAAAGGAACTTTTTACTATTTGATTATGTTTCATTTTTCAAATTCGATTATATTTATCATCTCAACCCTTTGTAGGAATTTTAAGAATCCTACATGTTTGTTTATATTTGTTTGGAGGTATCGATGATCATAACCTCCTTACGATCATCCTTATTAAGATCTCGATAATGGAGAAAAGAGATCTTTATACTTCCTTCAAAACTTTTCTTGGTCTAAATCTTAAGTCAAGATTTAGCTTGTCAGTTTGATTAAAAAACGTAAAAGAAGATAAACGAACTCATATAATTTTATCATAAACGAATCAATTTACAAAGATAAATTCTCATGCAATATAATATATTTTAAGTCACTCATTGTTATGAATCTCTATTTATTTAAAAGGATTATAATGTCATGCACTTATTTAAATATTCGAGCTAATTACATATTACCTCATGTATTAGCCTCCTTTACTATCTCGACCACTACAATTTCAAAAGTTACATTAAGATTCCTATACTTACGAAAGCAAAACATTAAAATCTATTTACATAGTTAAAAAGATAATTTTATAAGGTAAAAAAAAAAAGATTTTGTTAGAGTAACAGGATTAAATATTTCAAATTTCAATATAATTTTTTAAAAACTAAGGATCGAAATACTAAAGATCACTATTTACAAGGGATAATATATAATAGTCTTAAAGATTGAGGATCGTATTCAACACAAACATTCATATTTATTCACAACATGATTAAACAAACTTTTATAACTTTCTTATATACAAATCTTTTTATGAAAGATAATTTCTCAACCGATATATTTTTTCTTTGGCTTAATACCACCAACCTTTATCTATTTCAAATATGATCAAGAATGGATTCAATGTCTGTCACACACTGATTCAAAGGTCAATAGGTTCATGCACGTCGTCATGTTCAACGCCAACGTTCATTTCTTTTCATGCAATTGTATTTATATTATGTTGACGGTGTAACACTCCCTCTCCTCCTTCCACCGTTTCCTTCTCTCTCTCTCTCTCTCTCTCTCGCTCTCTCTCTCTCTTCCCAGCACACGATATGGATTCCGAAGCCCGCCCAAAGCCTTCCGTTTCCACCAGGAAGAGGCCGCGCTCCTCTCTCACCACGGACCAGCTGTGGACTCCGGAGAAGCCGGAGCAGCACCCGCGCAGGGCCAGGAACCGGAGCGTCGCCTTCTCCCTCACGGAGGTGCGGCGGGTCGCCCTCGGTCTTCGGAGGCCCGCAGGTAGCTCCCATCTCGACCCTCTACCGGTCGATGACTCGGGGCCATGTTCTACTCCCAAGCCGTCGAGAGCTAAAACGATTCCCAAACTTCCTGAAAAGTACGTTAGTTCTCCTTATTGATGATCGACATAAAAGATAGCTTTTTTGGTTCCATTTTGCCTATATTTGTTTCTCTCGTGATCAGGTATGAGATACTGTGTGAGTTCTTCAATTGCATGGAGAGCTCCATCCGCTTGCTTCGGCTGAAGGGGTCGATGTCCACATTCCCCAACATCAGCACCAGTATTCAGAGTTTGATGGATAGGTGCCGGTTTGATCTACTTGGGTTGCCCTTTTGCAGATCTTCTTGGTTTGATATGAAGCGAGTTTGATGAGATTAGTTTCTGTGCTCAGGAGATTCACTTATGTGCACTTGGCACAGTTGAAGCACATCATGCCCGAAGCTATAATGATCAAGAAGGTGCTTTTGCATGATGAGACTACTTGCTGTATGAAGCCAGAGCTTCAGGTCACTCTGCAGGTTGATGCGGTAGCGAAGAACATCAAGGGGAAGAGTGAAAGTGGGTATTCGATCTTGCGGGCAGTGTTCAGGGAAAGGCTTGTGGAGTTCTTCAAAAATCATCCCCAGGTACCCAAAAAAAATCCCCTGTTCATCCCCTGTGTGTAGATAGATTTGCAGGTTGCTCAGAAATCTTGACTATTTGATGTTGTATGATTGTGCTCCCTTTTGAAGATGATTATTTTGCCTGGTACATTTCACAGCATTCCATTAATTCACCTTCAATTTTGGTAATTGTTTATGATTTTATGCAGTAAAAAGATGTGATGTACAATAATTCATAGATTGCGGATAGATTGATTGTGTTGTTATCTCAGGGAGATGAGGTTCCAGAGGAGCAGCTGCCGCATCCATTTAATCCAACAAAGCTCAGTGTACATAAGAGCGTGACCATCAATGCCGATCCATCAGGCACCAAATCCTCATCAAGTGCTCCTATCCAGAAACAATTTTTAGTGCCATCTCACATGTCACAATCTTTTAAGAGGCATTTTTCTCGCAAAATTCCCGTCCTTAATCCAGAGAAAACTCCACCGATGTGCTCTAGTGAAGCTTGTCCTAAAGATGATCATTCTACTTTTGTTGATTCATCTGCCATATCTAAGAAGTCTTTGCTCAGTTCTCCTATTTCAACAACCTTACCAATTGTAGAAGGAGGTGATGAAAGGGATGCTGCAGGGTCACCCAGAGCTGATAACTATCCTCATGAGGAATCAAATGTTGAGAAGGGAACTCCTGCAAAGCTAGTGTGCACTCCATTAAGGTTAATGACTGATACACCGGAAATTCCAACATCAAAGAGACTTAGGACAACCCCATCGAACAAATCCGTAAGGCGATCGGCCCGAACAAAGTTGTTTATGACTCCAGAAAAGAGTGCAAATGAGTGTGATGATGACGGAAGTCTGTCTGCCAGTGATGATGTTCTCAATTTTCTACCAAAAACTCTCTTGCAGTCGGTGAGTCCTATCACATCTTCTTGCTGTGGTGTTTTAGCTCTAAAGCTTCTGAAGATGTTTCTTGAAATGCCTTCTGTACTACTATTTCATGGTTGATGCACTGACAGATTGATCTTGCTCTCATTGGCACAAGTTCCTTCTTTTACCTTTTTTGTATGATCTTACATATTATCAGTTCAGACTGATCATTGTCTTTCTTTCATTTGTTTGTTTTAGATTGTCTGAATTCACCTGTTCCTCTTCCTAAAATATAGGCAGTGTTTCATACCATTCTATATCTATGGGGAGAACGGTATCTCCCAGATTCATTTCAAGAAAATTGAAATGAATTTAGGCTAAATACAGAGGAAACATAAGCACTGTGCTGATTTTCCTATTTATTTCATGTTCATCATGAATCCTTTAGTAGTTTTTAAGGAAATGTTTCACATCAAAGCTGCTGTTTAACCGTATAAATTGCTGGGTAAGACTGTATGTTTCATGTGCTACCATTCTCTTAACAATCTCTCTTCGACACAGTGAACAGTTTTCGACGACTTCATATTTTCCAAATGCCATCGTCAAAGCAAGTGAAGTTATAATTGTTGTATTTTTCAGATCAATGTGAAGGAGCAGAAAGCAGTGCAGGAGAAGCAGGCTGGCTTTGCCGATGCTATTAGACGGCAAAAGTTGATAGCTTCCTTGCCAAATATTTTTGACATGATCCTACTCACATTTCAGTCATGGAAGAGATCTGTCATGACAAAGCATGAGTTAACTAACAAGTTAATCTCAAGTCACTCTAAGATAGTTGATCAAGGTATGCCAGCTGACATTAGGTTGGAAATTGATTGATGTTTCCATTATGCAAAATTGAAGATTTTTCAGAGCTAAAATTGTGGGACTTTGGACCTGCAGGTGAAGTGGAAGAACAGTTGAAACTATTGCTAGAATTAGTTCCAGATTGGATCTCTGAAAAGATTGCCTGTAATGGAGACACACTTTGTTGGTAAGCTTCACAAGAAACAAAGTTATTTTGCGTTTGCCACTTTGGCATCATACTCTGTATTGTTATTAAGTTTTAGAGTTTAGGGTTCGGAGTTTACGACTTTATAGATTGACCTAGCATTAAGTCTATGATAAAGATTTTGATTGGATCATCACAAACCCTTTCTAATAGAGATTTTGATCATATTACCACAAATCCCAAAAACTTAAGCCCTTAGAAATGAATAATTTTTTAACAACCTATCTCACATATAAGTTGGATTAGATTAAAAGAAGAAACTAAATCCAAGTGTACAGCGCAAGTCGATCAAAGAGGAAAGTACTACACAAATTTTAAATAAACATGATAACACATGATTCAAACTCATAATCAGCTTGGATATCATGAATTGGATTCTAATTGAATCATTACAAATTTCAAAAGAAATAATAGCTTTGGCAACTCATCGACTAAGATGATATGCTGTGAAATTGATTTTCTGATTTTTTTTTTCATTACTTCTATTTGATGCATGTTTATGATCAGCACTTGACTCATTGTTAATGTTTACATGTTATGCAGTGTAAGTAAAATATCAAATGCAGAAGAGATCAGGCAAAGGTTATTAGAAGCAGAGTAGTAAAATGCACCTGGAAAGGGATAGATCATGTCCTTGAGATCTTCCGGGACTGGTTTCCAAGAAGCCACGCCACGGATGCCGATCGGCTCTAAATTGGTATTAGCATAATTGAGAATGAGTATTTTTCATCTTTCTTGTTACCTACATTTGAGAAGAAAATGGGATTCAGAGGAAGCTTTTGAATCAGAAATGTAAAAAATTGATTATTAAGATCTATCAGAATCAATGAAGTAATTTGATTTTGAGGAATCCTTCATTTGATCTGTGAATTCTGATTGTAAATTCTTATTCTCTTTAGATTACTTTTCAATGTGGCACTCCATTGGTTCTACTGAAAAAACAAAAATTGAGTGTGTGGTTTCTTACATTTCTCAAGTTTTCATAAAATAATTTAGAGAATATTTTTGTTAACCGTAAGCATTTAAGCTATCACTCTCCAAAGTCTCTCTTATAGGATGAGATGTAAGGTGTAGCTCCACTCCAAGGATCCTCATCTTCAACCTCTCCTCTCCTTTCTGCTCTGCATCTCTAGGATCTGATAAGACTCGAGGTCCAACATCACTTTGGATCCTCATCTTCAACCTCTCCTCTACTCTCTGCACCTTTTCACTCCTCAAGATTGGAGACGATGAGATGCAAGGTCCTAACTCCACTTTTGGTTACCGACATTTATGAAATCGACATGAATTAGATATCCTTTAATCAAACACAAGTATGCTACTACCACTATATACAAAATGTCCTATCCTTATATTTTTGACATTTATTGTTTTATGCTTATGATTATACATATGTATACATTTTAAAATTGTAATATTTATAATAGCATGTCGTAAAATTAGGTGCGAAATTACATATATTGATAGATCATCTTCATAAAAAGATTACAAGATACCAAGAAATAAAAAAGATTACAAGAAAAGCACAAGATGATCGATTTGAAGAGCACATTGTTTTGAGAAAGTCTGTATTAGGACATATTTGATGTTAAATATGCACAAAAATACAAAATTTGTTGGGCTAATATTTACAAGATTTCCTTTTAGGCCTGTGATGTATATATACTCGGAACTTCAAAACTTTTGCTATTACATGGTTCCTGCTAACTCAAATGAGTACTCATGGAGGCTCTCCATAATTCATGGTTTCTCCACTTTAGTGTTGTCCATAGATCAAAGCTCGACCGATATTGTATCATACCGCTGCTTAACTTGTTCAAGCTCAAGTACAAGATTTTGATACTGCCAAACAGATCCAAGATTACAAATATGACAATGGAATATGTCCAATGTTACGTGATTATACTAACTTTTGTATATGTTCAAAAATTATAGTTAAACTTTGAGTTCAAACAAGCAACTTTAAATGGGGTGTCTGGTTGTTAAAGTATTACCTTGAGCAACAGCCCTTCCTGTATCTTTTCCTGCTCCAAGCACCTGAAGAAAGAAAAACCAGAAAAAAAATCACTATAAGTAAAGGTTCATATGATCCATTAGGGATATCATATAATCAACAATAAGGGTAAACCAAAGAAGCATATTTAATTGGTGTACTTGAATGACAAGTTTCACTCACTCTTTGCGTAACTTATTGTTTTCTTGCATCATGGTTTTCACCTGTTGAACATGACACTGCCTCTCACAATTACTCCACTGCAACAAGATTTACATATATCAGCAACAATCATATACAGAATTAAAGGCAAATTCACTGTTCCTGTCCTATGTTTCATTCTCTGATGGACATAAGTACACGTTTACATTACTAGACAGACATGCACAAGTTTATATATTCTCTTCAATAAGTACTTCAAGTCAAAAATTAAGTCACCTTTTTTCATGTTACTAAATGTACCATTGTTATATTCAACTTTTGAATGATCTATAGTTTGAAGATTAATTTAAAAGATTGGGCCTTGATGTCATGAACAGGCTGCTTCTCTGTGATTAGATGATAGAATTTAGGTCATGAAAACAACCATATCCTTATGAGCGTCAAGACTGCATATATCGACCCTTTCTAGACTCTACATTGGTGGAAGCCTTGTGTATTGTGTCATTCTTCTAGTAATTTGAATGATTATTTAACCTCTAGAAAAATAATAACAACATGAAGCTATAGTAAGCACTATTTAGAGCAATATCACTAAATTTTAACAATAAAGTCCATGATGTCTTCCAACTCTGATTTATTTACTAACCTCAGGCTTGTAATTGGTTTGCCCTCCTTTCTTTTGCTCTCCAGCTTTTTCTCTAGTACTGCACATCATTGCTTGTCTTTTAAGAGGTTCCCTTGCAGCATTAAAATCTTCATATCCTCTTTTTCTCGTCAGTCCTATTTTGTACATCATAAAATGAACAACATAAGCCAAAACTCTTGCTGTTACTAATATAGAAGAAGCATGTAAATCACCTTCTATAAAACTTGCGTTGTGCTTGGTACCAAGTTGTCCAGGAATGGCTTCTTTGGGGGAATGCGATGTACCCATAGCTGAAATGCCTTGCAGTGTATGAGAGGACTTCCTCCTTGTGTCTGTTAAAAATTCAGGGTTTACTGGGATGGGTCTAATGTTGCATCCTGAGGAAAGAGGCAGTGGGAAAGGAACAACAGCCAGAGGTGCTGTTGAATGGGAAATTTTCTTTGTATAACCAACCAAATGGCTATGATACTCCCTGTCAATGCAAAACATGAAACCTTACGTGGCAAATATTACAGTCTCTAAAGGTGTAAAGCAGAACTAATACATCAAATGAAGTGGCTGTGTCAAACCAACAAACAAAATTTGACACAATAAACAAACTCCAAGACTTTTGTTTCACCTTATAGCCACTATTTTGTCTCGGGAAATCTATATTTTGCCTTTTATGTATCACTTACATGCCAGTGCTCTATTTTCTTTTAGGAAAAGCTTGAGAGCAAATGCAGCCATTATTGCCGGAAGAAATTCATTTCAGAGAACATAGCAAAAGAACACGATCTCAATTGGCTTTAGTTAAATACATAATTCCAGAAGCCCAATAAGACTGAAGCAGTGTGCAAAATTCAAGTCCCATCTAGTGTTGTTGAAAGCACTAGGCGATATAAGGTGCTAAGGTCCCTCCTGCTCATGCTAGGCGTTTGCCCCCAGAAAAATAAGATGCTTATCTCACATAAATTATGAAAATATTTTCCGAATCGGCGTTAAGATGGAAATCGATTTTATCGTACGAACATCATATTTCAGTTTGCGCTTACATTCTGATTTCTATCTTAACTACAAACTGTCTTCCTTACTTTACTTTAAATACGTTTCCGTAAGCTTTCAAATTTATTATCTGCACGAAACAACTTTTACGTCGGAATCGGATTTCAACGTATGAACGCAGTTTTAATCGTCGAAAGCAAGATCTTAAGATCCCTTCCAAAAAGATGGGATCCTAAAATAACCGTAATACAAGAAACAATAGATTTAAATATTTTTTCACTTGAAGAACTAATTGGTTCGTTGATGACATATGAAATGGTGCACAATGCACATGATGAACATGATGAACAAAATCACCTTCCAAAGAACAGGAAGGATTTAGAACTCCGGACAAATTAATACCACTTGAGCGATGACTCAAGTGATGAGGACAATGATGAACTTAAACTTCGAACACTAAATCTTAATAAATTTATTAAACAAAAATCTAAAATAAACAATGAACTTGAACGGAGGAAGAGGCCAAATAAGAGGAAGGCAACCAAGGATGAATCAAAAACTTCCAAAGGTGAAACGGCAAATTGGGCTTTGACGAGCTTCGACTACAAGGTAAGTAACTCAACTCTCTTGAATTATTTTGAAATTACTTGAAGTCTTTCATGAGTGCTTAATTTAGATAGTAGGAATAGGAAATAAGAAATTATTTTTCAAAAATTATATCATGTTTTCCTTTTAGCATCTTTGAAAAATTAAAAATTTGATCATGAAAAGTATATTGCTAAGATTTCATGCATGTTATGTTTTGAAATGTTGAATGATGTATGCAACATTAGGGATGATAATTATATGATATGTGATAATGCTTAGGATTAATCCATACATGTGTATCTTGATGATTTTATACTATTACATGCCTTAATAACATGTTGGAAATTATGTGTTTTGGATACAAAAATTTTCATAATCATGAGCATGTTTTATCTTCATAATTGAATTTGAAAATCTATAGCAAAACCATGTCCGAATGCATGAAAGTATTAAATTTCATTTTCGGATTTTCTTGATCCTAACAATTCATTTTTGAGAATCTATTGATCTTGATGGTTTTATGATGAAATTCATTTTTCGATCCTAAACGTTGATGCATGTTTTTATTTAACATAAATGAAAAAACATGCTAACATGAAATCAATCACTTAAAATAAAATACTTTTAAAAAAAAAGGAAAAATATATTATCAATGAAATCATGAATCTACCTATGTTATGAATTTTGTGAACCATAAAAGTGATTTTGATGATTTGAATTTGAAATGAGTTTTATCAAAATCACGATATTGATTTCTTGGAATAACATGAGATTACCTTTGATGATCATTTTGATTCATGGAATTTTAGATTCATGACTTGGTCTTATGCATGTAATATGTCAAACATTTGAAACCATGTTTTGGTATCATACATATCTAAGAAATGTTGATTTGACAAATTGAATGAGTTGAAAAAGAATGATGATTTTTCTCTTGAATATAACTTGTGATATTTTTTATATAAATCACCATTTTGATTAATAAAAAGGTGAAAAGTAAATGATAGTGTGCTAATATCAAGATTTATGTTTTAAAGCTAGTACTCAGGGATGAGTAAATACTGGTCCCTACCAACCGGTAAAATTAAGATTTAACACCTTGCTCTCTATAGTTGCTTGCATCACTATAAATACTTTAAGCACAAAAGTACATTTTCTTCATGTATAAATTCCATATGCACACTATGAAATAAATCTTACCAGTACTCATATGTCATTTCTTTCAATCGGGTCTCAAGTTTTGTAAATAGACTTGATTTTTCAAAACCTTGCTTATCGTGTGTAGGTTTGATAAAGTTCGCCTCAAGTACACCTAAAAGGACCAGACATTTATAAGAATTTAAACAAGGTACCAATAAGGATAAAAGAAGATTAATGGGCAGTGGCAAGTCCCAACAACTTGTGTGCAGAAGCCAAGTTGCAAAAGGGTAACAGGATATTGATCAATAAATTAGAAGAGAGAGAATATTTGAGTTCCTACCAACAACTCCTCTACCCCAACTGCCTGATGTGCATGCCACTTGGAAAAATGGCTGAAAGAATAAAGAATATTTTATATGTATTACAAGAAGAAAAAAAATTGTAGTCACATAAAACATAATATTCAAGCAAGTCAAATGGCTTTGAAAAGAAGTTGCAAATCTGAACTGCAATTTACCACCAGAATTTATTTCTCAGATAAAAACCATAAGTTTTAAATCTGAAGTAAACTTGTAGCTTATGATTGAAGGTTAAATGAAGCATACGTCTTACCAAGATTAGACGGTTCTTGTGGTAGATATTAAATCCATGAACATTGACAAGTGGAGCCTCTTTCAAGAAGCCAATGGTAGTGATAACCTCACCCTGCATTAAGAGAGAGAAACGTGATAACTAAAATGTATGAGGTACTATGTTACACAAGAAAAAATCTTTCAGATTCTAGAGATACAAGATGATTATTATTGAAGGACATTAAAGTATTCTTATGGTTGACAATATATACATATACATATACATATATAGAGAGAGAGCACCCTTTAGATTCTGCTTCTGACATAAAAGAAATGTAAACCGCAAGAAATCAGCACCCCAGAAAGTTGAGTAACATAAAATTTCTTAATTCTTGAGAATATTTTTTGCTGCATCAGTTGATAAGAGAACTGGTATCATGAAAACTAATCTGGCAAACAACTGGTCAAATACTGAGCTGAAGCCTGATCAGTAAATAAGATATTAAACTTTGTACAAATAGGATTCTTCAGTTCTTCTGCACAAATGTTTCTTCAATAAGTATGATGCATCAAGGCCGATGCAATAAATGATGTATTGAGACTGATGCAAAAACCCTCGCCCAACTAAAAAAGCTCACTAAAATGTTTTTGTTTTTCTAACATCATTAGTTTTTTGCACAATCATGTACTGATCAAACTGTCAGAAAGTAGCTAATCAGATAATAGTTTTCCATTTCACTATAATACGGATAAATTGGATAAGCAAAATAGCAAAACATTGGTTTAACCACTAACTTTTACAAATGTTGCAAATGCATTGACTTTAGCACAAACCTCTATTCTTCCTCCAACTTGTGGTTTATACTTGATACATTCGCAGAATTTGAGATCCCTGGCTATACTATGATGCTCAACTTCCTGCCCGCGTAAAATAATTCTGAAATATTCCGGTGTGTGCAAATACAAAATGGAGGAGTATGCCTGTAATATTTCTAACATAACTGTCAATAGCAAAACAAGCATTCTAAGATAAATTTAACTCATAAACATAAAACTTACTCGAAGAGAAAAACAAAGTCTAGTTGCTATATGGTTTTGTGTTAGTGTCACTGAAATGTTGTTTGTTTCCACCTGCTTTGGTGCTCCACTTACAATTATATCCTGCAAAAAGAAAATAGTAGCAGTAAAACCAGATCAAAAGGTTTTGAGCCATTAAAAGGTACTTGTACACCTAAAAGCTTTTAAATGTACTTCCACGGTTCGAGACAGTTTGTTTGGAATTTGGAAAAAATCACAAGCTATAGAAATAAGACCTTTTAAAAGGTAGAAATGTGATATTTGGTAACATTATCCATAATGATCACAGGCTTCAAATATAACTGTTTAAGAATTTCCTAACCATAAATTGCAGTAAATTATAACTTCATTGACTCAAAAATTAGGTAGAATTGCGAACCTTTTCATCAGATTCAAAATCAAGTTCCATGTTTCCCATGTCATTAAACCATAAGTTGTATATGATTATTTTTGTGCCGTTATGTCCAATGTCATCAAACTGCCCAGTAAAATAAAATTAGTTTGAATTTATATGCTAGTGTAAAAGAAAGAGAAGATACATACAATTGTATGAGCAAAATACATGCATGAATCAACAGCTATTAAGAAAACAAAATGCTGTCATTGTTGACAGAGTATGAAGATCAAATTTAAGTTCTTGAAAACCGTACAGGACAAAGGAGCATTATCACTTTAAGTTCGACTTAAATTTAGCTGAAGAAAATGTAATAATACATGAGCAAGTATTCAGTATGAACCAATAAGGAGGCATGCATCAGCAACACTATCAGCATATTTACTACAGAAAATCAATGACTTGTCTTGCCAATTTCAACCAGTTTAATAGTCATTTTGCTAGGACACATTCCAACTGGAGATGGATGTTTGCTGAAGAATGAACACAGTTGTACATAAGTGTCAGATATAAGCACGTATCAAGTTGTTGTACCTCTGGTCACTGTGACTTTATTTCCATGGTCAAACATGGCAAACTTCCTATGTAGCCAAAAATCATATGAGAAAATTGCAGAATTGGTCCTCAAAGAAAGTTCAATTTTGAACTATCAGTTCAAAATATTAAATGTTAAAAAGTTCATTTCATATATATTTATAAAAGATGATATTTTTAGAATCTCATCACTAAATTGGAGCAGTACAAGAAGAAAATCTCATGTACAACTTTTTAAATTAAGAATAAGTGTGATAAATAACATTGATATCTTTCTGAAAAAAAATTAGAGAAAAGAATCTCAATTTTGGACTATTTTGTAGATGAAAGAGATGTCCTTTCATTCTGCATATATTTTTAGATAATTAGGGTAGTAAAAAGTAATACCAACATTTTGCAGCATGGGCTGATAACCCATGGAAATTCTCCCTCAATCCTAAGAAAATAGAAGTAAAAAGTTGTTTAGAAAAAGTTTATGGGCTCTTGTAGTTATTATTTTTATGTAACTCCCCAATAATTTTTGCTAGGTAGAATATTGTAAAATTAAATACAGTTCATTTCCAAAGTATGTCTTGGAAATGAACTGTATTTTATGTGCTTCAAAGAGTATGTCAAAATGCAAATCACCGAGACTTTAGGACAAGACATGGAAAGAACAAATATTAAAAATTACATTCTTTAGCAGCTCAGTTTCTGTCAGGAAAGGGGACCATTTCAACAGCATCGACAAATTGGAGGAAAATTGCTTTTGACCATTTCGAAGTATATTTGTAAATACACCCTTGGATGGATCAAAGTAGTAATCCACCTAGAGGAAACAAAATAGGCATATAACTAACAGATGGTTTCTAAACAAAATGAAGAAAGCCATGAAAATTTAATAATCAACTCCTTGAAGAAAACATAAACAGAACCATGGAAAATTGTTAACTTGGACATACTGCTGGCACTACAACATCATTGTAACCTTCTTGCCTCAAAAAAGTGTAAGAAAGGAGTCCAATACTCTGGGTTAACACCCTGGAAGAAGAGATAATATTAATTCAATATTTTAAAAATTCAATATTTAATGAAGGTAAGACTTATGAGTTATGAGGCATAAACATGATATAGAACCATCACAAATACCCATTTAGCACCTGAAATGTATAAAAACAAGGGCAACTGCTAGATAATTTCCAAAGCCAAAAATAGATATGATCATAAACAAGATATAACTTATTGCATTAGAAGCATAATTTTCTCCTATTTTTATTAAATATTGTAATTCAAACCAAGGATTAAAATATCATACCATGCTGGAGTTTCGAGATTCGCTCAGTACTGTATACCGAGCGAGGTATTTCAGTATATATATATATATATATATATATATATATATATATATATATATATATAAAGTAAAAAAAATCTTTTTCGGTGACATCGCCTCACTTCTCCCCAGGCAGGACGACATCGCCTCTATATATATATATATATATATATATATATATATATATATATATATATATATATATATACTTCCCGGTACCGGACGATATTATTCGAAATTGAAGACCTTGATTCAAACTACTTTAATTCTTTTGTAACAGAAAATTAATCTAGGAAGCTACTTGTTAAGGAAAAGTGCAAATCTTGAAAGTTGCATATGTTGAGCTGTCCAAAAAAAAGAATAAAATGCAACTTCCCTTCCCGCAACAAAGACTTCCTTCAGTTTTGAACCCTTTGCATCAGTAAGACCAGGTCCTCCTGTAATTTATTGCAATCATAAAACCCCATACGAATCAAAAAACCTAAAATATTTTCACTCTTCATCTGATACAGACTCCTTTTTGACAGTGCAGATAAACCTATATTATGTAATATGTGTAACAATGCAGTACAATTCCATACAAAAAACCTGATATTATGTGACACAAACCCAATACAACCCCTCATCTCATTCAAACTCCAAAGCATCACTACCAGGTGCCAAAATGATGACGGCATGAGATCTTTTGTATAATAAAATTAGAACTTTAGAAAAATTCTTGCCGTGCTGAATAAGACATATGGTATTTACATGGCGTGATACCTTTTATTCATGCAGCGGCTGAAAACAATCACATCTGCTCCAAGTCTCATTGTGCTAGTCTTGAAACCATTTCCATCTGACATACATGTTGAACAATTTTTATAAATAGTTGAAATATATATAATGACAAAATTGAAAACAACCAATTAGTAGAACTATACATTGTCCGATGGTTGAACATGATTGTTTATCAGAAAATCCAAAACTCATGCAGCGTCTCAAGGATTCTGGATCCATTCCACCTCCATCATCTTGACACAAATCACAAATAAAAAATAAGGAACAATTCAATTATGTAGGACACCTCCTTTACCTCCAAAAGAGGAAGGAAAGCAGCTCCAAGAAAATATTAGACTTTATTTTAATAACAACTAAGAACAAATTACCTTGAATCAGCAAAGCAGGGCTGCCACTTCGTTGATTAATAATTTTGTCCAGTTTGACAAAAGTAGCCCCATTGCATATCTGCATCGTGAAAGCAATATAGAGAAAATTTTATTTGTCAGCATACATAGTTTGTCAACATAATTAATTCACCTGATAATCTCAAGAAGACAGAATTTAATGCAAATAAAAACCTAGAATGTACTTTCTTAGAAACCAATTATCCACAATGTCCAATTAAAATTTCAATCATATAAAAAAAAGAACATCCCAAACAACCATATTAAATTTAATAAGAAAATAAAGCCATGTATTAAAGAAAATATATATAGATTCTACCTCATCAACCACATTATCAAGAAGTTCTGCAATAGCTGGATATCAAACATTAAAAAAGAAAAGGTAATCAGTAAATTTATTTTCTAAGAAATATAATCAACCACAAGAAATAACATGTTGCGTATGTATACCTCCAAAGACCCACTTATGTGAAGTAGCATTGGAATGGAGAAATTTGGGATGAACACACAGACGATTTTGATTATCTGTAAATGCAAAAATGACAGCTCATAAGTATCTAATAAATTTTGGAAGAAACTACAATAGCTAGACTAGAAAATCACATACTATGAGATGCTGGTCCAACAAATTGTTGAACTTCATAATCCCCAGCACTCCAGAATTGCATGCCCAGTGGAGCACAAGAACCACTCGAATGACATGCAGGGCTAAATCGATCAGCAGAAAACATCCCTTGTCCTGATATACCCGAATGAGTCAAGAATCTATTTGATATTTGCAAATTTCTGTTTTCTTCAAATCCTTCACTTATGACAGAATTTGGAGACACTAATTGATCATATTTACACTTGCAGAATATGCTTTCTCTTTACCAATATTTGACAATATATTTGGCTTCCAGTCCTTCACCTGTATTTTGATTTCTTCATTACCACACGCATCCAGAATACTCATCTGAAATAGGACAGCACTATAGTATTAGACTATTATTAATTATGACAAGTACTGCATCATATAAAGTGCATACCTTAGATTGTCCAACTAGATGCTCAATATCTACAGAATAGATAGATATTTCTGAACAAGGGTAAGGTATTATTCTAAATAACAAATAGTTACTTTATTGACCTTGTAATGATGAACCAGATTTACAGAAAAAGCAATAAAAATCCGAAAATCATATTATATGTAAAGATTCTATTCTGTGTTTTGCTGGTGATCAAAATAATAAAAAGAGCAAAACCAAAGCACAAGACCTGCCAATGCAAGGTCTAGAAAGGGTCAATATATGCAGCCTTAGCCTTACAAGTAGAAAGCTTCATTCTTTAGTCAATCCTTGATCATCCAGGTAATCCCACAAGAAAAAAACGATCCTAAATGAATCTCTATGTAATTATAGGTTTTGCCTCTCTGCTTGACTAAAATGACCTATGCTGATCCATATCTGCTGGTACAAACCGACAAACAAAAATGTAAATTTCTTGACTTCACTAATCATCTCATGGTAATATTCATCAACAGCTCATCCTTTCATTGCATCATGCAAGGAACATGTAAATTCAAAGAAATGAAACTCAAATCATTTGTTAAACTTTAAAGATACTAATACTCCACTAAACAGTTTGGAAATTAATACTTTTGGTGATAGGCATTACAAGTATATCAGAACTATAAATCTGAACAAGAGAGAATGTAATTTCATCAACTTCATTGTCCACTTCAATTTACATTAATGAATAGACACCCATTCCATATCATTTTAGGTTATATGAATTGTGCGATCAAAACCATTTGTGGAGGTCTCTCACATGTACCTATTCCTGCCATTGAGCTTTGATGAGACAATATCACCAATAAACCTAAAAGAATATATATTCTTATACAGTCTTCAAAAATATTATGTCTTTGTCTATGTCTCCCCGCAATTAATTATTCATCTTGTCTAACCATCATGATATCATTTTATGTTGTAAACAGAATAGAAGCAACTTCAATGAAACTTCACAAAATAATAAAACTAAGTGTATGAATGCTAGTGTTTATGATAGCACACCATTGGGTAGGTTACGAACAAGGCTTGCAATGCCAGCAAGGACTGTTGAACCATCCAAAATGGTATAACATGGGCGGGTATGTACCGATCCAGGCATAGGCCAATACACAGACCACCCTCATTTCAGGCGACCAGGTCTAGTTGAATAAAAACAATAAAAAATATAAAAAATATAATGGGACCCATCCAACTCGATAGAAAAAAATTCTAAATAAAAATTAGGGCTTGTGTTCATGAGTCCTGTGCTTGCATTCAACGTTGCTTCTGCTACTTCACTGCTTCCTAGGTATGCTACCATTGCTTCTCCTCCTCTTCTTCCTTCTTCTTCCTCCTTCACCACTTCCTCTTCCTCCTTCCTCTGTTCCTGAACCGCTCCTTCCTCTTCTCCCTCTTTTTCTTCCTCACTGAAACACTAGTACATACCGATGTAGTGTGTTTGTACACCAGTACTACTTGGTATATACTAGTCTAATAGATCACGGAAATGGGTCTAATACTCAAAACGATGATCCTTGTCACCTGGTATATTTCAGTATGGATGGTATTTGCCCATCCAACATATTCCTAGTATGCGAACCAAGGTAAATCAGGTGATACGCCCAGTATAGGCTCTAAACCGATACTGGGTGGTTCCAACCCTATAACATGCAATTTTTTTTTTTTCACTCTTCAAGTATTTTTTCAAAACTCGGTATGTTCCCATGTGCCAAGTTTTGTATCAATACAAGTCCTTACCAGTACAATATCAATACACAAAATTGCAAACCTTGACTAATCTAATTTTTTGCAATTATGAACCTTGACTAGTCTAATTTTTTGTGAACCTTATACAGTACCCATGTTGTGTTGTTTGCAATTTTGTACCATGGCCTGCCTAATTTTTAGCATGTTACATCATGCCACACAACATCATGCCAAAACATATGAGAAAAATCCATGCCACCAATGTACAAAGACCATGATATCATGCATATATACATAAGAAAATAAAAGAATTACATATATGAAAGCAAGATTTTGCACCTCAAGCTAATAATCATCTGTTAGCTTGTCACAGCATGGCCATTACCAAAATAGATTGACATGAATTGATTTTGCACATGTGTTTCAGAACTGTGATATAGATGCTATGTGTTATGCCTATATTGGTCATAAAAGTGACTGAAAGATCTCACTAAATGGAATTGATTAATGCATCTAAGACATAATGAGCATTCTCATCTCTTTGAATTCAATAGTCCAGGAAATGAACCAGTGTCCCTTCACTAGTTCTTCCTAACAATTTTATCTCAATTGGAATTCAATTATTGACAGTGTGCCACTCAAGCCACCTGCCTGTAAAGTGTGGCAATTGATCTGTAACAGCACAGAGATATTAAACCAACAAGCCACATTATGAAACTTGGAGAGTGTAACTGAAGGAAGAATGAAATGCCAAACAAGTATTTTAGCCTAGAAGATCAACCATGGAAATTATTTTTTTTTGAGAGAATTAACAAAAATTTAGAAAAAGTACCATGGTATTTTTAAAAAAGTATATAATAGAGTTTCATAGAGATTTATTATAGTCAATTGAAAATGAATTTATATTTATATTGATTCAAAGATATATATAATAGAGAATCACAAGTTTAATGAATGTAAATGTGCCTTGTGCAACTTGTGATTTTGCTCAAGCCGATATGAAATGAGCGATATATACCAAGTCAGGCATGACTGACTATGTGGTCCGCCGCCATTTCGAGTGGTCAGATCTGACATATTTAATAAAGAAAAAAACCTACTAAACAACGGCTAGAACATGAGCCTTCTTCGTCCTACACATAGAGCCCAAGCCACCTACTATTGCCTATCGTACACTTGATTCGAGTATGCTTCCTCCTCTTCTCCTCTTCATCCATTGTTTCCTCTTCTCCCTTTCTCTTCCTCATTTTTTCTCCTTTTTTTTATTCTTCCTTCTCTTCTTCCACTGTCTCCTCTTTCTTTTTCCTCCTTCATTTTCCTCTTCTCCTTTTTTCTTCTTCCTCTTCATTTCTTCAATATATACCCATGTACCACATGTCAGTACACTGATACCACTTAGTATGTATTGGTACAATCAGGGACGATTACAAATGATCGATACAATTTGCTATCTAAACTAGTGCACAAGACTACCATTACTCTAAGTAGGGAGAGTCAATGAATGTTATCTAACCTTTGTAAGCAAAGAGACAATTATGCCCCAAAACCTTATTCCATAGATCACAAAGGTTTAGCCTTATGATTAAATAAAAACCTACCCTTAAGAAATGTCTCTAGCAAATTTCATGTGATCATAGGACTACACCAATTATCAACTTGAGGTCCATTTTCACATTATTATTATTATTATTATTATTATTATTATTATTATTATTATTGGATGGTAAATATCGATCTGATAGAAAACCATAACATGGGCTAGCCAATTTCAAACGGTTTGAATTTATTTCAAGGTTTTGGTTAAGGATGCTAAACCGCCCCAAATCTCTATTAACCGACTGTCATGCTACCATCGACCTACCCGCTACTCAGGTTACCTATCTGCCTAATGGCTCTCCTCCTATTCCTCCTCTATATCCTCTTCTTCTTCCTTTATATCCTCTAATTCTCTCCTCTAGATCTTTTCCTTGTTGGACAAACAAGAAGTGTCAAAAAAGTAAAAGTTTTAAATTTTTTTAGAATTCTTATTCAATAAGAATGAGAGATTTATTCTTTAAATTAAATAAAATAATTAAAATGGAGAGGGCCATTATGAGTTTTTTTATATACCCGTTATGTAAAAGATAATATAAGATAATTATAAAGGCAATTATGTTTTATGGATCAACATGTTGGATAATAAAAAACAACATATTAAAAAAATTTAAAATGTTGGGATAGCCTAACTGGTAAAGACTTTAACAGATTATTACAAGATCTTAGGCTCGAAACTCATCTTCACCATTTATCCTTTATTAAAAAATATTAAAAAACTTTAGTATAACTATTATAAGAATATTAAAAGAAAGATATATGAGATTATCAAAAATACAAAACAAGAAATATTTGCATTCATACATAATTAGTTATTAGCCTTGGTGAAGAACAAGTTTGCACTACTAATTAACCTAGGTACATCAACTTCTTTAACAACTCCTTGGTACTCTCTCCCTTATCAAACACCATAAGAAATAATTCCTATCAACATGGTATCTGAAGAGGGTTAATGTTTGCAATCTTGCCAAACAAAAAGTTACCTATCTTCATGACTCATGTAAGTCACAAAAGGCAGCCTCATTGCCAAGGTCATTTTCCCTGTCACTGATGCAGTTCAGAAAGTTCTACTCATGGATTACAATCAAGTAGTACACTTCTCTAAGACACATATCAACAGATAAACACAACAAAATAACAAAACAAGTGATGCATTGCCCTTACTGATCTCTTTTTCAAGTTTGCAATTGTGACTTCTTGATCATACAAGGAAGAAAGGGATAAGGATAAGAAGAGAAAGATTGATTGACCCAAGAGGAACCCAAGAATCCTTTATATAGGGCAAAAACCCCATCAAAGAAGGAAATCCTTTATTAGTTGGAATAAAACTGTCTTTCCAACTCAATAAATAAAATCAAAACAGAATTTATCATATCATAACAGAAAAAGATTTCCTACCAAGTGTAAAATCTTGCGTCCACGTGTACGGCTGCCAAAAGTGCCGGACATACCATGGAAGATTCATCTTTCTGTTCCGTTCCCGTGTTTGGATACGAAGGTTTAAACGGAACGGAAATTTATCCCATTTTTTTCTCGCTTTTATTTTTCTCGTTCCCGTCTATAAATTGGGGAAGGAAAGAGGAGAGGTTACGCACAAGGGCTTACGTTTCTTCCTCGTCGGAAGAGCCGGGAATCGACCGCTCCCTGGAGAAACAACGCCGCAGCTCTGCTCCCCGCCCCGCTTCTCGGCAGCCTCGCGCATTCGGAGACAGATAAGAATCTCGGAATTTATGAAACATCTCTTACTAGCAAACAGAAACATGATACAAACCCAAATAAAGAACGGATTTATGATACATATTAGATTGGAACTCATGACTTCCTTTGAATATAATCTCATGGGAAGAATTTGATATATACATTCACATGTATACTTCAATATAATCTCATGGGAAGGAGCTTTATATCTACATTAACGTATTAGGACAACATAACTCATTATTTGGTCACCAATATGATGAAACTAATTGCTTGCTAAATCGAAATTGATGGTGACATGCCGATGTTGGTGTTGGTTCCATGCATCATAAGTATCTTATGGTCAATATTAGCACCAAGTGTTATCTCATTAGGAAAAGAATATGATTAGAAATTTAAACATGTTATAGAATTTTCTCAACCAATCTAATCGTCTTCTTCATTCTATTCGAATCTCGTCGTACCCTATACCAAAGTAGTTTTAATACTAATTATTACTTGAATCTGTTATTATACTTAATTATTAGATTGATTTTGATACCAATTGTGATGATATGATTTGATAAAATAATTAATACATTAATTCTATTAAATATAAATTATAATTAAAATTAATGATAATATATCCATCAAAATCTCTCAATAAAACTAAATTGGATGTTATAAATGTTGGATCTTTAATTGGTTCAAACATATTTTATAGATCTAAAATAATATTTTAGAATTTTTTCATAAAACTTATTAAATTCATAATAATATACATCAAAATATTATAATAATTAAATAAACATGTTAACATGGAAGCATACATGATGAATTCATCAGCTCTTCTGCTCGCCCGTCTTCTCGAGAGTTATACTCCATGCATCGAGCTGGTTATTGGCCTTCGTCTGCTCTTTGCTCACATTTGTGAAGCACTTGTTTACACTCCTTGCGTTGAGTTAGCTATTGTGATTCACCTTCTCAATACCATCGAACTTCTGGAATGCAGGAAGTTTTCACCCTAACTTGGAGTAAGTCTCTCCATTAATCTTACTGCTTACTCCACTAAGTAGCAAAGGTACATCATCGTATACTACCTGCTTTGTTCTTTGATCGTGTACTCTTGCATGACCCAAAGTTGCTATCTTGATGATAAGCTCGTTGACATCGGTCTTACAAAGTTTCTTAGCCTTTGCCCTTCAACCCTATCTTAGTACTTGGAGTTTGCCTTTGCATGCTTCACCTTCTCGACCTCTTTTACGACCAAGCGCTCTCCCTCTATAAGAGCAAGGGATCGATGACTTCACGGAAGTCTTGCCTTTACAGTACTATGGTGTTGCCATGCCTATGACCCTACTATCCGTCGTCTCATATCTGCATCTCTATCTTTACGATCGGTAGATATGTCTCTGTGGCACTCCTCCGAGTTCACCTTTATTCTAACCGATGCTTTGTTTTGGGTAGCTAAGTCCTTCTGGATTTGTCGTCGTTTTTTCGCTCCTTTTGACTCCTTACTTCAACACCTCTGTGTTTTTCAAGTAGTTCCCCTTAGTTGATGGAAAGACAGATTGTAACTCTCATGTATAGCCTCTGTCATCATGTTGTAGGGTTTGCACCGATTATGTTCTGCTTCCTTAGTAGTAACATTTGCTTACTCAGCCTTGTCCTCTGACTTGTCGGGCTCCCTTAAGCGAATGTGAGCTCTGGAGTAGTCCAACTCTCCAGCTGCTTTGATTATATCTCTGTATGATCAAATCTCTCCCATGGGACTCACTGGTATTTGCATTCGAACTTTTTTCTCGATGGTACACAATCCCCATATGCTGATGATCAAAGCTTTCACCCGATGTAAAATTCGATACACGCACGGAAGACCTACCTCTGCAGTACCATGGCTTTCACTCCTTGAATCCATAGCTCTTCTTGTCGTCGTGTTTTTCACCAAAGTAGAGCTCTCGGTAACTCTTGATCATACCTCTGTATGATATAGTCCCTCACGATACGTTGCATCATGTCGTCTTCTGGTGATATCTTCATTGCATTCTGATCCTTGTGGGATGAACTCGGATTGTGATCTCTCCATGTGTGGCCTTTACCAACACATCGCAGGGCCTCTTTCACCTTCGATTATGTTCGCTCTTTTGGCAATCGACCTTCGTCCACCAACTCTCGGGTCACACTTAGACGAAACATCGCTCTAGGACAATCCGTCGTCTAGTAGCTCTCGAAGTCCACCGACTTCGTTGAAAATAATGCACCATTGTCTGGATCCTAGGCCTCTGCCCATACCAACATAATCTACGCTGTGCATCACTTCCTTTATGGTAACTTGAATGGTAGCACTATGACATATTCTTTAAGAGTATCCGTCTTCGCGTCCTCTTGCCCCGTGCCAAGGCCTTCTAAACCCAACTTTGCCTCCGCAAGTTGAGTTTCCTTAGTTTCTCCATCAAATGCTTCTCCGAGATAATGTGCATGTGCCACGAAGTTCCCTTTGTCTTTGGTACCATCCAAGATAAGTTCGCTCCATCATAATGAAGGACCCATGGAATAACATGATCCCGCTCTTTTCTTTACAAGGGTTCATGTCCTTGATCTCTGTCCAAAGAAAGCTTTGTACCTCTGCTCCATGTTTCATCTTCTATGCTGGCTCTCTTCATGCGGCTTAGGTACTTCGCCAAGTTACACTTAAGTTGCTCTGCTCCTCGTTTTGCATTGAGTTGATGGTGACCATCGCGCCCACCATTCCATGAGTTAACTCTCCATTCAGGCCCTCCTTTTAATATCAAAAATGTTAAGGGAAACCATTGTCAATGTTTAAGTCAAACTAACATGACTCATACCTAAGGGCATAGGAGTGTCACTCCGAGGTGGCCTCGATGTGGCTATGAGGGGTGTTACTGAGGTGACTCCAAGTTAGAAGTCCTGAGCTCCCGAGATACCACCTGCACTAAGATTGATGTCGGGGGAAAATATTTAATCTGATCCCTTCGACGCTTAAGTTAGTGAATAAAACCCCTAGTGTAACATAATGAAAGTCCCCCGACATTCTTTTCTTTCCATAATAACTCCGTTATTATATATTAACTAACAAGGCACATGAATATCTTTCCACTGTCAACATTCTTGAGAGGAAGGGATGCAACGTGCAACATGGTGCCTAAATGAAGGCAATGTTTATGACAAAAATAAATTCAATCTTCGCTAAACCTAAGCCAAATTTCGGCATTATCAGAGCAAAATAACAAGAGAGTCACATATATTATAATAACAGACACAAAAAAACTAAGAAATGTTTGCACTCTTATAGCCATCGTTTGTGGATAACTGGAAAGTGTCACATGAAACTTCATACATGCTGTAGCTACAGTGTTCCTCGCTGGATCAACAAATCAAAAACTTCTCTTTGCAAGATGTTATTGCTCAAAACCATCCTCCATGTTGCATCCTGGAATTCTCATCTGGTTGTTGATCTGGATCTTCTTCTTCCTCCTCGTTCTTTTCTTCCTCCTCTTCTTCGTCCTCTTCAGGAGGGTCTTCTGGCAGTGGAGTTGGCAATGGAGTTTTCATTGGGCTAAATTGTGGGAAGATATCAGGTCTTCTGCCAGGTTTTGGCCTTTCCCATTCCTACATGTGAACATATATGTGACTGACGGTACCAAAGGTGAAAATATAGAATAAGTATAATTAACCAACATATGTCAACATCAACAAGCTTCAATAAAATTCTCATCAATCAACTCGTTTGATTTGTGAATCAGTTCATCAGCATCAAATCATGAAAACTTAAATACACATCCTTATGTAGGAACTAATCCATCAATACCAAGAAGAAGAAATATACTTGAAAAGGATACTAGAAAATTTACCAGCATATATCTGTTAAATGCTTCAAATAAATCAAGAAGGCAGCAACATCCAAACCTTGTAGATCTTATCAAGGTTTGTTGAAAATATAGACGTGTATATACATATATTGGAAATGATTCCTCTATCTTTATCCTCTGATAATCTGATTTAAATGCACCAAAGCATCTAGAAGTAATACAAACAAGACAAGCTTGCTTATTTTTCTTAGAAAAGAGAGAAGAGAGAGAGAGAGAGAGAGAGAGAGAGAGAGTATCCACCTGTACATCAAGAGAACTCTCATCTTAATTCACTTGCTACTTGGACAAAAAGAAACAAGCAGTTTTATATGAAAAGAATATTCTGCAGTGTCACTTGAAAGAGGTCCCATGCTGGTATTATTATAATAAAGCCATCTAGATAATTCCATGTTCTATCCATAAAAGCACTACCACATTTCTTTATTCTTTGTTAGAACTATATTTTCTTTAAAAGTGTGTGCATGACAGCTATGTTTTCTTTAAATAGAAAAAAATTTCATTACATTAAATAGCATACAAAACGCTCACACATAATCTCAAACTTGAGGCTCATTAATCATACAATAATGCATAACAAATATGTTATTGAGCATAACAATAGCATAATTTTTATTTTGTAAAATCTCAATAATACAATGTAATAAATGTGCCCAAGAATTCTTAACCCTTACATTCCTCAAAAGCTAACGAATATTCCTAGATCCTTAGGTTAAACTAACAATTTTCCAACTTGTTCAGGACTCCTCAAGTCTATAGCAACTTTAGTCCAAGGCCATATGAGATCCAAGTGAGATCAACATTGTGTAGAATCTTAATGGAAACTGGTCTTTTCTGTTTCACTGAAAACCTCTATATCTTCTAATTCTGCTTCAGGAAATCTTCACCAATTCTGAAGAGGTCATATCTGATTGATAACTTGTGAAACTTTGCTCAATCTTCTCATCTTGCAGTTAAACTATCGGAGTTTCAATGAATATCATGGAAATAGCAGGTAACCCCAAAAGGCTAACGGAACACAAAGTTCCTGCCTCAGATCAATTAAGTCATCGATAATCTTAGCCCATGTTTCTTTGACAATGGAGAGAATAATCACCCTTGTTAAACCAATTTGAATAAAAATAAGATTTGCAGATTTAACTTCATCCCATGGGGATGATATAAGTATTAATATAAGCCATCTACTATGTATTTTCATGGATCAGTGTATTGAAAACACTCAAATTATTGGAAATTCACACTTAACTAGCAAATTGATATTATCCATACAAAACTATAAAAAAGAGGTCTGAAACAACTACAATAGAGAAGATACAGCAGGTCTCCCTGATTTGGATAAACTAGAAGACAAAAAGTGAAGAGATATGGTAAGTGCATTAAATATTTTGGGTTCTAACGGTCCCAACAAAGAAGATATGATAGTATATGACACTAATTAATGTTAACATAATTAGATATATTCAACACCATCCAAGATGAAAATCATCATTACGAAGTCCAAAGAAGCTCATAGCAAAAGAAAGGCAATAGGAGGTCTTAGTAGTGTCAAAAGTTTTAATTCTGCAACTAAACAGTCAGCCCCCGAAGAAGAGACCCACGGGACCGTCAACACAGAGGATCAACACACCCATTGCGATTGGGCCGTTGCGGCGGAGACACTGGTGCCGAAGTATCAGGGAAGGCTTTTAAAGGCTTCTACAGTGGAGACACCAACCATGGTTCAGATGCAGGCCAATGGGTCGCTTCCACCTACGGAGCGCTGGAACTATTGGAGCATGCCCGTCGCCATTGGATGAATGGTCCGACAAGAAGGGGTGGGGAGCTTACAATGGTGCAGGGCGAGGGCTGACAAGCTAGGGATGCATGTGGCGGCAAGCAACGGGGTTGATGGCGATGGTGCGAGGCGGGGACCGACTATTTTACCTTTCACTTTGGCATAAATTTTGCACGTGATGTCACATGCAGTGGATTCTGTCAAAGAAACAGACGGAGTTGCTAAAAATAGAGTCAATTATAGCAACTTCGAAAAGTATAGGTACCCAATGTAACTTTTTAAAGTCACATTGACCGTGAAAAGTTACATTGACCGCGATGCTAAAAGAACCTAAGTACAGGGGGAAAATGTAATTAGCCCCAAATTTTAGCCACAAGATATCCTTCAACCTACATCTAATCAAAATCCTTTAACCTAAATCTAACAAATAAACCCCCTATTATGGATGCCATACAAAGCACACCCTTCTTTCTAACCTTGCACTTCCATAAAAGATCCCTGTTCCCATCATGAATAATCAATCCACTCGACTCCAAATACTTTACTAAGAAATAAATTCCCTTTCATGGCAAAAATTACAGATAATTGCTCAATTTTGGTACTCCATCTGCAGATAAACGACTACAAATTTGGAAGACAACAAATATCTAATCAAATCTTAGAAAAATATGTTGAATATGGTTTTTATCGAAACCAAATCTGAACTTGGTTTTATCGAAAAAATACATAAGTGTTAAATTTGGTTATCAAATTGAGAACTAAATTCTTCTAATCAAAGCCAAAGAGATAAAATTTCTTTGGAAATAGAAATATCAAGAGATAGCAGGTTGAAATGCATACGATGGGAAAATCGAGAGGGGAGCGGCGGGTCATCTTCTCTTCCTCGGGAGCCATGCAAACGGCACAGTTCCCTCTTCGGCGGTTCCTCCGGAGAATCGAAGACGGGGGCAAAAGGAGACAGCCGCATCGGCCGAGGCTGACGCTGCCGAGGCTACCAACCGCTGCCGCCATCTTCTGCGGCGCTCGTGACGGCCACGGCGAGGGACGATGGGCCAAAGAGGCGGCGGAAAGGGACCAAGACGTGGAGGCCATGGATCGCCGCAATACAGCGAAACCGAGTGCAGGAGGAGAAGGCGGCGGCAGTGGTGGCGAGGAATTGATGGGAGGTCGACTGCGCCGAGATGTTTTCATTTATTAGAAGAAAAAAGAACGGCTAGAATTGGATGGATATGATATTGGATTGGATCGGATTCGGATCTTGGCCAAAGAATACCCGATAAAGCTTCCTATTTACCCGGATTTTCTCTCTTTTACTTTTGAACAAAATCGAGTCCGGTCGGATTCGGATATTATCTATTTTACCCGATAAAAATTGGAGGTTTATTCGGAGAGAATAAAAAAATATATTTTATTACATATTAAAATATTATGAGAGGATATATAAGTGGATTTCTTTGATAGAGTTAATCCGATGGCAAAGAATCAAGAAGCCATCCATAAACAACCTTTATTCTCTTCAATTAATAATTTATATCACGAACAGCTATTGATGAGCAAATTTAAAGCAGTAAATAACATTAAATTAAAAAAAAGGAAAAAGAAGGTAAATAACACTCACTTTATTTGGTTGGCTATAATAATTATTTTGGGTAGCACGTGAATAAGACAAATGTAGTCGCCTCATGCGGCATATATTTTATTGGAGATGAACGGAGGACAGACATGTCATTTCAGAAATCATCTGATCCTCCGGCAGAGGGTGACGCCGTCGCCCACCGGAAGCTGACAGATCTCGATGCGCGGGTCGGCGGCGAGCTCCTGGTTGAGCTGCAGCACGAAGTCCAGGTAGTGGCGGAGGTACCCGGGCAGGGGCGCGTCCGGCGGGGCCGCCACCGCGCCGCCCCACAGCGTGTTGTCGTACGCGGTGAGGCCGCCCACCTTCACCAGATCCAGCAGCCGCCGGTGGTAGTTGACGTAGTTCTCCTTGTCGGCGTCCACGAAGACGAAGTCGAACGACCCGTGATTCGTCTCCTGCAGCCAGAGGAACGAACGAGTGATGGAGAGGAAGGAAATGGTCGCATCCATGAGTGATAGATCAACCCCCTCACGTCTTGCAGCAGCTGATCGAGGACGGGGAGGGCGGGGCCTTCGCGGAAGTCTATCTTGTGGGCGACGCCGGCCTTCTGTATCGTCGGCGGGCCAACCTCGTAGTACTTTCGGTTAATGTCCATGGCCAGAATCTGATCCATGAGCATGTCACCAACGAGAACAGAAACAAAGGCTGAAGACTGAGGTGACGGGTATACGTGCCTTGCCGTCGTCGGGAAGGGCGAGGGCAGTGGCGAGGAGGGAGTAGCCAGTGTAGACGCCGATCTCCATCGTCTTCTTCGCTCTGGTGAGCTTGAGCAGCATGTTCAGGAACTGCCCATCGTCGACCGAGATCGACATGATGTACCTGCATGGATCATGCAAGATTAAAACAACAGCACTGTTTCCACTGCACGCAACTCAATTAGCATGAGGACATGATATGTAGTACATGGGATGGTTGGCGGTGATCTGGCGGAGTTCTTTCATGCATTCGGGCTCTCGGGGGAGAACGCTGGTGTCCAGTATGTACTGCAAGAAGTAGTATGAGGATCAGAAAAGGTGGACGAGAGAGCAAGGAGGAAGTGAGAGAGTAGTAGTACTTGATAGAGGGCGTCGCTTTGGAGGAGGCTTTTGTGACCGACCTCCTGATGCGGTCTTTGTTGGCCATTCTGAGAAGCCATTGTTGTTGTTGTATGTGTGTCTTCCTCTGTGTTGATGTTTGTTGTAGGAGAACTATGTGATCAGCTTCCAAGGTTTTTGCTGGTCTGGGTGGTGGAGAAACTGTGGGCATATAAATAGTAAGGGCCGACCGAAGCCGGTGAGACTTGCAGTTGGGTGTGGGTGCTGCTTTGGTTGCCCCATTGTCACATATCTTGTTCATCCTCCCATTAATTGCAGCACACCAAAACCCTCTCTCACATTTCTACAGACAATTAATTGGACAGCTAGTTCTTGTAACAAACCCTCTCTCATTTCAGACAGCTGAACAGCTACTTCTTGTCACACCATCTCTCTCTACTCCCATTGGTAGAGTTACATGGACAGCTCTGAATCTCCTCTTATATTTGTCTCTCTAATGTTATCCAAGATCCTGATATTAAAAAATATATATCCATTGCATTTTAAAGAGATATCTATAATACACTAATCAATCAGATATCTCAACAAAAATCAAAGACTATGATATCACCACTAAAGTAGTGATGCTTTTGTCCAATTCAACTTATGTGCAATAAATTGTGGAATCAGATATATGTGGTACACATTTGTCAAAAAAATATGGTCAAGTTGTTAGAGAAAAATAAGAGATAATTGATGTGACTTATTATATATGATTATATTAAAAATACAAATCACAGAAGGCCTCATCTACTAGCTTCAGTTCTTAAATGAAAAGAGAGATTAAAAAAAATTAAGAGATTATATATATTTTTAAATAAGTTAGTATGAAGTCTATATTTCAAGCATTAATCATATTGTAAAGGAATATTTATTTAAACTTCTATAGTCGAAAGAACAAAACAGGATAGACAAAGGAAATATACCAAAATAAAAGAAAATGATAATATTATAAAAAGAAAAGAAGAAACCTACAAAAATGGATGTAGGAAGAAAAACATAACAAAAACACTGAACCAACCATTTTCTAACAAATATTTTTTTAATGTCTGTGTCAAGGTTTTGGATTGGTTATGTTCCTAGAGATTAGAAATTCAATTTGACTGATGTTAAGTTTAGATCAAATAGGTGCTAGTCAAACTTATAAACATTGTGATTAGCTAAAGATTAATGAGTTGACAATGCAAGAAGAGACAGATGAAGGAAGGCATAACAAGACTTCATGAGGGACGATAAAATTAATTCTAAAGACTCTTAATTTAACTAAAAATATGGATCACAAACGCATACGCACGCACACCATGGAACGAACTAGTAGTTGAATGATGGATGGAGTCCATGCTGTTGACAGGAAGGTAAGTCATTAATGGACGATTGAGATGTTACAAATGAAAGAGATTAGTAGTTACAATGTTTCACCTCAAGCTGTTCTTTTCTCTTCTTCCTTTTCTCCATCCATCCAACCTTGAGCTCATTTAGTACGCTACATTCATGTATACCTACTCACATGTTCCATCTATTGGTCCAGGCTTCTAACCTTAGACTGTTTGGTGGGAATCCATTTGGAGTGGCAACTGGAAGAACAATCTCAAAAACTCAACTCAAAACAGTAAAACCATTGGAATGCAGGTACTTTTCTCATTCTATCTGATCATGAATGACACTCTTTGCATGATATGTGAGTGATAGGATGCATAATTTTGAATCATCTGGCACCACATACTTGTTTTCTTTTGATGATAATAGTTGTGAGCTTAAGTTGTGCAACCTCTCAAGGTTATTTTTTGTTTACATATGAAGACCAAAGAATGGTATAATGGCATGCCCTTCTATATGAAGAAGGGTGCTAGCTCTCTCACCTTTAGTTCTCACCTTTAGACTATGTCATGCATGTAGTGTTTGACCTGCATCTGACCTACACAATTCCGATTTTAATATTGCTGACTACTAAAACTAGCCATAAGTATGTTGAAATTTTTTCTTTGCAGGAATTTGAATCAGAGTAAAATTTATTCCATTACACATTAATACAATCTAAAAGCAGATGGTTATTTATTACTATGTGACTTATCATTGAGTCAAATTGTAGCTTAGCCAAAGCTTTGAGTTTTTCGTTCAGTCAAAGAAACTTCTGTTACAATGTCATGCTTCAAAGATGCTGACATGGGAAAATTAGCACCCTAGTTAAATATTGCATTTATTTGGATCTTGATTTGATCAATTGCGTACATGTACATAAAAGAAAGATTTGAGCAAGAATCCCTCGTGGAAGTTTGAGACCTCAATCCTTTCACATTAGAATCAATCATGGAGTTTGCAAATTGAATGTCACCTCTGCTAAACATGATCTTACAACATTTAAAACATCTATAAAAACAAGGTTCACATGATTTGAAAATCTTGTGTCCATTAAACTAACACAAAATGAACAATTCTAAGAGCATTCACTCATAGAAAATCCATATAATTTCTATATTATTGATCCACTAAAAATATATTTTATGCTGCCAAAACTGCATATATTTACTTTTACATAATGTATAAGGATGCTTTCAAAATTATGATTTTTCATTAGTCTCTGTGAACAATGTAGCTCATGTTCAACAGAGTTGATCTTTAATTTAAAGGCCCACAACTGATTTGAAGGTAAAAAATTTTAGGTCTCAACCCTCTAGATATATATATATATACACACACACACACACACACACACATTTCAGCAACCATTTTTTTTTCTTATGGTGACTTAATTTGTAGGATATCACCATATATGTAGATCCAAATTAACAAGGATGCTATATTCTCATGTCATGAACTAGAAGGGAACAAATCTAGTAGGATCTATGGAATGATAGATATCTAAAAAGCTCTCCAAGTTAATTCCAATTAACCAACCTAAGAAGCTCCCACAAATCTAACCGGGACTACATGGTTCTAACGAGTTTCTTTGTCAAATATATCTAGTTGCTGTAGCGATCTTCATTATGATTATCAAGCTTTTGTACAACTAATGACAAAAGAATCATAATTAACAATACAGAAGAATAATCGCAAAAGTAGCAGATTCTTATGACATAGTTAGAGCATATAATCTAAATGAATACGTCTAGCTCGTAAACAGCACCTCCTATAGGGAAGCAATTGTCAACAATGATAATGCAGGGAAAAAGCTGCTGCTGCTGCTAGTCTTATAAGAAATAATTACAACCAAGAACTAAACATAACATTCCTAATCATTGAAAATCTGAAAGTTCATGTACCTAGATGATTCTAAGATGTTTGTCCTTTCAATCATTTCATTTTAAATAGAATCCTTCTTTTTTTTTGTTCAGTAAATGTCTTTACCAATAACTTCCTTTTCTCAGCCCCCCTTGTAATGTAGCTTCTGCCTATGGTGTGCCATCATATGCATGAAGTAAAGGGTCAGAAATAGAGTATCCAAGTCTTCTATATGCATGTATTTGTTCTAATATAAGGAAACCTCTGCAAGGTTCATAGCATTATTATCGGTGGAGATGCTTGATGTCTTTGCTTGAATTCCCAACTTAGACTTTCATAAACGAGGAGAACCAGGTTCATCATTTTTTCTATGGAGAACTATTGAGCCACTTATAGACACATCCTCAGATGAAGTGTACCTGCTGAGTGGCTACCATGTAGGAGAGGTTGAAATAACATAATATCTCAATTACCCACATCAGAAGAATATAAAAGATCTTTAATCCCAAGATCTGATAGTCATTTTACCTTAATATTATAATCAAATGCTGTGTAGTCCAAAATTTCTTTCACAGAGTGTACTACTATGGTACCTGATTTGCCTACTGATAGCTGATCCTTAAAATATAGATTTAATGTTAGACATTGAATACCTTCCTGATTTTGAGATTGGACCATGGAAATAAAGATCTATCTTTAGGTTCAGAATATCCTGATAATCCTCCGCATCACAATACCAAAGTAAACTTACATCATCTTGTCTACTATTCCCTTCTGAACTGAAAATTTCAGTGCTAATCCATCAGATGCATCTTCTGAAGCAGATATCACTTATTTTCTCTATTTTCTACCTTATTTGTTGTATTAGGATGAAATAAATATTTTTCTGCTGTCAAATAAATATGTTATCTTACAGTGGTTCGAGCAGTTCCTCCTTTAGACTCATCTATCCTTGACCTTGGTATGAGTATAGAACCAGTGCCTGTGATACTAGGCTACTTGGTTTTTCACAGTTGAAAATAGTCCTGGGGCCCTGTAATTCATCTATACCACTATCCCAGCTAGCATTACTCTCGAACTTGCCTTGAATATGGTGTAATGAAATTTGAAGATGGATTAACAAAGGATATGCAAGTTTACTGCAATTGATGACAGCATACCGAAAATTGGAAATTTGGTTTGCATCCTTAACGACCTTGGTGATACTTGTTGCATCATCATTCTTTTGGTTTGCATACCTAGAATAACCATCTCCCCCTCGGCGGTGGCAGTTTCTAGTTTTATCAATATTAAAAATCGTGGAAACAATATCATTCATATAATATTTTTCAGAATTATAATATTGCTCCCCACACACTTGACATTGTGAACCTAAATCCACCACCCGAACCAACATGGTACTTTATATAATTGTGATGTATGGGTAATACATATATCCTGTATCATGTAAAATGTGCTAACTTCATGTAATTTTAAAACTTTTATTTTTACATATGTATGTTTGATATATGATCCACAACAGATCTTATAAACATATTTTAATTATTATTTTAAGAAAAAAAAAAATTTAATGAGGGTTATATGCACCCAGAGTTGATCAGCACCACAAGATACACCAGCGCAACCAATACCTGGCATGAGTGACCAATATTTTATTTCTTCATCTTCAGTTTCATTTTAATTCTTTATCTTCCAGACATTCTCATTCTGCAGGGTTAGTATGTTTTGTCCAAAAACTTACTTCCCACACAATCAACTTTCATTTAAGATATTGAATAGTTTACTGCTGGCACAACTCAGAAGGTGACTTTATGTAATTGCGTCTACAATTACAAGTCATCCAAGGACCTTACCTTCCATCAACAAATGAACATTGTAGTTATGCCATTAGATCCACAAATTATCTCAATCACTCATCAAAGCTACCAAATTTCCTTTGTCCATAAGGTCCATTTGAACCATGTTTTTCCCTTCTAACTTCCAATGGATTTCAACTTTCGATCCATCATTGACAATCATCAATAGCCATCCTCTCCGTATGACTTGGATGCATGTCACGTCAGTAGCACAAAAGACCAATATGTCTCGAGCTATCTTGAATGCTACTGTTTGGATGCATCAGCAAGCCCAAGATCGTGTTGTCTTTGCATTTTGCCAAATGTAATGCATCTTTCATTCACAAGCCATTCATTAATACTTCCCCAACTATCAAAAAGAAAGAGCAATAACAGAACAATATAAATCAGCATCAAGAAATCAAGAATCAAGAAACCAATAATACCGAAGAAACCAATGTTTTCCAAATCAACAGAACCAGCACAACAATCAATATCAAGAAGGAAAAGGTTTTTGACGTACGTTAGAACAAAACCATTAAATGGATTCGGCACTTACCCGCTGAAGACATCGCCGAAGGATACCCTGAGCTCCAGAGAGTTGAATCGGGCATCCATGGCCGCAGCCATGGCGGCAGAATCCCGCATCTTGGTGGACGATCGACTTCCACGAGTAGACCCCATTTCTTGTTGCCAAAAACCTAATTCCTCAGCAACCGTAGCCCATCCGCTACTTTTCTTCGCTTCGATTCAAAGCAAGGGTAGGATCCGATAGGGACTGGGGAGGTAGAACGAAGGATCGGAGGAAGGGGAAAGACTGGAAGCTGGAACAGAGCGATCAAGAAGACGAGCCAAGTGAGTCAAAGGAGTAAACGCCTTTAAGAAAAAAAATAATTAAATTAAAATAAAAATGCACTTTACATATCAATCAACAATCAAAATAAATAAAAACTATAAAATATCAAAATTGAGAGGAAAAAACCCCCAAATAAAAAAAATTGATTAAATTAAAATTAGAATGCACTTGACATATCAATCAACAATCAAAATCAATAAAAAAATAAAAATATCAAAATTAACATAGAAAAATCAATAGTTTTTACAATCAGTTTGAACTAATTATTTTTATTTCACATATAATTTTGAAATTAAATCAGCAAAATACTAAAGTAAATTATGACTACACTTTTTTCTTCTTGCTAACCTCAATAATAAATAATGGAAGGTTTTGATTGCTAAAAAATATATAGTTTGAGAAATAAAGTTTAAGGATCATTCAGATAATTTAATATTTGTATGCAACCAAACAAAAATATATGTTGTATGTCTATTAACCATGCACAGCAAGAAATGATGTAAAACCACTCATATGCTGAAAACCAATTAATACAAGAACCCAAATCATTGATGATACTTTAAATGATATTAAATGTAAGTATTCTGAAAATTTCATCATGATTTGGTCCATGTATACTTTTAATCATTTTAATTTGTACAATATGCAATCATTTGAATTTAAAATTAAACCATAACATGTTTGCCTTCTAAGAAATATTAGTTTAAATGGAAGATTATACAACACCTGATTAGAAGATAATTATGTTAAACCTAAAATAAATTTAATTGTGAATAACAATCTAATATAAATATATCTGATGTGGAGGGAGACAATTGAACTGAAAGGAATGATATCAGAGGGACCAACCAATCAATATACTCATACCAAATTGACTCACTTTGCAGTTTGCACTGAACAATCAAACACTGAAAAATAGATTTCAAATCAGGAGTGGGCAAACACTATCAATCATTAAGCATGTGTGCCTGACATATGTTGCTTTCTTTTGAGGCAAATGTGTTTGTCTTCTTTTGCTTTAAAAGTATTATAAATTTTTGTGAAGAACAATCTAAAATAAACTACTGTTTTGTTCAGAGGGAGAAGAGTATACTGAATAAAAAGGAATGATATGAGAGGGACCAAACATTACTCACTTTGCAGTTTGCACTCAACAATCAAACAATTAAAAATATATTTCACGTTAGGAATGGGGAACACAACCAATCATTAAGCGCATGTATTTGGCATATTTGCCTTTTTATGAGGAAAATGTGTTTGTTTATTGTGAATAACAATCTAAGAGAATTTTCTCTTTTATGTAGAGGAGGATGAACAGTAGATCAAGGAACTCCATCAACCAACTTTTTTCTTTTATGTAAGTCATCCAAAATTACATCAAGAAACTTTCTAATCATAAAAAATTTATTTAGATCAAGTTAGTACATCCGTAAAGTAAAACACAGATAATTCTTTTACATAAGACGATGATATAAGATAAGAAAGTGAATCATGCTTAATAGTTAATACCATTGCATATGTAAAGAAATCCGACTAAATTATCAGGAATTACATCAGAAACTTTCTAACCACAGGAATTTTATTTAAGAATAATAGAATTACATCCGATATTATATAAAAAGGAGTGGTATTGGAGGATTACATCTGATATTTTTGCTCACTTTGCAGTTTCACTAAACAATCAAATAAATAGTAGATTTCAAGTTAAATAGTTAAGCCTCTGTTTTTGGCATATGTTGCTGTTTTTATGAGGAAAATGTGATTGTTTTGTGTTGCTCTACAAGTAGTATATATTTATTTAAAATAAGAATCTAAAGGAAACTTCTCTCTTGTTTAGAAGAATAAAAGGAATGATGTAAGAGGGACCAGGTAATAATTATGCCAAATTCAATCACTTTGCAGCTTGCACTGAACAATCAAACACTAAAATCTAAACTTCTCTTTTATGCAGAGGGAGATGGAGTATATGAAATAGGAAAAAGAGACATGGCAGGGACCAAGCAATCATCACACTCATTCAAAAATTTACTCTCCTGCAGGTTGCACTGAACATTCCAACAATGAATAATCTATTTCAAGTTAGGAATGGGGAACAACATCAATCATTAAGCCTGTGTATTTGACATGTGTATCCTCTTTTTTCTCTGAGAAAAAGGTGTTTGTCTTGTGTTGCTGATTCCAGCTAATGACAAAGTTGGACCAGTAGAATACATCTCCAGAATCCATCCATATTTAATCCATCAGCAGACAATAACACAGCACCCACCCACCCCTGCAGGATCCATCCATTAAGAGAGAGAGAGAGACAGAGGGACCATAAAAGATGAAGTCAATGGAGAGGATGAGAAGAAACACTAGAAAGCAAGCATAAAGAGATCATGAACAGGAGTGCTTGGCATCTGTTTCTTGTTCGTTTCCATAGTTTGCCAAAGCTATTGCTGCAGCAATTAATGCTTGGAATCTCAAGTTCCAATCTTGGAGTCAATTGTACAAGGTGAAGAGTCTCTTGCAGGTTAAGTCATTTTCTGGTACATATATAGTCAAACATGGTTGCACAAAGAGAGGAAAAAGAATGTAAATTGTCAGTCATCTAATGTGCCACCTTATGATGAGCCTTTCCTCCACTAATGGCTACAGCATCACAGTGGAATAATTGTTGGTAGCCTTTCACTATTACTACCACATATCAACCATTAGTGTTCTGATAAAAAAAATTCTTATCATAATAATTTAGTCTTATTAATGATTGAATTCATATTATGCTACTATATGATTAAATATTAAATTCATAATTATTCTATTTTTCCTTTATCGATATTGTATATCGCGGATCGACTCAAATTGAGTTCGAGTTTGTTGTCAAGTTATTTTCATTGCACAACCATATCTAACATTGATCTTTCTTGATCATAAATGATGAATTAAAGCGAATTAATCACCTATGGACATCATAACAAAGTCCAAACCATTAAGTTGGACGATGACCTAAGTACACAGTCCTTTCGGCTATTCTAACTCACTTCTTTCTTCAACCACTCTTTAGTTTTAGGTAGAGTAGAAGATTATTAGGGGTTGGCTTCAATTAAAGTATATCTCCAACTATGTTAGGACATCACCGTCACTCACATGATAACAATGTTACACCTACCATGAGTCATCGATATTAGTCCCTATCATACTACAAAATCCAACGTAGAGTTATGTGACACTGTACCAATATTTTGGCTTAATATTAATATGTACATTTCTTATGATTATTTTGTGATTACTGTTGACTAGCAACCTTAATCTTTTTTCTTTTGCTTATTTATATTTTATTTATTTTCATATGAAAATTTTCTATTTTTATTGCAGTGAAATACTTTGTCTACCCACATTTATGTCCCAGTTGTGGGGCCCCGGACGCGGCCAATCGCGAGGGTGGTTGTCTAGACCGGTACGCCGTGGCTGGAGTCGGGTGAGTATTGCTTGTTGCGTGCGGGATCATCTGCGTTGTGGAAATCAAGAAACCTGATATTACTCCACAAACCACTCGCCGCCTCGGAACAAATATATGGGGCCTACAAAAAAAGGCGATGGGAAGGCGCCGCTTCGTGCTTAGAACCTCGGACAAGACACGGGATCCACGAACCGACAGATCTACGTAGCCGCCGACACTTTCCTCGCTCTCCACCCGCCCCTCCCGTGTTCTTACTCTTTGCTCTTACTTCGTCCTCTGTTTCCGTTCCACTGTAACCCAAAGGCATAATCCAGTGGTGGAGTCAGCTTTCGACGTGCTCTTTTTCTTTATCCCCACCTTTCTCTCCCCTCGTTTGTACTCTCCTCTTCTTCTTCTCTCTCTGTCCCCCACAAATCGGTGTGCTTTGTCCCACCAACCTGCAGACGAGCACGCCTATCAAGAGGAAACAGGAAACGAAAAGAATAAGAGCAGAAAAGAATAAAACAGAGATAAAAAGAACAACTGAGCCGGTCGCGTTGCCAAATACCATCGCCTCTTTCTCTCTCCTTCCTTTCCTTCTACCCTTCACTGTACATGTTTTCTTGTGGTTCGTGTCCTTAACTCTTGGCTCCCATGCTGAGAATGATGCTTCGGTGGTGAAGTCAGGTCAGTCTGCAACTCTCTTGGAATTTTAGCTTGCACATGTTCGGGGTTTCCTTTTTGTTTCCTCTTACTGGCGATTGTTTTGGAGATTCTGTTTTCTTTCCTTGTTTTCTGGCTTGTCTTGAACTTCCTTAGCAATGGGATGCACTTGAAAGGTGCATTAGCCACTTTGTTTTGCCATGTTGCCTTCTTTGTTCCTTTTTCTTCTTGCAAAAGTTGGAACTGATTACTTCTAGTTTCTTTGCACAGATTAATTTGCTTCTGAATTTTTAGTGCTAGAGTTCTTGGATTGCTAGACTGCAATTTTATCACTATTACTTCAGGTACTACTTTGATTGAAACCTCATGGTGATGATTTAGTGGTTTAGTGTCTCCTTTCGGAACACTAAAAGAATCTTGCACAAATTTGTATTCCAATATATCCTCGTTTTTGGGAGCTAGACTTATTGTGATTCATTTGGAGCTAAGCTCGATTTAGTGGTTTGATACCCAGAAGGCCGATTCCTAGGTTGGGCTTTTGTTATTAAAATGGTGGATCTAAAGGTGTAGTAGAATTTGGTAAAAACAGAGGAGAATGAGTTTGAGTGTGTGAGGAAGGAAACTGTCAAGGTGTGCGGATCTACTTTGATATTAGTGTCTCCTTGTGCATTCTCTGATGTATATTGACTTACCAATGATCATTTCAGCCGCCAGTGAGAGGAATACGCAACATATATCTGGAGCCAACTGAACATAAATTTTATGTTCCTTATAAGAAAGATGCAATTGTCGTGTTATTTACTTGAAATATTTTAGTGAGTCTTAACTTATGGACACTACAGGCTAGAGAATTGGATATGGGTGTTTGAAGACAAGCTTGTCAATTCTGTTCCATACTGTGTGTTCCTCTGGTAACATATATGAAGATTCTCGATTATATGACAGCTAAAAATTTGTCTTTTCAGTTCTTTGGGCTGCAATGCTTATCATTCATTCTGTTTATATTTACATGTATGTTTGAATGTATTTATGTGCAGAATGCAAAACATATAGTTGTGTATATATTTGATATATAAAAGGAAAAGTTAAAATGTGCCAATTGAAGATATCTTAGACCATTAAATAGTTCAAAATGGGCATGGAAGTTGACAAAACTTTCTTAAAGGGCATGAATATTTTGCAATTGAAGATTTTCTTCACGATTTGGAATGAACTCTCTTAGTCATTAGAAAACTTACATGATACAACAATAATAATAGGGTCATAAGTTTCAACTATTTGGAGTCAACTACATGAATCTTTTACCATCATTGAGATCGGTAGAAAGTCATATGTTTAGTTAAGTTTAGAGTACTTAAATCATTATTTATAATTTCTATTAAAATCATTTTAGGCCTTCCTCTATCACTTCTTGTACCACTAACATTAATCATTTTACCCCTTCTGACTACTGCATCTGGAGGTCTCCTAAACACATGTATATACCATCCTAAATAATTTTCTCTTATCTTATCTTCTGTCGAAGCGATACTTAATTATTTACGAATAAAAGTATTTCTTTTTCTATCTTTCTTAGTAACTCCATACATCCATCTCAACATTCTAATCTCGGCAATATAAACGTTTGTATATGTTTTTTTTCACTACCCAATACTCAGATCCATAAAGCATTATTAGTCTCTTACAATTGTCTTATAAATTTTTTTATTTAATTTTAAAAATATCCGATCATCATACAGGACTCCTAACACCCATCACTATTTTTAGCATTATGTTTTTACTCTATAATAATATTTTTATCAATATTTCTATCTTGTCGAATAATTGATCCGAGAACCCTAAAACTTTTACCTAAGTGGATTTCTCGTCAATCTAATTTAACTATATTCTCATGTTTATTTTTAAAATTACTGAAATTATATTTTATATATTCAATTTTAATCATACTTAATTTAAAACATTTAGTTTCTAAGGTTTACCTCTATAGTTTAAGTTTATAATTAATTCTATTTAGGCTCTCATCAACTAACACAATATCATCAGCAAATAACATAAAAGGTAGAGACCTAATACGGATCCTTGATGTAATCCTATGCTAATCGAAAACTCACTAAACACGTTCTTTATAATTCTAACACTAGTAGCTACATTATCATGCCTATCTTTAATAATATCAATATAATTAGTGGATACAGTTTTCTTTTCTAAAACCTACCATAATAAATATCTAGGAACCCTATTATAGACTTTCTCTAAGTCAATAAAAATAAGATGCAAATATTTTTTTCTCTATACTTTTTTATTAGTTATCTTAATAAATAAATAGTTTCTATGGTTAATCATCCAAGAATAAAACCAAATTGATTTTCAAATATATTTGTTTCAAGCTTTATCATACTTTCGATAACTCTTTTCTAAAGTTCTATAGTATGACCTATGATTTTAATTCTTCTATAATTTGAACAATTTTGTATGTCTCTCTTATTTTTATAAATTGACACTAAAAAACTCTTTCTTTATTCATTAGATATCCTTCCAAATCTCATGAATTTGTTAAATAGACTAGTTAACTAGGCTACTTTCTTGTCTCCTAAATTTTTTCAAACCTCAATAGGGATACCATCGGGCCTCATACTTTTAACTAATTTTATCTTCTTTAATGTGTCTTTTACTTCATTAACTTTAATTTTATGAATAAATCTATGATTATTAAATCTATCATTATTATTTATCATTAAATATAAGTCCGATGTGGAATATTCATTAAATAATTTATAAAAATAATTTTTTATCTTTCCTTAGTCTCGTTATCATTAACAAATATTCTTTGGTCTTCATCTTTAATGTATTTAATGTTATTTAAATCCTTATACTTTTTTTCTGAAGCTTTCGCAATTCGATATATATCTTTTTCACTATCTTTAGTACCTAATTTATTATAAAAATTATCATAAGTTTTATATCTTACCATTCTAACTGCTTTTTTAGCCTCTTTTTTAGATTCTTTATATCTTATAAATTTTTCTTATTTTTATAATTTTATTAATCTTTAAAATACGATCTCTTAGTAAAAATTATTTTTTGAACTTCCTTGCACCACCACAAAGTTACATCTCTACCTTTAGTTTCACCAAGAATCTTCTTAGTTAAACTCCTAATCTTATTAGCCTTTGTCGTTTAGAATATTAATATTATCCTTATCTAAATTCTAAGTTACATCTCTTTCCATCTTATTCTTAAAAGTGTTTACATTATCGTCTTTAAAATTTCACCATCTAGTCCTAGTAAATTTTTTACTCTCTTTTTCTTCTTTCATTTTCTATAGTAATTATCTAATACCATCAACCTATGTTGATTTGTCAAACTTTCACCGGGTACAACTTTATAATTTTAAATAACTTTACAATACCTAGAAAACTTACATGATGAATAATATAAATCATGAGATGGTACAAGGTAATTAAGAATGTATATGGGCAATCATCACTGATGTTGTTTAGAATCTGCTCCTTTTTCACTTTCCATCTCCTTTTGCACTTGTGCTAGTACTAATCGTCTATCGTACCATCTCAACTCTCGTTTGTTAAAGGAAATTAACAGTCCATCCACTTGATAATTTTTTTGTCATATAAATGCTGAATAGTTGAATAGGATAGGATGCCTTAATTTTACTATTAATTGAAAAAACTTTTTAACCTCAATTTTTTGACTGCTATCTTTACGTGCTTTATAGGAGCTTTTCAGAATCATGGATAACAAGACATGGATTTGGAAGAAGAGATCTACAGAGAAGAACATTGAGGCAAGCAATAGTCACATCTTCTGCTTGATTGGTCATTGCTTGTTATCCTTCTTCCCTCTTTTAATATGAGAATGGCCAGTAATAAGAAATAATTGGGTATCTTTTGTTCGAAATCAATATATAGTTTCAGTGAACTGAACTTATAATTTCCTTGTATTTTTATAATGCTTTCTGAATGCTTTATAATATTGGCATTTAGTAAAAGGTGGTGGCAACTGAACTACAAATTTCAGGACCGCTTCATGAAAACATACATGGAGTAGTTCTACACTGTCATTTCATACTATACAACTAGTTTCAGGACCTCACACTTTGACATTCTAAGGATTTCAAAATATATACTCAGCACTTTTTGATCTTTGAATTTTTATGGAATGTTGTTTAGTCTAAACTATTGTTTCATCAGCAGGAAGTTCCTTCTTGTATATATATAATTGTACATTATTAATGTGATATTATAGCCCATATCTCATTGTTAATGTGATAACATAATTCATATCTCCTTGGTGTTAGTTTTGTTGCTCGAGTCCTCTGCTAGGATTCTAGCTTCATTTTATAAAGTCCTAATCAGATCACCTTGAAATCGATCATAGATATATGATAAATCAACTCTGTTCAATATGATCTGCAATGTTTAGACACGCAATTTTCTATAGTTTATAGAACAGTTGTATTGACATGTACCAACCAATATTTATAGGTCCAACCAAGGAATGGTATTGGACCATATTAGCTTGGTGCTAACTGGTATTCATTTTTTCATTTTTTTTCTTTATTGATTTTGGGCAGTATAAGTCAGTCGATCACCAAATATGCCAAACCTGTACTGGTCCAACAAAGTGTTGAAATCGCTATTGGACCAAGATTTTGAATTTTGGTTTGGATGTGTTTTATATGGAAAGTGTAAAAGTATGACCTTGATCTAAATATTGTCAGATGTATGCAGAGAAATATGATTTGTTAAATACTTCTATGTTATTGATAAATCAAAACATATCCTATTCTATCAAGACAATGGCATTGATATAGATATTACCAAATTAAAAAATTCAGTGAAGTCTAACTAACTAACTAACTAACTATATATATATATATATATATATATATATATATATATATATATAATTGTTGTACCGCTTGAAACGGTATGACATGGGCAGTGTGTACGGGTTTGGGTGTGGATTGATATGCAGACCACCCCCGTTTCAAGCAGTCTGATTAAAATAGTAAAAAATTAAAAATTGATCGGCCCCAATCCATTTCAATGTTAAAAAAGAAAAAAAGAAAAAGAAGCAAGTTTGTCAGTCCTTTTCTAACGTACGATGTCGCAACCCTCGTTGTTGCCTCTTTGCCACTGCGATGCTATAACAGTGTTGCCTCTTCACTGCTGTGATGCTGTCGCTTCCACTTGGACGCTGTCGCTGCTGTCCTTGATTTCCAGGTATGCTATCACTGTACTTCTCCTCCTCTTCTTTCTTCTTCTTCCTTCTTCTATTCCTCCACCACCTCTTCCTCTTTACCCTATTTTTCTTCCTTGTCGAAACACCAGTATGCACTAGTATACTGTGTGTTGTTGGTACATCGGTACAAGTACGTACCATTCTAGTAGATTGCCGAAACGGGTCCAATACTTAAAAGGCAAACCCTGATTATATATATATATATATACATTATATATATAATATGTTTATTAATAGGAGTTAGAGTCCAAATTACTTAAGTAAAGTCAAATATTAATTATTAATTACCTCCAATTTAGAACAAAAGCAACTTGATTTAGGAAAGATTGACAAGGAAACTGCAATTAGATTATCTGAAATACAATAAAATATTTTAAAAAATATATTCTAGTTTTGAAATATATTGAAGCCTAATTAGGTTCCAGCAATTTGATGAACTTCTATTAAAGATTAAAAGAGTTAATCCATAATGGTTACAATTTAGTATCAATTGACTGGAATTAATTTACTGAAGATTTCAGGAGATTCAAGAATATGGAACTGAGAGGAAGTAGGAGTTTGGATTGATAGATCAAGCTTAAGTTCATAGCTGTCCTGATGGTTATCTGGTTAAATGCACTTATTCACTAGAGTAATTCTCATGTCTCTTTTCAGTCACTATTAGATAGTAGACACTTAAAAATACATATTATTGTCTGATCCCAAGAAATATCAAACTATTTTGTCTCCAATGAAAAAATGTCGTTCCTTTCTTATGATTGGAGTCATTCTATATTTGTTGATGATTGTATTCAGAAAGAGAAGGCCCTTGAGTTAGAGAGATCCTTAGAAGACTTAAATGAACAACTATCATCTGTTCTCACTGAGTCCAATGCTAAAGATGATCTTTTGGCGAAGCAAGCAAAAGTAACTGAGGAAGCAATTGCAGGTTTAACATTTTTTTCTGAAGTTTTGCATAGGACACTAAATTCACATAAAATGAAAGATTTATACATGTTCCTTTTTGCCTTACAAGTTCACCATGCTCTACTTGTTAGGATGGGAAAAAGCAGAAGCTCAGGCACTTTATTTAAAGCAACAATTGGACGATGCTTTATTTCAGAAAAAAAGTGCGGAAGAAAGAGTAATTGAAACAGATGTGGCATTAAAAGAATGCATGCAACAACTACGTGTTGTTAAGCAAGACCAGCAGCTCTTCATTAACAATGCTGCCTTCAAAATATCAAGAGAACAGGAGAAGATAGGCATGTTAGAACAGAGGTTGATTGAGACAAATAAGAGGCTCACTGAATTAGTTATTGAAAATGGCAACCTGAATAGAATTATAGAGGTCAAAGAACAGTTGCTTAAAGAATTGAGCGAGTCTATATCCAAGTCAGAATCAAAATTAACGGAAGTAATAACCAGACTTGATTCATCAGAGAAATTCAATGCATCTCTGAAGTATGAGGTCTGCATTCTTCAGAAGGAGATTGAGATTCGAAATGAGGAGAGAGAATTCAATCGGAGATCAGCTGATGCTGCTCATAGGCAACACCTAGAGAGCATTAAAAAGATTGCTAAGCTGGAAACAGAATGCCAAAAATTGCGTGTCATGGTCCGGAAGCGACTACCAGGGCCAGCAGCTTTAGCTAAAATGAGAAATGAGGTTGAAATTCTGAGTGAATATGCCATTGAAACAAGAAAGAAAAGGACAGAAATTGGGTTAGAGAACTTTTATGATACATCAAGCAAAGATATGACATCTCTTGTTGTGAGATTACGTGCAATTCAAGACGAGAACAAGATTCTCAAAGAATCATTGACTAAGAAAAACAATGAACTTCAGGCATCACGTATCATGTTTGCTCGTACGGCATCCAAACTATCACAGGTTGAGACACAACTCGAGGAATTATCAAAAGGACAAGCATGCTTTGAGCTAGCAAAGAGCAGCCCAGTGTCTCATGACCTTCCACTTTCATCAATTTCGGAGAATGGTGGCAATGAAGATAATGTTAGTTGTGCTGAATCATGGGCTTCTGCTTTAATTTCTGAGCTGGAGCATTTCAAATGTGGAAAACTCACTGCACCATCATGCAAAAGTGTTGGAATATCAGAATTAAGTTTGATGGATGATTTTGTTGAGATGGAGAAACTAGCAGTAATTACTGTGGATAAACATTTTGAAAGTTCATTCAGTACGTTGAGAGATAACAATGAATGTGTGGCCACTAAAGAATCTTGTACAGAACCTGATCTATCAGAAGAAACAGATAAGGAGCTTGTTGCAATCAAGGATCTCTCTCACTTTGGTGAAACAAACAATGAAACTCAAGTTAAGGAGTTGTCACTAGAAAACTATCCTATTTGGCTACAGGATATTTTAAGGGTCATTTTAAAAAAGCACCATATTATGCAAAAAAGTTTAAATGCCATTCTTGATGATGTTAGAGCTGCTCTGGGTGATGGGGATGGTTCTATTGAGCCAAAATATTCAAATACCCTACACTGCAATGACAAATTACCTCAGCAACCTAAAAACACTTCAGCAGATACATTTGATGGAGCAATCAGTACACACCTTAAAAGCAGTATCCAACTTTGTCAGTCAGTCTTGGAGAAACCTGTCCTCAAGCTTATTGAATTGGTTGAGGGAATCATTCAGAGAAATATTAAAAGTAAAAATGGTCGACATGGATTATCTATAGACAATGAAGGTGCTTCTTTAGCAAATAGATACATTGCTCGTGCATTTCTTTGGGAAGGTTCTGAACTCACTACTATTTTAGAGAATTTTGTTGCTGTATGTAATGATCTATTGCATGGGAAGGTTGATCTTCAACAGCTCACCGCTGAAGTAACTTCAACTCTGGACTGGATTATAAACCACTGTTTTTCCCTTCAAGATGTTTCAGACATGAAAGAGACTGTCAGGAAGCACATGAATGCAGATGAATCATACAGTGACAATGAACTAAAAGCTCTAACATACACAACCAAGGCTATAGATAAGTTAGATACACATGAAGAATCCTCTATTTCCGAAGAGAGAAATATACCATCATCCTCAACAAATGCTCTGTACATCTTATCCAGAATGGAAGATATTGAATCCAAACTGAGAGACGAAAATGAACGACTGAAACATGAGATCATGGGTATGGAGTCTATAAAGAATGATTTGGAGGTAATGCTTAAAACATCTAGTGCTAAGAATGAAGAATTGATAGCTCAGATCCACCAATCAGAAGAAAGCATTTCCAATTTACAAGCAGAACTAGCAAGACTTAAGGAATCCAAGGTAAAGATTGAAGACCAGATTATAAGCCAAAATTTGACTAATGAAGACCTAGAAACACAACTAACAGTTGCAAAGGCTGAGTTGAATGAGGTTCGTCAGAAGTTCTTAGCCCTTGAAGTTGAGCTGGAACAAAAAAGTAATTGCTGTGAAGAATTAGAGGCAACCTGTCTTGAACTACAGCTTCAGTTAGAAAGGTGTGAACAATTTATTTTGTGTGCTCTCTTTTATTCAAAATTCTGCAGATGCCATCTGAGATCTTTAATCTTGTTTGACACAGTGCTTCATCGAAAGAAACTTCCAAAGATATGCGCCCAGAAGAAAAGAAAATCCAAGCAGTAAGCTCTGTTAAATCACTTTCTGAGTTAAAAGACTATCTTAATCTTACTGCTTCATTTACAGTATTCCTGAAAGCAGAAGTGAGAATATTTGGAAGGCATTGTCCATAGTTTTATTCATTTAACTGAGTCAATATGTTATTTTATGCTGATTGAGACGAAGCTCAAATTTACAAATTTGCATGTTATCTGCAGTTATATAATTTATTAATGTAAATTGATCTTATTTTGCAGTTACGGGTACACTGTTAATGAGAAATGGGTAATAATTACTTGGTCTGGGGTTATGAATGTAGGTCTTCAAAACCAACTGGATTTTTACCAGTTGAAACCAAAACAGGGTGCAGAACTCAATTTATGAGGTGGTACCAGTTTATACTGGCCGTACTGCTCAGGAAGTTGATTGAACCAGGCATACCATGTGGTTTTGGAATGGTACATCCACCGAACCAGGTGGTATGCCTATGGTCTAATTTCCAGCCCATCCCACCTCTTTTCCCACCTGGGACCTCCTTTCTCCTCTCATTCTTTTCTCACTCTCTTTCAGCCTCTCATTCTCCTGCTTTGTCAAATCAATCTTGGAGACTTAATTCTCATCCAAATTAAGCTAGGATCTTATGGAAGATTAGCTATTTCTCCAATCTAGGGTAAACTCAAAATTGAGGCTAAATCTATAGTATTATTTCTTATCTTACTTTTAAATCACCGTTCTTGTTTAATTTACATGTCTTTATGTTTTTCTCATGATTTCATGGTTAGGTTCATGCTTATTTAACTACATGTCTGCATAAATTTGTTTTGAAGCCTTACTTTTATTGTTTAAATCAGATCTTCCCATTTCTAGCATAGGTCTACTTGGGAATTTGTTAAGGTCTACACTATCTGTGAACATTTTGGCTGAAACTGCCAAGATCAAGGATCTTGGTAGATTCATCTTGCGAATCTTGGCAGATTTGGCTAGCCGATCTTGTTAGATTCTTGGTCTTGGTTGGAGCCGCAAAGAACTTGGCGGATCCAGACTAAACTCATCAAGATAAACACACGTATCTTCGTCGGACCTACCAAGAAATTTTAGTTTAGTTTGTTGTAGTTTTCTACTTTAGCACTATCATCAATTTGATAAATCAAATATTAAAAGTTCAGCTGCTGCCATAGTAAGTTAAAATGCTTTATGATGCTATGGTTTTCCACATTTTTAAGTCACTTATGGATGTACGAACTTAGCTTTATGTGGCATCTATTTCCAACGGTTCTAGGAACATTGTTATTTTCAATCCACACAACATGGACTCTGGTAGCAAAGAAAATACTAAATATAACCTCTTCAGGTTATATTAATTTAGTATTGTTGAAATAAACATATTATTGATGCATATTCTTGTCACAACTTTATAGTTTAATGGTGGCTACATTATGGAAGATCAGTATCTAATTTAAAGAAAATTATTAGGTGAGTCTTCTTGTAGATCGTATCATCCAGCCGTTAAAAATATATGGTCCAGTTCCTTGATTCACATAAAACTTTGTATCATCAGCATGTACAAATGTTAGGAGAATTTGGTCTACATGTATTATAATATGTGTTTGCAGTTACAACACCTAACTTGGTATAGAAACAGAGGAGGCTGAGGTTGACTCATTTGATTCCCAATTTGTGAAAGATGATTTAGATCCTATTGCTAGGGGCAATCCCACCTACTAATTGTAGAAATTAGTTAGAAGACTATTGCTATTCCAATCCACTAGTGTGGCACACATATTATCAATATTATATATGCCTTCAGGGCAATTTCAATACTAGATTTTGCAAAATTATCATGTTGACCTCCTGCAACCACATAACACACCTCCTAATGCACCATAACATTTGTTTTGTTATTTGATTAGGCATGTCATATTGGTGTGTACTGTGCAGTATAAATTTTATGATAGTTATATGAGTTCAATATTTGATAGCTCTTATTACTGGAAATTTGTATTAAGATTAGTATGATGTTATGTGATATATAAATCATAATAGTTCTTAAATTATATATAAAGATACAAAATTAAGGCAAAAGCAGAAAAAATCAAGAATAGCTGCCTGATTTTGATATTAGGTCGTTTGGTAAGTGCTGACCTATCTTGACCAAGTGTTGGTACGAGGAGGTATCAGTACCGTAACAATCCATCTAATGTCAGTCCTTGACGACTTTGTTTTGTGGTCAATACAGAGGAACTGATGATGTGTTAACTGGATCAGCCCTATGGTTGCCTTGAAAAATGCTCAAAGGGGATTTGTTCTAAGGATCACCTCACATCAGTCAAAATTGCGAAGGATCAGCCAAATCCTAGCCTATCTCACCCTGGGTCTATCGATCTGTACGTACTGGCTTAGATTAGTGTGGTTATAATTGATTATAACTGTCACAGGGTTACTTATGACAGTTATAGCGAAGATTTGTGAGAAGGTAAAACTAATGCTGATTTTACACACTCTTGAATCAAAGTTGTGATTTGAAGTCATGTGAATTTGATTCTCAACTAGTGGCACCTAACTTTTAACTTTATTGCTTTAGTTGCACCAATAACATATCATGATTATGAAATTTTTTTGCTAGCAAGAACTAAAAATTATATCTCTATGATCTTGCAGGAATGTGATATAGTTGCAGCTTCAGAAAAACTTGCCGCTTGCCAAGAAACCATCTTAAACCTAGGGAAGCAATTGAAAGCATTGGCATCACCGAAAGATGCATCTCTATTTGACAAGGTGATATGTAGTCCTGCTGCTTCGAAATCAAACCATTGGCCCAAATCACTCGATAATATGAAATCAGAGGGTTATTCAAAAAATGAGGAGGGTAACTCTCCGAACAAGAAGCAAATCGTATGCACCGAAGCACCAAATCCACCATTTTCGGCTTCCAAGAACCCAAATGCAGATTTGCTATATGAACACAAGATCCACATAAACCACCCACCAGCAGCAGCTTCTGATAACCCAAATGCTAATTTGTCACTCAACAAGATGAACGAAAGTCCGATAAAATGTATCACTCAGCCGTCGCCGGAAAAGTCACTTGGTGAGCTTTCTGGTTTGACCGATTCTAGCAAGCAAAAAGGTGGGCCTGATGTAGGCATGCTCATGGTTGTACCTAAGAGACAAGGAGGACTCAGTTTTCTGCGAAAGCTTTTGCTGCGAAGGAAAAGAAGCAGCTTCAAGAAGTTTGCACTTCCATTGGGTGCTTAACATAGTATCATCATTGAAACTTTCACATATAACACAGATTCAAGTGTTTGACATACCTTTGGTGAGTTTTGGCTTGTAAGTGCAGATTCTGGTCGAGAACAAGAACATAGATTCTATGCTTGAAGTATAGTTTTGGTGTGGTTTAAGTTTCGATTGTGTAATTTCCACTTGTTCCTTCCTTTGGATGTAATCTAGATTACATTGACAAATGTGATTATCGAAAATGACATCAGGTTGAGTGAAATTATAAACACTCTCAGCTGCTTGTATATAATAAACAGCATCTGTTACCATTAACACTCTTAATCTGCAAAAAAGAGATGTTTATGTTTCTGATATGGTTCATTGTGTAAGAATTTGTCTTCAGTGAAATGAGTTATATAATTTGTAGGGAAGTTGTTCTTGAAAGGCTAACATGATAGATGTGCAGCTCTCTTAGCCATGAAATTAGAGTCACATGAGCATCTTCAAAGGTACACGAGAACAAATAATATTGAGTTGTATCGAAGGTACCGATTAGATTATAGATTATCGTATGGTCTTGAGTTTTTATTTTATCTTCGTCTATTAATAGATAACATATTGAAATCGTTTTGTATTGAGATATCCACCAATCACTATTTTAACTAAAATTATTTTATATTAAAATATCTACCAATCTAAAATAGAAAAATAATATATCAACAAAATGGAGTTGTACCTATGTTTGATAATTTTGATAAATATTGAAAGATACATATTGAAACTTTATGGCGATGAATGAAAATATATTTTAAGAAGATTATATACTCCAAAGAATTTATAGATGCATGCAAGGGTAAAATCAAAATCTTATATATATTAAAGATTTTTATAGATTATCATAAGATCTTGAATTCGAATTTCGTTTTCGTTTTATCGATGCTTAACACGTCGAAATTATTTTGTATTGAGAGAGCCACCAATCTAAAATAATAAAAATAGTATATCAACTAAATACTAAAAGATATATACCAAAACTTTGTGACCTAATAAGATGAATGAAAGATACATTTCAATAAAATTATATTCTCCAAAACTGATAGAGATCAAATTTTCTTGGGTCAAATGTTTAGGTGAGCTGAGCTCACATTGCGTCTATTAAATCCGTCAGGTAATGCGTCATGAGTCGTTATAAGGTAATGTTTGTTTTAATCATTGTACCGTTTGAAATCGTGGTCAAAATTAGTGGCGTGAAGGAACTCTCCTCGTTTGCGTAATTAAGGTCGTGTCAGGAGGTGTGGCCGTGACGCGTTCGTTGGATTCTTTTTGTTTTTCTTAATATTACTCTATTCATAACTCGAATCGTGAGACGAATCGTGCACCTTTTCACTGCCCTTCACCCGTTTGGATCTCGTAACTTCAGTCGTGTGCCCACGCGCTTTCTGGATTCATTAGTCACTATTATTATTATTATTTTCGTACCCTTTTGTTTGCGTCTCGATCCATCCTCAACCCAAGTCGCGCCGTGAAGTACTCCCGACACCTACTGCCGAACCTGCGCGCCCCGAGTCAATTCCTCCGTTCGTGACTCAAAGAATTCGTGCCACGAAGCAGTCGGGCCCACGCGCTTTTTTTTGAATGTATCATCACAATTTTTCGTTTCCTCGTCGCTTAAGTCGCTGCATGGAGTCGACCACTGCGTCCTCTCTCTCTCTCCTCAGCACGTGTCTACATGATCTCTCCGCCGGTCTCTCTCCATTTGTCCCCTTCTTCTCCTCTCCGTAGAAAAATATGTTTCTCTTCTCGAAGAAAACAGTACGAGAGACTCAGAGCCACCAAAAGAATGCAATCATTCCCAATCCCCACAAACGCCCTGCAGGATTCTCCGGCAATCATTTCCCAGTCTCTCCTTAACTCAATGCCGCGGCAGCAGCAGCAGCAGCAGCAGCAGCTCAATCGTCACGCTTTACGACTATTACTACTACCACTACTACTACTGTTACTCTCTTCTTCCGTTGATGGCGCCTCGTCTTCCGAGATCGACGGCGACGAGCGGGCGCTCCTCGCGTTGAAGGCCGCGGTCGACCCCGGCGGCCGCCTCCCCTTCTCGCGCGCTTCCGACCACTGCCGCTGGCCGGGCGTCTCCTGCTCCCCAGACGGCCGCGTCGACCGCCTTCTCCTCTCCTCCTACGGCCTCGACGGCGTCATTGCCAACGGCACCCTCGGCCGCCTCGACCAGCTGCGCGTCCTCCGCCTCGAGAATAATTCCCTCGCCGGCCCCCTTCCTGCTGACCTCTCCGTCCTCCTCGGCCTCCGCAGTCTCTACCTCGGCCGCAACCTCTTCACCGGCCCCTTCCCCGCTTCCCTCCTCTCCCTCCGCGGCATACTGGCGCTCGACCTCTCCCACAACCGCTTCGCCGGCCCCCTTTCCCCGGGGCTCGCCGCGCTCGACGGCCTCGTCACCCTCCGCCTCGAGGCCAACCGGTTCAACGGCTCGCTCCCCGCCTTCAACCAGTCGTCCCTCAAGAACTTCAACGTCTCCGACAACGACCTCTCCGGTGCGGTCCCCGCCACCGTCGTGCTCGCGTCCTTCGATTCCTCGGTCTTCGCCGACAACCCCGGTCTCTGCGGTGCGCTCGTCCGGAGGGAATGCTCCTCGTCCACCTTCTTCCCCTGGGGAGGCAGCTCGCCGACTGGCCCCTGGCCCACCGTCCCAGCAGGACCAAATAGGGGAACGCTGCTTCCCGTCTCGCCTTCACGGTCACGGGTCTCCCACAAGAAGGATGTGGCGGCAATTGGGTCCTTGATAGGCGCAATTGCACTAATTGGGATCTTTGCTGCTTCACTGGTCCTGATAAGGAAGAAGAGAAAGAAGCAGCAGAGGAAGACGCACACGCCGGAGAAGAACGCGGTGGCGAACAGCGTCCACAACATCTCCGAGATTAACATCGGGAGCCACAACGAGGACACCGAGAGCACAAGCAACGAGCTGGAGGCGGCGGCCGACCTGGCAATGGCGATATCGGAGGAGAGGGTGAAGAGGCTGGGGAAGAACGGATGCTTGGTGTTCTGCGCCGACGAGGAGCCGGTCTACAACTTGGAGCAGCTGATGAGAGCTTCGGCCGAAATGCTGGGGAGAGGGAGCCTCGGGCCGACGTACAAGGCTGTGCTGGGTAGTAGATTGGCTGTCACCGTGAAGAGGCTGGATAAGACGAAGCTGGGGGCAGTGGCGCAAGAGGGGTTCGAGCAGCACATGGACACAGTGGGGAGGCTGCGGCACCATAATTTGGTGCCTTTACGGGCCTATTTCCGAGCAAACGAACAGAGGCTGCTTGTGTATGATTACCATCCGAATGGTAGCCTTCACTCCCTTATACATGGTATGATCCCTTCACCTTCTTATTCTGCTATTCCACAGTTCAATTCTTTGTCATTCATTTTTCTTGTCGTTGCATTGAGAGAAATCTTAGATGCGTATTTAGATATGGAAAGATTGAATAGATTTCTGGACTCCATAATATTTATGGAACAAGGTGTGAGAGAAAAAAAGGCTTTGATACCAAAGGTACAATTGAAATTATCAACAATAAAATACTAACCCAACATAGTGAATACAAGATTTGAATTGTTTAACATCCTTTGCATGTACTTACGGAGAAAAAAGTTTAAATCCTCCACTAGGTGAAAATAACAAACTATAAGAATAGGACAGGCCAAAAATGTGAGATGTGGTCTTTATGGAACAAACAATTCTTGAATACCTATTATTATTAGCATTATCATCATGGGCTGTCGCATCGTCCAAAAATGCACGAAATAGATGATATGCCATGGTATGTACTTGCGAGCTAGTTTCGATCGATACGTAGAAAATATGAGGCATAGTGGTCAATACATCTCATGTACATGATATGATCGAAATTCAATTGTTACCGATTAATACCAATATGGTGTAAATTTGATTCACACTTGTTGTTTTGAGCTTGTATCCCTCCCCCTTCTTTTACTTGCTCCCATCCTTATTCTCTCGTTAAACTTGTTTAATCTCTAATGGGTGATTAGTGAAAATCAACCTCTTGATTTGGATAAAACAGGAAATTGAACTCGAAATCTGTTGGAATTTGTCTTCAATTGAAGTTATTTAACTGCCCTTTACTTTTCTTTATCAGGTTGTCATGTAATTAACACAAAAATGTAGGTCAATCTTAATTTATAAGTGATTAATGATAAATTAGGACCTAACTAGAGGTATCAAGCATGTATTGACTTCTTGCATGATTTCCTATCACTATCATTACCAATATCGATACCAATATTATTACCATTAATATTATGATCATTACCAATTGTATTACTATTACCATTATCATTTCCATTACCAATAACATTGAAGTAACCATTACCATTATAATTACAATTATCATTAGAGAGATCTTATGCTTTTTCTATGTGATGTAGATATACAGATAGTAAATCCTTTCTTCTTAGTGAACATGTAATTCTACTAGAAAAAGGATTTTGCAGGGAGCAATCACAAGCTGTGGTTGTTGTCTCATGGTAGGGAAAAGATCATAAATGGTAAACTTTGACATGACAATGAACCTAAGAGTGGGGACAGTTTTCTAAGGTGTTCTTGACATTTGTCAAATGAGAAAGAGTTGTAATTTGAGAGATTGTCATCCATCTCGGTGGTAAAATGATAATTGGAGAGAATATGAGCCTCTCCTTAGGTGACATGTTCTCCTAAAGCTCAGCAGTAAACTTGGTGTGAGTGGATGTGAACATATTGTTCATCCACATATGGAAATTATGAAGCCTGGTAGCTAGTGATGGAGGCAACACCAATCTATATGCTGTCCTAGCTGCTCAAGGATCTTGAATGGGCCAACAGAGCATGGTATCTGTGAGTAGGTGAACCTCACAGGAGCACACTGTCACCAACCTGGAACCTGAGAGACCACCTTCATGTATGAGTCTAGGACTTCTATCTGAGTCTGGGCTTCTCAAAGACATTCTCTATTTAGTGCAACCTCCATTGCTTGCTGGAGAAGTTCAGGACCAGATTGTCTCGCCATCATTATCCTGGCAGATGGGAGAACCTATAGTGCCTCAAATATTACAGTCTCAATGTGACTCATGTGAGATCGTTAGATTTCATAATCCCCCAGAGAATTTATTTCAGTTCCAACAGCTCAGATTTGAACTGTGGAACAATCAGTAACCTCTATTTATCGATAATGCACATTTGCAAACACAAGATAACTTGTTCGACTTCATTTGCATATGCAAGCTACCAAACACAAGCTGCATTACATCAACTGTGGCTGAGTTGCAGGCTTCTAAACACCTTAAAGAACATACAGTGACTTAAAGAGCATTAGGTGTTTGGTGCCTTATGTTTCATTATGAAGAGAGGATACCTTGTATTAGGTGCCATGTGATTTAACAGAAATTTCAACAATGTTATGTTATGAAGAAAGGTTGCAAATTTCATGCCTTATACCCTTTCTTAACTACTATGTTGTCCCAGTGTGTGATTGGAAGATAAACGATTAAGCTTTGAGTGGCAAATCTAACTTTACTTGAGTGCAGCAAGTTTGTTTATCCCAGTTATTGAGCCAGTATATCTATTGGATTTAATTGTGACAAAGCATAGAGTTTTGTTCAACACAAATTAAGAACCATTGAAGAGTTAAGTAACAACACAAGGCCTTGTTGCCAACTATTTGTGTTGGCTACATGTATCTTTTCCCACAATTTGGCCAAGGTCAAAATCCTCATGTTAATCAGTCATTTCAAAAATATATTAGTTTGGATTGGACATTCATTTCAGTAATCTGTGTACTGTGGCACTCATTCCAGGTTCAAGATCCATACGGACTAAGCCACTTCACTGGACCTCGTGTTTGAAGATAGCAGATGACGTGGTGCAGGGCCTTGCATACATACATCAAACTTCTCGATTAGCCCATGGCAACATAAAGTCTTCCAATGTTCTTCTTGGCTCTGATTTTGAGGCTTGCCTGACCGACAACTGTCTCGCATTTCTTCTGGAACCATTGGAGAATCAGCATGATATAGGATGCAGATCACCTGAGACACAGAATCCTTACCAACAGCCGACCCCAAGTTCTGACATCTATGCTTTTGGCGTGTTGCTATTGGAGCTCCTCACAGGGAAGCCTCCATCACAGCATCCAGTTCTTATGGCATCCGAACTCCCAGTTTGGGTTCGATCATCAAGGGAAGATGGAGCCAACAACGAAAGCCTTACAATGATCATTGATATTGCAGTTGCCTGCATCCGTCCACCAGAAAGTAGGCCAACCACATGGCAGATTCTGAAGATGATTCAGGAAGTGAAGGAAGCTGACACAATAGACAATGATGATGATTCAGTGTTCATATCTTAGGTCTGGTTTAGCTCCCTGTCACCTGGGGACCTTAATTCAGGATCTTCATTACCACCAAAAGTTGGAAACTACCAGCTATTTGTGCCGTTGAAAGGAACTTCAGCCCTCATTTTACGAAGATATGCTAGAGGTTGATCATTATTTGCTTAGGACTCTGCTTCCATGTTGGAGGTAAACAGTTTTGAATCTGGTTGTTGGTCTCTGTGGGGAGACAGCCTGAGTGAAGTGACCCATAAATCATGGGATTACAATCTAATTTTTAATATGAATACAAACTACTATTTCAACCTAATAAAGATTGAACTGAGGTTCCACATTATGTTAGAGATGAATTGGTCTGAGCCTTGTACCGGTAATTGGTTTGTCATTTGCAATCTTTAAAATTTTTTAGGGAATGGATTGTCACATGATTGTCAATATAAGATGTATTAGTTGTGTAATTGCAAATCTACCCTTTTTTTGTTGTAATTCTCTATGCAGCTTGAAGTTTCAGCTGAAAGTGGAATTAGAGCTTGGATCAAGATTTTGACCTAATGGATTTTTCCGGGTAATGAGGTACAAGAACATGATTCAATATACTCAGAAAGTACATAATTATTGAGGTAAGAAGTCTGCTATCAGTATTTTTCTTTTTCTGTTACTCTCAGCATTCTTGATTGTGTTGTCCCAACAGGCAGTGACTGAACTAAGTTTGACATGTTGTGCATGCTGTTTTGCCAGATCATTCAACCTTCAGTTTCATTCACAGGAGAAGACTAAGCTGGTGATTGTTTCCATTGCAGTTCCCACGTCATGATCATGAGATCCTTCTATCGTTAGGACCTCCGACTGATCTGATTATGACCTGATTCCACTGTTCTCTTGAAAAGAATCACAGGTATACTTGACATTTGACTTTGCTGCTGATTTTTAAGTGCTTTTGCTCGAAAAATGTCCTCATATGAACTATCTAACTACCAATCTTCATGGAAATTACTTGGAATATGTCCTCATATGAACTATCTAACTAACAATCTTCATGTTAATTGTCTTCCTGGATGATTGGATGATATGAAGACTTTTATCCATGGCCATGCATAACACATTGAGTTGTTATCAATCATGATCATGATGGAGACATCCTGGATGATTGACAGACAACTCCAAATTGTCTTCATGCAACTGTTAAACTCACCTGTCTCATTCCATGGAGGTATCTTTTCGAACACTGAATGGTTATGTTGCTAAACTCTGTTCTCAGTTTTTAGTGTTTGGTATGTGACAAGATTGATTACTGCAGGCCCATTCGTCCCCACAATGAGTGGTCTACTGTGTTTGCATAAGAATAAAGTTTCAGGTCTCGAGCGAGGTATATTGTCCTCCACCATTTGCCATTCATGACACTGACAGCCTTTTGTCTATGTGAAGACATTCTTTGCCTTACATGAGTCAGGAACCTCACAAGATGATGAACAGTTAGCTTGTGTCATGATCCAACTCTATCAAACCACTAGATAAAACATTCTTTAAGGCTCTGTCTCATGAGTCAATGCTGCAAGTGCTGCAACCTTGATGTCCTAACCTGAAATCTGGATCCATAGAAGTATTGAAGAACAAATTCACTATGAGAAATTTTGTATATACCAATTTTGATGCTGAAATGGAAGACTGTGGTTGTACCTAACTAGAAGAGTGGGGAAGTTGGGGGAAATCAGAGTGCCAGATACATGGATAAAAATTTGCATTTTTGATTTTTTAGCATGAACTAGAAAAAGTATACCAAGATTGGAAATTCTTCAATTGATGTAATGATGGTTCAGTTTCAGTTTGGACAACTCTAACACATTAATAACAAAAATAGTAAATCTAGAATTGGGACATATGTAAATAAGATCTGATCTATTAAGAGAAAAAGTCATTGATATCTTGGTTACTGTGGCCTTGGTGTCATTAACCAGAGAGTCAACATGGTTTGGTTTTGTCTCGAAAGCACGTAATCATCCAGAAGCCCAAACGGATCGTGTGTGTGCATTTGAGCGTGAAATTGGGGTGATAAGTGGACTCCTAAGGTTTTACTGGATCGTGGTGATTGACCCATGGTTCTTTTGAAGTGCGGATCGTTTAATGAAGGAAATTCAGAGTCATCCCGAGATGCACATTAGTCTTGTCTGTGCTAGTCATAGGTGTTTTGTAAACCAATCATGTGAGTGATGACACGTGTGACATGACATATACTCTTTTTGTTTATTATATTATTTGATATTTTATCACTTTATATTACTTATTATATATATATATATACACATATTGTGATGTCCATGGTTCTATACAATGGGAATCGGATCGGGATGAGATCACGATAATGAAACTAATTCACCTTTAAACACAGATCCTAAATAATCTCGGTCATAGGTTACTCGAGAAAGATATCGAGATAATCAAACAGACTAGCGTTCAGTATACCCATTCATATAATGGATGTAACTAATCTCATAGTTGCTCATGTGGGGATACTAAGAATGCAATGCAGGTGCTTATTGGAGAATGAATTCAGTAATTGATCCGCTCACAGAATATTGAATGGTTGATGATGCTTTATTGTCAGACAACAATTATGTAGTCCTAATAATGTATCTGGTCCTTAGACTTGAGACACCAAGGATGTCTTATATGAGTACTCTACTCTTTGATACTAGACTTATAAGTTTAGAAGTTTCAAATCTAGTATAGTCGATTATTGGGCGTGACAGCCAACCTTACGAGAGCTGTTAAGTGTCGATAGAAGATCATCCACTCTCGATATCATAATAGGAATATCCTGTGTGTTCTTGCTCAAACAAATCCTTGGCCAAGGTCATTCGGATGGAAAGAGAAAGAGTTATCCAAGAAAATTCGATTAGAGTGAGACTCGAGGAGAAACCGTATGGGTCTGACAGCACCATGCTTGGTATATGGTCTTTGGGATATTAGATGGTTGAGAGACTATAGGTACACGGTAACTAAGGATAAATAGGTCCAAATTATTGGATTCTCTTGTATCATCTAGGGACTGTGGCGTAGTGGCCTAATATGTCTATAGTCGATGAGTCGAGTGAATTATTATGGAGATAATAATTCACTGAGCTAGAAAGAGTTCTGATAGGTATGACTTACGACCAGCTCGATATTGGGCCTAGAGGATCACACATATATGGTAAGTATTGCAACGAGCAGAGATTCGGATATGAGATATTCGCTGGAGCCCCTATCTTATTGGATATCCAATAAGCCCCTGAATTATTGAATACCTTGGATGATATCCAATAAGAGCTAATAAGATATTATTAGGCAAAGACCCACTAATCTAAGAGGCTTAGATAATTGGATAAAGATCCAATACCCAATATGGTATGATTTATTATGGTTAAGTTGATATGGGGCCTCTATAAATAAGAGAGAATCAAACACTCATAGGCTAGAAGTTTCTTGGTTGCCACCTCATATTCTCCTCTCCCCTTCTCAGATAGCAAGTGTAAAGAATTTGACAGCGATTCAAGGAGCATTATCGCAGTTATACTGTGTGGATCATCGCTAAAGAGGAGAACGCTTGACCTCCTTCATCCTCTCCTACAGATCTGGAGGGATAATTAATTATGTAATAACATGCTTGATAATTCTTGACTCTTTAGGTTGATGCGGGTTCTGTTGGGAGCGTTTTGTATTTTTATAGTGCAGGATCTCGTCCATCCAGCTTAACTCTCCCCAAACTGTAGCAATGTCATGCTTCTCAATGGTTTAGGTTGGTAATGTCTCGATCAACAACTAGCCATCCTTTGGGGTCTAGGTCAATGCCAATCTAGCAAGTACATTAGCCTGAGCATTCTCTTCGTGGGGGGACCCATAACAATTAAGCTGAAAAAACTATGGGTTAATTTCTATACCTTGATAAGATACTTTATCATGGTTGCATCTTGAGCTTCATTATTCTCTTTCACTTGGTTCGTAACCAGCTGTGAGTCGTTGAACACCATCAGGCCCTAGACTTTGAAGCTCTCGGGCAAGCCGAAGCCCTAAGAGATGTGCCTCATACTCGACTTCATTGTTGAAGATTTTGAATATAAACTGGAGAGCTTGCTCATACACTTGTTTGTTTGGGCCTTTTAGGATAAATCCATTGCCTCCATTCGAGGTGGCAAAGCTATCCACAAATAGCGTCCATACGAGTGTGGTGTGCTTGTTGACCTCGGGTGAAGAAAGAGTTAGTTCTGAAATAAAGTCCACCAACGCTTTAGCTTTTATGATAGTTCTCAGAACATATTGAATGTCAAACTCATCCAACTCTGCTGATCATCTCAATAGTTGATCCAAGATATCAAACCAAGAAAGAACCTACATGAGTGGTTATTTGGCGATCATCTATACATCATGCATTTGAAAATAGGGACAGAGCTTCCTTACCGCCAATACTAGTGCAAATGCAAGTCTCTCGATAGTGGGGTATCATTCCTCGAATCCACTTAGAATGCAACCGATATAGTAGATAGCTTCTAAATTCTTGAGTCATCCCATACTAATGTCGAGTTATAGCTAGGTCAATGGTAGTGAGGTAGAGACTTATAATTTCACCTAAGGTAGAGATGAGTTATGACAATTAGATGAGGTAGTCCTTCAACATTTCAAAAGTCTCATGACACTCTTTGGTTCATAGGAAGCCCTTTGGATTCTTTAATTTCTAAAAGCAAGGTGGGCATATCTCTAATATAACTCAAACATTCGAGGTTTACATGTATTTTTCTCTGGTGCATAATAATTCGAGGATATTTCCCGAGTTGATTTTGAAAGCACATTTGGTTGAATTGAGACAAATGTTAAACTTTTTTATAACTTAAAATGTCTCGACTAAATCTTCCAAATGTGAATTAATCGTCCTGCTCTTTACTATCATATCATCTACATATGCTTGAATATTTCTCCCGATTTAATGTTTGAATTTTTCATTCACCATCATTTGGTATATCGTCCCAATATTTTTTTTAACCTGAATGACATAACTCAGTAGCAATATATGCCTCAGTTAGTAATAAAGGAAGTGTGTTCTCGATCCTTTGGTACCATTTTGATTTGGTTATACTTGAGATTGCATCCATAAGGTGAGACGCTCATAACCAAGATAGCATCAACCAACTAATCAATTCGAGGAAGGAGATAGTTATCCTTCGGTCGCACCTATTGAGATCGGTATAGTCAATACATATCCTCTAATTTTCATTAGACATTTTAACGAATAAAATATTAGTGAGCCATTGGGGTTACTGCACCTCAATAATAAATCTTACTCACTTATCTATCTCATCACCAATTGCCTGTTGATGGTCAAGATCAAACTTACGATGCCTTTGCTTCATTGGTCATACCTCGAGAGAAATGTTCAGGTGAGATTGAGTTATATTGAGGTCAATTCCCGGTATGTCTTTTGGTGATTAAGAAAACACTTTAGCGTTCTTCAGAAAAAAAGTTGATGAGTTGCACTCATCTCTCTTTGAGAAGTGTCGTCCCAACCTTGATAACTCGATAGAGTTAGGCCTTATATAGGGGTGCTTCAATTAGTGACTCCATCGATTCAAGATGTGGGATAGACTTAGCAAAGTCTTGAGGGTCCATAAATAGCATCTCAGATCAAGCCTTTTTCAATATGGAGATTGTTGTCAAGTAGCACTAGCATGACTCTCTTGGGTTGCTTCTTAGCTCTCCGATATCGATTCTTATTGGGAACTTCATCATCATGTGTTAGGTCAACACCATCACCCTTTGTATGTTTAGTATGGGTCTACCTATGATTGCATTATATGCTGAGAAAATATCCACCATCATGAATTTATCCAGTATTATTTTAGAGCAAAGCTCATCCCCGAATATGATGTGTAGGTCCATGGTCTCGAGATGAGAGATAGAGCCACTAGCGAACCCCATCAGTGAAATTATATGGGTAAGGTCGTTAATCAAAAACCTGAGTTTTTAGAAAGAATCAAAATAAAGAATATTGATAGAGTTATTTGTATCAATCATGACTCTCTTTACTTAAGCATTGATCATACTTAAACTATCAAAGCATTATCATGGTTCGAGTTAAGATACTTCATCTCTTTCTCCTTGAAGATTATATCTAGGTTGTCCTTCATTCTCGGGTGTTTTTCAATGGTAGCTCAAGAATAATCTTTATGACTAGAGGAGTTGTCTTCTCTCGAGATGGGTCCACCAATGATGATATTAATTTATCTCTCCACTAGCCCTTGAGATTAACATGATGGCTCCTGGTGTTTTCGGACAAACTGCCTGAGGTGTCCTTGACATATGAGTTCTTCAATCTACTCTTTCAAGTTACAACAATTCTTTGTGTCATGACTATAATCTCAATGAAACCAATAGTTTTGGATCTATCTCTTTTAACCAACAAAGTTTTTATTGGGTTAGGGTTTTTAAGAGCCGCTTCTCTTTTATCTATAGAAAAACTTCATTTCTAGTTATATTCATGGGGATTAGCTCGGACCTTGGTCGAGGTAATTCAGGTCCTTCAGTTCTCCTTCACTATGGTGACCTTGGGGTCAAGATGGATTATGGTTGCTCATACTTCAACCTCTTGTGTGATTCCTCAAGCTTACCCAAGACTATTGCCTTTAACAGTAATGTATTGATTGACCCTTTAAAATACCTCTAATACCATCACTAGTGGTCTCTCAATCAATGACCAAAATAGGTGAGAGGGTCTCAGCTCCATTATAATGGTCTATATTATAAGTAATTGATGGACATCTATCACGCCTCAAATTTCATTAGTGAACCAAGTAACGAAGTATGTAAGCATTTCTTTCTCCCCTTGCTAAGTTAGAGAAGTGTTGCTATTGATGGCCTTGAGCACACATTTCCGAGGAAGTGAAATTCGAACTCCTTCACTGGTTGAACAAAAGGACTAATGAAAAGTGGCTTTAGGTAAGCATATTATTTTTATGATAGGCCTCTTAATATGGTTTGGAATGTATGATATATGACATTTAGGTATCCAAAGTGTCATATGACATTTAGGTATGAAAAACTGTAATATGCTCCATCAAGTCAGCATTCCCATTGAATGCCTCCAATGATGGGAGGCAAAAGTTTACTGAAAATAGTTCTTCGTAGATTTTCTTATTGAATAGCGACTGACCTAAGGTAGAGTTGACTACCTCTTCTCCGTTGGATTATTAGAACTTCCCTCGTTTCTCTTCCAAACATCGATCCATCTATTATAGTTGGATATACAAGAAATTCTCTATCGAATCCGTCAGCTAGGTCTTGGATTCAACTAAGGTAGAGTAATGGTGTGGTCTACTGAATTCTATGGTTGAGGACCGAAGTGCTCCCTCGACTGATGATTTGATAAGTCTCAAGTACTCTTGGGATGTCGACACCACATCGAGTGGGGGAACCTCGATGGGTGCTGATGTTGATGGTAGTTAAGCAAGTGAATGACTAGCTGGTGGCATCGCCTATTATATTAACTAGGGCAAAAGTGAAGTAATAACATGTATTATGTCTATTAGTGTCTATACTTATTTGGTGAGATTCAAGAATACTTCAATAGAGATAAGCACGTGGCTCAAAGTTATCCTTGGGGGTAAGAGACTTGGGTCATTCAATATATGCTAGTATTGCATCGATGTTTACACTGATGTAGGTATGTTCATGTGTGGAAAGGATGACTATTTCTCTCCTTAGGTGAAAATGCTATGGGTCGAGGATAAATTCTTATCGTTGAGTATTCATTGAGAGGGTTGACAAGTGGGCGTTCCTGCGACACCGAACCCTCTTTCTAGCACTAAAAATGTTGAGGAAAGAAATCATTGACGTCTTGGTTAGTCCGACATAGTTCGGATCTATATATGCAGGGTTATCTGAGGTACATCTGAGGTATAAATGTTGAACTACTGAGGTGCCACTTGCACGAAACTGAGGTCAATAAAAGTTTTTCACCTAGTCTCTTCGACGCTCAAGCAAGTAATCTGATATATATTAGTGTAGACATGAGTGGTCAAAAAAGATAACCCTTTTTTTCTTGTATTGAAGATGAGTTTTTATACCTAGTGTTATAAAGGGGTATAAATGAAATATTATGTAGAAAGATAATATCTAACCGCTCTTCCTCTTTTTGGTCTCTTGTCTAGGTAAATGATAAAAGGAAGGGTAGCCCAGAATCATCTATTTTGTATTCTTAGCCACGTGGGTAGATACGTGGAGGGTGATCTTTGTCGTCTCCATTCAAATATTACATGATGATTATATATCGAATGATAATTAAATTATGATAGACTGCAACCATCTCAATTTATGTAATTGAACATAAAAACTTTTATACTGACCATATTAAGTCAATTCTGTTTTTTTGTAACACATGTAGTTGAAATAAGAACTTGTGATCCCTACTGGTTATGCTGGACATGTTGAATAAGTGATTCTTGCAATACCATGATTGCTCCAAAATGTTAGAGAATATATATATAATATATTAATATGACAACCAATTGATTTGTAGGGATTATTGGGCATAAATTTTAGCAAGGAAATCAAAGGCAAGATAGGAAGGAAGATTTGAGGAGATAGTTGTCTGCCTATTCAGATAAAAAAGAAACAATGAAATGAACCAACCACTGTTGCATCTGTGCATGCTTGTAAAAGAAGAACACATAATCACATCATCTAGTAATAAAATAATCCATATTCACCTTTGCACATGATTGATGGCTCTCCCAATTGGACTGCTAAGAAATTGTTCAAGCAAAACCATCTGTGTTACATTTAAATGGCATCATTATGTTACTTGTGAGCAAGTCTGCTAGTTGTAAAGATTCTTTAGAACCCCATAAATCTCTTTTTTTTATTAGTCAATCAATTATTTATTTTTGGCAGCTCCAGAAGGGTGTTGTTCTGTGAAACTATATGCATCTATAATCTGGATGGAGACTCCTTGAAACACACAAATCTTATCAACCAAGAACAACTTTGCTTAGAAAGATCCAGGATTTGATCTTACAATTTTACTATCAATAATCAATGATTTTACTAATATCCTCAAATCATCAAACCAATATTTTGGACATAAAAGTTTTGTCAGATCAATGTTTTAGATATAAAGAATGAGACTAATATCTCAAGCCAACACAATCAAAATAGCTGGTCGCACTCCACATTCCAACAACAGCAGCAACTCCTCATCTCTCTCCATTTATGATAATAATAAATGGGGAATGAACAGAACAAAGTTGGGCTGAATATATTAGACTCATTCTCCACTCTCCTCTTCCTCTTCTTCTTCTTCCTCCTCCTCCTGCTATCCCTCTTCTCCCAATTCTCTCGATCAGAAAGGACTTATGGCAGTATTAAGTTGAACAAACTTCTCTTCTTTCACTGCACTTCAAGATGAAAGGAGTCAACAGCACCAGATTAATCCTTCTGCAGCCATCATCCAACCACAAGCAAGGTGGCAATGGGGTCAACACATCCATCTCCATCTCGGTCTTCCACCACCATCGTATTTGGCTCATCGCTCTCCTTTCCTTCTTCACCTTCGCCTCGCTCCTCACCCTTCTCAGCACCACCACCGCGAGAGATCCAAGTGACCTCCCCTCGGCTTCCTCCTCCTCCACCGCTGCTGTTGCGTCCGCTGGGTCGGCCTCTTACGGGAAGCCATCGCCGCTGCCGGCTCCTGTGTTCGATGCCCTCGTCAACTACGCCGTGTCCTCCAACTCCACGGGGAAGATGAGGGAGGAGGACCTCCGGGCGGTCGCGGGCGTGCTACGACGGCGGGCGCCGTGTAACCTGCTCGTGTTCGGGATCGGGCACGAGACGCCGCTGTGGCGTGCGCTCAACCACGGCGGGCGGACCGTCTTCCTGGACGAGAACGAGTACTACGTCGCCCGCGTCGAGGGGCGCAACCCGGGGCTGGAAGCCTACGACGTGGCTTACACCACCAAGGTTCGGGAGATGCCAGACCTCCTGGCCGCCGCGCGTCGGCAGCGCCGCGGGGAGTGCCGGCCGGTGCAGAACCTGCTCTTCTCTGACTGCCGCCTCGCCATCAACGACCTCCCCAACCAGCTTTACGACGTGGCCTGGGACGTCATCCTGGTGGACGGGCCCAAGGGGCACACGCCGGCGACGCCGGGCCGGATGTCGGCCATCTTCACGGCCGCCGTCATGGCCAGGTCTCGCGGCCGGGGCCACGCCGACGTGCTCGTCCACGACCACGACCGGGAGGCGGAGAGGGTGTGCAGCGCGGAGTTCCTCTGCCCGGAGAACCTCGTCGCCGCCACCCACCACCTCGCCCACTTCCTCATCCGCGCCGGCCCCGCCGACGAGTTCTGCTCCAACCGGACCTCCACGGCCGGCGACGCAATAGCCACGTCGTAGTTTGACTTCTCCCCTTCACCGCCATGATCAGGTCAACTATCACGATAAGAACAAGAAACATAACACACATCACAACATATTACAGTCGTCGTTTCCGTCACCCTTCTCTGTAGTTTCGTAGCCGGTAATGTTTATTAGGTTACATCATCGCATGATATGATAATATGAGAGCATGAATTCTCTGATCGAGATCGACGTTGACTTGGTCGTTTCTGCTAGAATCTTTATTTTGACCAGTTGCTGCTTGAGAGAAGCTTATAGATCTCATTTGACCACGTGCGGACGTGGGGCCCACCACGTGGCAATTGGCTGATAGGTGATCTCTCCATAAACTTCTCTTCGCTTTTCCTTTTTGATTACAGCTGTAAACAAGACCAAAAACAACTTTGAGACAACATAAATTGTATGCGGATGCAAACCAAATACTTTGATTTGGTATTGACATTGTTTCAATGTTATATAAGAAAGAATGCTTACATTTTTGTAATGATAGGCATTAATATAAAGGAACACACGTTATGATGGGTGATGACAGTTTCAGATGATGTCTCCAGTTCCCTCTCTGAAGAACTTGCTCAGAATTCTGGGTACCTGTGGCTCTAACAGTTCATTAATGTGACACCTGATCTGTTCCTTCAAGCATTTACAATGTCAGTAGATATGGTATGCTTTCCATGATCTGCTAAAATTTTATATTCACATCAAACTCAGAATCAGAACTTTTGCCCATTGCTTGTTTGATTTAAAGAGGGCAGGGGCTGAATCCAAGTAGGTAAGTTGTCAATGTCTCTTACCAGAATCTGACAGCACCTTAAACCTTTGATGCAGAAATCATACCTGCCACATGCCTTGCAAAACACCAAAAAATGTGATGTATACAAATATGTGATGCTGCTCAAGATTTTTGAAGTGAATGATTGTGTCGGAATGATATCCTGACAATATTTATTAAAAACATAGTGGTGTGTGCCTTCTTTGTGCTCTCAGAAGTCATATGATAATATTGTGTTTTATTTCACCTCAATGATCTTTTTTTTCGTAGCAGTTTAGTTCAGCAATCTGGCAAACATTGCTTTTTGGTTAAGGAAAGTTCTTATTTCATTTTAAACCTGAATTTGTATTGGAAGTTTATCAGTCTTAAAAACCTATTCATGCAGGAATCTCCATTCATTAGTTCCTAAATTACCCCAAGAACCTCACATTTGTTGGGAAGGAAATAATTTCTTACTCCAAATACAGAAAAGAACAAAGACCAAAGAAGATAATATATAATGAAGTATCAATTTGATTTAAAATTTTAAAAAGAAACACAGTTACAGATAAGGGAATCCACACTTCTAAAACTTGAGATGGTTTTTCTTTCATTATCTGCCCCTAAATATTTGAAGTTTGTGTTGCAACCCTCATTTAGAGTAAAGTTCATATTATTACTGGAAACTAACAACCCTAGCTACTGTGCAAAGGGTAAACTTGCAAAATAAAGAAAGGGATGGTTAGTCTAAGAACAAGACCTTTACACATAGCAAGTAAGAACAAGCATAAACTTAAAAAAGCATGAGCAAATGTAAAAAATATTGTGGCTAAATAACAATGAAATATTTAAGGATTCAAGTTATGAATATGGGCCAGAAATTTCCTTTCTTACTGGAATCTTAACGTCAATGTGCACTCCCTTAAATCTGGGCAGAGGCAATTGCATAAAAAATTTATAAAGCGTTCCCAATTGTTGATCTAAGCTTCCACCAATAACTTGAGCAAGCTGGCCTACCTTCCACTATAATGAATAATAAAATATAAAGTGCAACCACAGATTGACTTTAATTATTTCTTCCTTTCATTTTCTTCTTTATTCTTGGTGCAATCACCTCAAGTGGCTGTCCTTTCCTGAAGATGGAAAAGACCTTTGAACCCAAGTCACTGGATGGAGTTGGTCCAACTTATATGACTAAGTGCCCCAACCCCCAAGCTATCTCCTATACTCCCACCTGTAGGCTCTCTGAAGCTGACTTTTATTTGCATCCTCAACAGTTTGATCCTCATTTCTAGGGATGACAATGGGAAATAATATTCCAAAATCCAAACCAATTTTTCAGCATGTTTTCACTTAAGATACATTAATATTTATTTGATTTGTTGTGGATCTAGATTTACAAAAGGGATGAGTCTGATAACCAACTATGATTTGATCCAAATATTGGTCATATATCATCAGTTTGAATCCAAAAGATTATTGGATTCAGATCCTAGGTGGACCACTAGAATTTGACCAAATCTTGTTCCTACTCATTTCGACACGACAAATCTAAAGTCCTTTGTGTTATGGCATGATGCATGTGCTAATGCATATATGTCCTATAAACAAAAAGCCAATATAGATACCAACATAGAGATTAAAGCCTAGGCTGAATCTTGATTCCAGTATACACTCTATACAACAGTTTAGCTCATGTATTTCCCACGTTTCATATATGCTATCCTCCTGAACCGAAAAAGATTTTACATGGTGAGGGTATTCTTTCTCTTATTAATTAGTTCCTACTTTGAAATAGATATATATTAAAAAAGAAAGAAACAGAAAAGAAATGAGAATGATCCACACAGTACATTTAAATATACTGTGTGGATAGTAAACAATTAATGGATTTTAAAATGCTATGCCATTTTCCTTCTGCCCAGTATATTTAAATATTCACAGATAATCAAAAGTTAGGCAGTTATCATGTATTTATATTACATAACCTCTTTGATGTGCTCTATTCTTTTGTAAACACAAAAGTCATTCATTTTTACATGCATGGCATGTGCAAATTACAGTGTAATAAATGCCTTTGTAGATCCATATTACATCAGCAAAGATAGTGAAACAAATTGCTTTGAAAGAAAAGAAAAAAAAAAAGAAGTAAATATTGTCCATACACCCCTTTGCTACTGCTGGGCAAGCTGAGATACATCAACACCATAGAAGATATTAATGGATGTTAAAGAACAAAAGGTTTAGGGTCATTGATGACAAACCTGCTAAGGTTAAGGTTAAGGTTAAGTTCACAAACCTGCTGAAACCACTCCATGCAAGGTGATGATATCAACAAAATGTTGTGGTCATTGATGACAGGTAAGAATTGCACTGCTGACAGGGGTAATTCCATCTGCATCACATCCAGTGTCATAACTTGTTTGACAAAAGCTCAAATCAAAATAGTTGGCACTTTCCAGTACAGAGCAAAAAAACATGTAGACTTCAAATTGTAGTTTCTGTATAGGCATCTAGAGATAATAACTAACTTCTGACCTAATTTCTTAGAGATTATATGGCCTTAAGTTGATCTAATTTTGAGGTAAGTACTGCTAATATATGGACAAAACCACTTGACACTGGTTTATAATGCATAACTAGACAATCAGCAGGACTGGGCCTATCAATCCTGACCTAGACCTATCAGCCCAAGCCAACTGACCAGTGTAAATTAAACCATCAGTTATTCGCCTGCTGGCGAGGGGAAGGGTGGATTTTGGTTGTAAGGCCTTGGACTGCTGAGTCAAGATAGACTTACTCCCATGAGCCCGATCCATATAGTAATCTAGGATACAAAGGCTTGAACCTATTGTAGTCATGGACCTAAAGAACCAATTAATTCTTGGCTCCAAGAATCCATAAAACTAGAACTAAAACACCATAAACCAGTTTATATAAACCAATCTATATAAACCATTCACCTCTATGCAAATATATCTAGAATCCAGTTTTCTATTGCATATTGAAATTAAAAAAGAACAATGTGACATAAAAACAACAGCATTGTAACATTTTTTCTAAGAGTCTGCAACTAAAAGAAGTGACAATTCTGAAAAGAAAAAAAGAAAGAAAGAATCTGAAGACCACATTATGTGTTATCGGTCGCTTATTGGAATGGACTGAAGAAAAGGCAGTGATCAACCACTTCTACAAACAGAAAGTGAAAGAAATCCTAAAAGTATTTTAAGTGTGCAAAAAAGGCATTTGAGAATATAGACCCCTCTAGCAGTAAATTGCATTGAGAACTTATTCCAACAAATTCTACTCAGAAAGAACAATTGGATACCTGTTGCACATCTCACAAACTGTGAGGGTGAAGATAGCTGCACTCACTGGCATTGATTATGTGCCAGAGATATTGTATCTGTAGAGATCCCAAGTAAATGGGAACTCTCATCAACAACAAGCAGACATAGTTATTCTTTGCTAGCCAACTCTGTCAGCTAATGTATGATCATGTCTCCCTCCTTGCACAAAGAAAGCTCCTTCATTACATCCTTCACCTGCACAAAAACGGCTGAATCAGAAAATGCCACTTCTCAAGATCTATATAAAGGATAAACCATCCACAGGTCACCACCGGATTATCACATGATATATTTGCATTGTTACATCATTCATATATTTTTGAGCATAAATACACTGCAACTATTTATTTCACCATGACTCTAAGATGTATATGTTAGATAAAGGAATTTTTTACGTGTATAATAAATGTTTAGAATTGTGAGGAAGATTGACAAAAGATATCCATGGAACAGTTCAGCTTGCCGATAACTTAACAGCTATCAACTAGTGAACAATGAAGCTCAGCTATTTCTTAACTCCTGAAGCTATGCTCCTTGCTAGGATCAACTCTCAACTTGTTTCTGTACTAAGATCTCAATGTGGAATGCTGACAATTTGTACGATTCTTTGAGACAACTGTATAAAATGGGGCAATAAATTAGAAAATGATGATGAGACTGTACAGCACAAAGCAAACTGGTCTCCACAGTTTTTATAATGAAGTAGAAAGATTAACACATGATATTATAATAGCCTTGAAATTAAAAAAGAGAAAAAGAGGGGGGGAGTGTGTGAGGATACATAGCCAGCTTGAAAAAGTTAAGGAATACCACAATTATGTTTGACATAGTAAAACCTAAATCCAGCAGACAATGATGCAAAATATCTGCAATTTAGAAATTTAGTTCCTAGTCACTTCATACCACAAACATTAGATACTGATTTCATTCTTGACACGGAAGTCAGAACCAGGAATTAAGGCAAATATGTAAAATGCAAAACAGGCTCGACCTCCAGAAGTTTGCTATAGAAATTTATCATGTTTATCGAATGTGCTAAATATTATCTTGTTGATTCTCCATCAAAGAGTCATGAATCGTGTGTCTCAATGGATCGAGCTCCATAAGAGGCAAATAACATTAAATTTATTTCACCGACAATATGGTCAAAGAATACCAAGAAATATAACCGAACGCAAAGTTTTCGAGATGTGATCCAACGATTACGGCGAAGATGGGCTTTTCCCGATGTTTCCGACAGGCGTATTGCTACCACTTGAGCCGACGGGCCCTTGGACAGGATGACGGGGCGGAGAAGTGTGGCGCAGGCGAAGAACAGGGAGGCGAGGCTCTGGACGAGATTGTGGGCACGATGCCGAACTTTCCGATGCCGGAAAGAAGACGGAGTCTGGGGCCCGGGCAAGGTCGATGCTCCGCAGGGGCCTCGCCTGCACCTGGAACGGGTCGGGTGGAGTCTGGGCTATTTCGAGCCGGGCTTCCATCTCGGACATTTAGCCCGGCCCGTGAACAGGTCTTGCATCCAGAAAAATCTCAAGATTAATTCAGGCAAATAATATGATTTTGGTATAAATATGTATTACATCAAAATAAATATTCTCTATCACAAAAATTCATACAAATTACTCAGCTTATACTCTTTCCATAAAATATTAACTATAGAACTCTTAGCTAATTGGCAATCATATGACTGATCTTAATGGCAATAAAACAACAATGAAGTTGATGTCCATTTATTCCTACATTGAAAGTGAAAACAAAACCTGAATTGTTTTATAAACTTAACATTCTTGTTGTTGGTGAACATATGTATCATGGCTGATGAGTCAGTATGGTTTGGTTCACGGGTCGATATCGGGTGTCTTAGGTCGGTTGAGCTGGTTGTCGAGGTCGGTCGGGCCTTTGCGATGAGTGTCAGCACCGTGATATTGAGCAGCGTCTCTCAGTCTCCAAGTTGGTTAGCGGCTCACCTTCGTACACTGGATGGAAACTCCCAGGTCGGAATGCTTGTGGCTCGAGGGTGTCCGTTTTCCTACAAGAATGGCCTTCGTCGGGTAATTCCCGACTTTGGCCCCTTTGATGAGCAAGTCAGTTGTAAGTTGAATTGTTTTTACCTCTCTCTCCTCCTTTGGCCAAATGCCGATCGAAAACTTTTATACTACTGTACGAGGATCGATCGTACGCGGGTTTGACGTGACGATCGATCCTCGAGGGATGAGACGATACTTTAGTGCAGTCGCCATCCCGGGACACGTGAAACAACGTCAAACGATACTGTCCCGAGCTTCCGAGACGGAACGTACCGAGCAACACCTTTGGTACGAATTCTGACTCGACACACAGGGATACTCATCTTGCTGACTTGGCTGTAGCGTGGCGTGACATCGATCGTGACATTGCCTACAGCCAAAATATAGCTTATCACTTGTGATTGGCATTAGATGTTTATCTTACAATCAAAATACTTAGTAACTCTTTGACATGATTTACTTGGTTGCTTCAAGTCCTCAATTTTGAGAATGCTTTTCATGCATGTATTGTATATCCACATGCTAAATTAGTTGGCCTCCATAATATACAATATATTAACAAGCATGCATTGGTTGCATGATGTGTTTGAACTATATTTCTCTTTGAGACTAACAAAGGCCACTTGGACTTGACCACCTGCCTTTCTGTCCACCATTAGTTTGGCTATCAGTTGCCAGATCGGTGCTGATGCAAAGTTTAAGCAGCAGATAGAGTTGGACTAAGTCTTGCCTCATCTGCCACCTCCGATTCAAAGAAGTATTTTGTTTCAGCAGCAATTTTTGTCTCCCAGAAGACGTAGATTTTGACATGGATGATGATCATCATCATCCAACTGGTCAATGCTGTGATCACAAGCGAGCTCACCAAACATATATTTCGTGTGGAATAATACTCGAAGAATAATGGTATATAATCATTATTATTGTTTAATATATGTAAATTTGGTTCAATTGCATACACGAGTAAATATATTTTTTAACACATATTTCAAAGAAAAAGAAAATAATGGGGATTTTTGGTGCGACAATGTTGGATTTCGATGGAAAGACACGGGCGAAGACGTGACTCGGATTGCCTTCCCATGAAGTGTCGTGGGACCCGCACTCGCGTGATCTTTTCCCCACGGATCGGCGGTTTGACTCGGACTCCACCGCCCTCTCTCAACTCCACCTCTGGAATCCTCTCGCGTCCGCGCACTCCATTTAGAGCCCTGGGAGTCGTGGCACGCAAAATACAACTCACGTACATCGAAGCAGATACTAAGGGGATGTGGAAGAGGCGAGAGGGAGAGGCAGAGATGGGGGGCTGGGCGATTGCCGTGCATGGGGGAGCTGGTGTGGACCCCAAATTGCCGGAGGAACGGCAGGAGGAGGCGCGGCGGGTGCTGAGACGCTGCCTTGGTGTGGGCGCCGCCGGCCTCCGAGCCGGCCTCCCCGCCGTGGACGTGGTGGAGATGGTGGTCCGGGAGCTGGAGACCGACCCGGTGTTTAACTCCGGTCGCGGGTCCGCTCTGACTCAGGAGGGCACCGTGGAGATGGAGGCCAGCATCATGGACGGCCGGGGACGGCGCTGCGGTTCCGTCTCCGGCCTCACCACCGTCAAGAACCCCGTCTCCCTCGCTCGCCTCGTCATGGACAGGTCTCCCCACTCCTACCTCGCTTTCCACGGCGCCGAGGATTTCGCCCGCGAACAGGTCCTCTCTCTCTCTCTCTCTCTCTCTCTCTCTCTCTCTCTCTCTCTTCCGCTCCTGATGCAATGCTAGTCCCGTTGCAGGGGGTTGAAGTGGTGGACAATAGCTACTTCATCACTGATGAGAATGTGCGTATGCTGAAGCTGGCAAAGGAAGCAAACAGTATCGTGGTATGTGAAGTAGATGCTGTTTGATTGCAATCCCCGTTCATATATCATGTGCACTCATGTAGCTGTTTCGGAGCAGTACGATTACAGAGTTCCAGTCCCGAGCGCGGACACCTGCAGCGCCAGCGCTGGCCTGGTGGGCGCAACGACAGATGGCGGCCTGCAGATGAACGGCCTCCCGATCAGCATCTACGCGCCGGAGACCGTCGGATGCGTGGCGGTCGACAGCTGTGGGTGGTGCGCCGCCGCGACGTCCACCGGAGGGCTCATGAACAAGATGAGTGGCCGCATCGGGGACTCGCCCTTGATCGGCTCCGGCACCTACGCCTGCGGAGCCTGCGCCGTGTCGTGCACCGGCGAGGGCGAGGCCATCATCCGAAGCACCCTAGCGAGAGATGTGGCAGCGCTGATGGAGTACAAGGGGCTCGGCCTCCAGGAGGCGGTGGACTACGCTCTCAAAGAGAGGCTGGACGAGGGCAAGGCCGGGCTCATCGCCGTGTCGAGGAATGGTGAGGTGGCCTATGGATTCAATACCGTGGGTATGTTTAGAGGATGTGCAACGGAGGATGGGTTTATGGATGTGGCCATATGGTAGGCGTCATACTCCTTCTATTCGTGGCCTATGAATTTATAGCGAATGTATTGTATAAATCTTCATTCTATATATACTGTGGCTTTCTATGAGCTTCAAATAGTTGTTGTTTATAGAAATGGAAGAGGAATAAGTTAAGCTTGTAGTAATGAGATATATGAGACCTCTTTTATATAGGATTTCGAACTGCTCAACAATGGAGAATCCAATGAGGGCAGGATCTCAACTGTGCTTAGCGACATGAGGGTAGAATCTCGATTGTACTTAATGATGAAGATTCGGATATCGATTGTGCGGAGGATCCATATCTTCGTTATGCTTAGCAATGGAGGGTTGTGCTCAGCGATGGAAGACTGTGCTCAATGACGAAGGATACGAATCTAGGCTGTGCTCATCCACAGAGCTGGAGGGCAACTGGGGCTCCATGAAGATGAGCGAGCTGCTGCACCACGGCCACCACAACAATCTTGTTGGAGATGGGGCCATTGTCGTACACTTTGCACTCCTCAAGGAGGTGGGAGAAGACATCATATACGAGCGCCCACCTTTGTCGCTACCATCATTGTGTCCTCCCCTCCATCCCTCTTTTGTTGCTGACGGACGATCTCTTGAGAGGGCCTCCGTCATTTGCCGCGCTCCTACTTCGACCGTCGAGTTTAGTCCTGAGAGACCACTGCCTCGACCGTCGGGAGACGAAGGCAACGAGAAAGGGGCGATGGTTTTCGTCAAAGATAAAGGGGGCTAATAACAAACAGTAAAGAACGCTACGAACGAAAAATAACACTTCACCATCAGCATCAGCAAAAGTGCCCTGGAGACAAGATCTATGCTTTAGATTACTAGAAAAACTTCAGATTCTTCCTCGGATGTTACAGATTTCACTACAGAACACTCCAAACGAAGCAGCGACATCTAAAGATTCAAGCTTTGAGAGGGTAAACTCTAACTTGATCCAACAGAGGCCCGCAAAGGGAACCCGGATTACTAACACTAGTGTGGTAGTATGAACTGTAAAACGTGATCCGTGTCCTGCTCCCGGTTGCCGTAAAGTTCAAGCTTGCAGCTTTGAATCCACCCTTTCCCTGCGACTGGAATGACACCTTCGCTGTCCCATTGCCGGCAAAGGCTTCCACCAGCATCGATCCATGGCAACCGTTCTTGGCATCGCCTACCACGAAGCTCAGGTTGTAGGTGGTGTTACTGGCGGTCCTGATAACTTGGGCGATCGCGCTTTCTCTTCCGGCCACAAGCTCGATGGCGAACTGGCCGGACGGGATGGCGTAATGTGCGGCGTCGATAAACCTGACGGCCTTAAGGGATTCGATGATCCAGCCAGGGAGGGGAGATGTGCTGTCTTCCTGCTTGGGGGGGAGGAGGACGCCGGTCGTGGAATTCTTGAACACATGAGGGCCCTCTTCAAAGCCACCATTCTTGACTAAGTTGTCTGCAGTTGAAGAACAGTGCAGCAAGAGGTGATTGGGATTGTTGGATACATATCACAATCTCAGGTGAACGACAGTTGAACAAAAACAGCAGCATGAAGGGTTCTCCTCCTTCATTAGATCCGCCATTTTTGCATGCAAATCCACTGATCTCACATACATTAATGGCTAACCTTACCATGTGTCGGCATGGGAGGAAAGAGCTCCTTGATGGCCACAGCGTCCAAGAGCGGCCCGCACGCCGGATCTTCCTGAACCCCCGTGTTGTGGAAGATCACCTGCACCGTCTTGTTACCGGGCCTGAATCCCCAGGCGTAGGTGTCACCACCGGTGCTGCTGTAAAGAGTCTGAATGGGGAGGTCGCCTGAGAGCGGCGGCACAGAGACCCTCAGCACCTCGTCCTGCGCACACGTTCTGGTGGCGCTGAAGGTGAGCGCGTAGAGGGATCCCGGCTTAACGGTGATGTTCTGGGAGATGGAGGCGTCGTTGCCGAGCCGCACGGCGTGGACGCCGTGAGGCACCGCGAAGAACATGCCACCGGGCTGCGGCCCGCCGGAAACGTACTCCACCAGGCCGTGGATGGTCCAGTGTGGGAGGGAGTGCTTTCCCTGGATGACCGTCTTGTTGAGCTTGTCCTGCCTTGGGCTGATCTCGAAGTTGCCGTTGGCAAGGAACCCTGCAACAGATCATCGGAGACAATTTTGAATAGCTACAAACTTAAAGAAGGAGATGTTGCTAAGGTCATTACCATCAAGTTCTAGAGACCCGAGAACACCGATGCAGAAGGAGAGAAGCAGGAGAAGCTGCAGGGAACCCATTTTCCTCCTCAGTAAAGCTGAGACAGTGCTACAGGTACCGTGAGAGCTATATTTATCTCAGAAGCCTGCGTTCAGATATCCCTCAAGCACAAAGCTAAAGCTCACCTACACGACTACTCCCTCATGCCTTGTCATCCGAGCCCATACCTTTCCTTTGCGTTGTATGCTTGATCCGGAGGTACATGTCAACTGCGTCATTGATTCACCCTACTCTGTTGCAGTAAAAAGGAAGCAGAGGGTTGCAGAAATCACGTTGGCGATGGCAGAAGCCTGTCGAATTGCTGCAGAGTTCATCGAGACCTGCCTTCTTAAAAGGATGGCAGAAATATATATATATATATAGTTGGATACAATTCATGTGGTTGCAAGTGGCTCACACACATCGGTTACATCAAAAGCTCACAAGAAAATAAGGCTCTGTCAGAGTCAGACGACAGAGACCCGTACAGCTGCTATGGACATTGGGATGTACATGACTTGGCTTATTTAACTCCAAGATTAGCAGCAAAGAACATGAACAAACAAATGGTGGAAACATGTTCTGTGCGACAATTCTGCTCTCCAGTCTCACCTCACAATCTTGGAAAGGAAGACAAGATTATGGATACTTGATCAGGTATTGAAGTTGGTACTTTGGGCACTATCTTGGAAGTATCGGGGCTTTTAGGAAGCTGCAGGTTGCTATAAGTGATCTGAAACAAGCAGATTCCATGCAATGCACATGAAACATCAAATCATCTGAATCTCTACGCTAACAAGCTCTTCTACAGACTACTCTCTCTCTCGGAGAAAGAGAAATCAAGCTGTAATCTTCTATGTACTATCTGACTCTATTCCTTACCGTGTACTGAACCCAGCGGATAAGGTTGTGAAGGGCATCGAGGGATTCCTCTTTCAGCACGTCAGATTGGATCGGATGGGACTAAGAAAACCCAACGAAAAAGAAATCAGCTTCCTGCGGAAGACGAGAACAGCGGAGAGGGAGTAGTTTAAGTCCGCCTCCCTCGCCGCCGACGATGGCGATGCTGCAGAGCAGCTGGGCGTGGAGTCGCCGCCAGTGCCTCGGCAAGCAGGAACAGGCGCACGTGGTGGCGGTGGCAGGCCACCGACTTGACTGCGGTCAATGCAGTCCTTGAGATTCATGTAGGCATCCTATTGGCGTCATCAAGCTTCGTGCACGGTCGTTGATCAAAGAACCTTTTGTCGCTTTAGTCATGGCTATTACAGTGGTATTTACATTGATATACCGGTAATAGAATCAATATTGATCTGCACTACTTTTGATGCAATATAATTGAACATGATCTCTGCCGTCCATAACGATCAAAAGATCGATCGTGGTAATGAGAATGTCTCCTACGATCCACTTAACAATCTTATGGTTTTAGATATTGTCAAAATTATTATTATATTTGCTTAAAGGAATAAAAGAGAGAGAGCAGATCCGATCCGATCCGATCCATTTGGTATTGGCGGATCTGCTTAGGCTAGGCCTTCGTGCCCGTATAATCCCATTTCGACCCGACCCATATTTTTACTCTTACGTGGATCCGGTGACCTGAATTCGATGTCAACACTGTTCTTATCACGCGTACCTCCCAAGTAAAAGAATCCAATTGGGCCACGTTTGGTCTTGAAAACCCATTCTCTAAGGCAATAACTTCTCACACCTGATTATATGTTGCTCGATAAATTACCCTCAGTTCACGTAGTGATATTGACAAATTATGTGGTCCCACCTAGCGGGGTCAGAAATGAATTCCAATGACATGGCTGGTATGATGTGTAGTTGAAAGTAAATATCCGAACAAATAATAAGAGTAGGAGCGGAGGCAGAGCAACCGCAATTGCTTCTCCTCGGCATGGAGAAAACGGGAGATCCCGCGGCTCCGCTCCTTCCGCCTCATTATCCGCCGCCGACGGAGCCGTGTTACGGCGTCCCAGCCGCAGAAGCTGCCCTCCAGGAACCCTACTTCCCGGAACCCCCGGCCTACGTGCTTCTCCCCTTCTACCCCCGCCGCCACCGCCGCCGCGGACGCTGCCACTGTTGCGGCTCCCTCCTTTCATCCTCCGCCCTCCTCTCATCGGCCTTCCTCCTCGTCATCCTATGTTCCGCCGCCTTCTTCCTCTGGCCCTCCGACCCCCAGCTAACCGTCGCCCGCCTCCGGTTCGACGACCTCCGCGTCACCCCGCCCCCCTTCGCCACCATTGATGTCGTCCTTAGCGTCGACCTCATGGTCCGTAACCCGGACTTTTTCTCTCTCGACTACCGCTCCATCGTGGTCTCGATCGGGTACCGCGGGAGGCCGCTCGGCTCCGTCACGGCTGACGGCGGCCACGTTAGGGCGCGGGGAGTCTCGCACGTCCACACCAAGCTCGATCTCGACGGGATCCTCGTGTTGAATGATGCCATCTATCTGATCGAGGATCTCTTTAGGGGATCACTGCCTTTGGACACCGTCACCGAGGTGCAGGGTCGGATGCGGCTGTTCTTCTTCGACGTCCCCGTTCAGGTATAATTTACGAACGCTTCCTATTGTTCATTAATGTCTCAGCTGCTCCTTGACTTGGTTGCATCTTTTGTTTTATCTTCTCCCATCGATGAATTTGATGTGCCAAAATGATCCTTTGACATCTGATTTTTGTTGTAGGTTTGTAGGATAGGAATTTGATCTAATGAGGATTTTTATTATCTTGATGGATACATATAGTAATCTGAAAAAAAGTTGTAGCTTTCTTAATCCCAAAAAAAAGAATTGTATCTAATTAAATGCTTCAAGAAGCATTTCCCTGACTGTTGTGTGATTTATACTGGTAATCTGTAGATACTTCTCAAAAAACATTGCATACTTCATGTCACTATTGCCTTGTGTTAAGACTTCTAAGATATAGATTTGGAACGTTTATTTTAATAGAGTGTGCGAACCTATTATTACTGATTAAAATGGATGATTGACTTAACATTGTTTGCTCATACAAATCATGTCGAGAAGCCTCTCCAGTGTTGCGATGTGATTGAATATGTTATTTTGCTCCTTCTCAACCATAAAGGTCATGTGAGGACTAAAAGATAGTCTAGGATTAGAATTATTAAAAGGTGAACTCGAAGCAGTCGTGGATAACATGTGCTATTATAATATTTAGGCAGCAGGGATGATCTGTCACTTAGAGGTGGTCATGGAAAAGATGAAAGGAATTGTTGCCCTGCGCAGAACTTGGAAACAGCAGGTTTCTCTGTTGTCCTAGATGCAGGAATTGGGGTCTCAAGGACCAGATTAGTGGCTCAATGAGAACTGCATGTTATTTCATAGCATCAGGACTAAAAACACCGGTTAGGGTGTAGTTGGAAGGGATTATTGCTGGATACTAAGTACAAAGTATGATTTTGATCAAATTAGATGTTTAGATTTAGAGTTCATGCTATAGTTAAACTATCAAGTACAGAACACAAGAAGAAGAAACTAAATCTGGAATACAAATACAAAAGATGGATACCTAGAGACAACTCGATTACTGCAAACTACTCCGGTTTATGGTAATTGTTCTCCCAGCAGACCTCACACCAATAGTTCTACTGATGGCCTTGGTACAGTATAATAGAAAATTTTCAGGCGTCTTATTACAAAAACCTTGAAAACATTGTGTATATGTGATTTTTTTTAGTATTTTTACATCTAGTTCTAGGAAATTTTAGCCTTAGCCTTTACCCAAAAATTTAGTGGTTGATGGCTAAGATTTTGTACATGACAGCTCATAAAAGGATGAAATATAATGTTCATCCTTTACTAGTATTTCTAGGCTGATTAATTCTCATATATGAAGCATCCTTAGAAACTGCATGAATGCAGTAGAGGCTTGCCAAGCAACTTGCTTATGATTTCTTGATATATGTAATAACTGTAGCATCTGACTTAAAGTATTCATTGCAATCAGGAAGTCTTGAAAATATTTGCATGTTGGTGCTTTCTTTTTAAGTAGATAAAGGAAAGATTTCTTCATGTGATGTCAGAAGTTTAAAATCCGGCAGTTCAAGCTAATAGGCATAAAATATCCAAGCTAATAGTTTCAGGTTGTTATGTCCAATCTATTATTGTATAAAATATCCAAAGATAAATGTCCTCATGAGAAACAAGATAAAAAGGTGGCCTTCCCATGCAGATGGTGGGGTTACTGCATAAGAGAGATGTTTTCTGCAGCTGCTTATGAGCTTTGAATTTAATTATTAAAATGATATATAATTGAGTGCAAATACAGAAATATGCAAATGCAACCAAGTGATATGAAAATTCATGGTAGGGCACATGGAATAGTGATGTAAGAGAGGGAAAGGAAAAACACAAGGGTAAAGGAGGAGGGAAACGGCATGCCGAAACATGACACCTAACTTGACCATCAAGGATATTGTGTTCCAAAATGACCCCTTTCTTTTCGAATAATGCAAGTATCCAGTTATTCTAAAAGGAAGAAAATTAAAAAAAGGCATCACACATATCCCTGCATGTATGTATTCATTAGGTTGAGAGAGGTGGAGGTTGAGGGATCAAGTTTGATAGCAATTCGGCGTGAGAGAAAAAAGTCAGTTTAGATCAACTTTTGGAGAGATTGGTCTGGCCTGAGTTTGATAAGTTGCGGATACAATGGGGGCATTTTGCAAATTGGGTTACCTAACCCATATCATTTACCTGTTATTGGCTGAGCTCCAGTAATGGTGGCTGAGGGATGAAGGTATTTAGAGTTGTTTCATCCCTACAGGGATATACATGATATTTTGAAGTTAAAAGGGATAAATATGATATTTTGCTGTTTTGCAGTGATATTTAGTAAGATATTCCCAGAGTTGTCAAGCTTTAGGTTGTTTTTTTTTTTTTGTAAATATTCATTAGGTATATTCTGGCCTTCGTCTTCCTTGCTAACAAATATTCTCAGCCAGTCAAATTATGTAAGGATACATAGTAAGTTAGCTAGAGTCATGCCAAATAGTAATGAACAACAATCTTCACATAGTTTCTTTTCTTCGTTAAAGTAAGATTTAATTGTTTTCTTGTCTATTCATTCTTTAGTACTTTTTGTCTAATCTGAGCATCAATTACCCACTTATCTCTACATTTTCTCAGGGAAATGTTTCGTGTGCATTGAATGTCAATCTAGAAAACCAGGAAGTCATTCGTCAAGACTGCTACTCTGAGGTAAGTTCTTGTCAAGTATGATCAAGTTATCTTATTGTTTTCATGTCTTCACCTACCATAGGCTTCTGATGTTACATCCTTTCAATTATTCGGTTGTTCAGTGATCTCTGATACTTGAAGTGGAGGATTCAGGTGGATGGTTCAGAAGAATTTGTTTCCTTGTCATGTAAAGATTTTCTGCATGCATCATAATGTATATGAAGTAAAACAAAACATGTATGTGAGATATGAATATTTGTCCAGAAAACATACAAAGAAAAGTGTTGTAAATAAATGGTGCATTTGGCTCTTGTGACTGGTGATTATCTAATGTTGAACTCAGAATTCCTAGCTGAGTGTGTCTTTGTCTTTTGCCGATTGTGACTTTGATACTATTTTCTGGAGGTTGCCCTCTTTGGTAGTTGATTCCATGGCAAGGATGGACTCAGTTCACTAAAACAGAGTATCACCTACCTCAGTGTATGCTGGCCAAAACAAGGACTGAGAAAGTTGATCCTATGTCTCTTCATTCTTGTCTGTGAAATCACTTGTTTTGAATGGCAGTGCTCCGAGGCCATGATTTCGGTCATCATGTTGGACTGAGGCAGGAGGAGGATGTTGCTGCTCGAGGCCTGTGTTCAGAAGCTGCTCTCACAGGTAAGCTGAACTCTCAAGTTCATCGATGATCACTACATGAAGCTTATATATTTTGACAATTGCAGGTTGCACTAGATATCCTTCTACAAGTATCTCAAATTCAACGACTTCCTTTGCCAGGTAGTGGCCATGGGGGTTGAGCTAGGTCTTTCCAGGTAACCTCTTCTCCATTTTCTCTTTGCCTCCTCTCCCTCCTGGTATGCTTGAAAATGACACACACCATTCTCACTTTGCTTCATGCCCCAACATATTAAAGATTTGGTAATGAAGATTCTGTAGCTTCAGTTTGTTCCTGTATTTGATATGCATCTGTTCTTAATGTGTGAATATCCTTCTTCTTGTTTTGATATGAAATGGGAGATTGCTTGTTTGCCTTGCAATAATAGCTGGAACTTTAGTTGGATTATGTATATTACAACATTCTCTCAGTCAAGGATTGATATGCATAATATGTTCCACCAAACTGAAGCCACTGGCACATGGTACAATCACATGAATATCAATCACCAGATTGATATTGCTATACTGACACTATGGAAAAGCATTATTCATGTACTTCACTCCCAACAACTAAAATCACTGAAGTCAACTTAACTAAATGAGTTAGCATACTCACTGAAGTCAACTTCTCTACATCATTCCTTCAATTCTCCAATCAACATGAAGTTATTAGGATTCAGTCACATCTCATCTTACATTTATGGATGGTGGTTATGAGGTTGAGATGGAAGGAAAGATGGTGATGCTATAAACGAAGGGAATACTGGATCATGCCAATTGATAGAGAATCATAGCTCCTGCTAATACTATGGCTCTGCATGTCATATTTACTTATATTTACTTTAATATTAGTATTTGCAGGATCATGTTAGAACTTATCACATTTATCTTAGCATTATATATTTCCTATTTTTTGTTTAGCTGTGGTTAATTTATCATTCTTCAGAAGCTTTAATACTGTAAAATGTTTCACATAACAACTAGTCAATTGACCATAGAGTATGTGTAGTTATAGCATAAGAATTATCATGGTATCTGTTCTATGCAACTCTGATTCTATCAGCTAAACAAAAGTGAAACACATGAGAATGCATAGGAAAAGAAAGCTGCTTTTGCCCTTCTACTGGAAAGATTCACATGTCGAGCACTGGCTCTGCAAGTTTGTGAGTTCAAAGTGGAGCTGGTCCAAATGCAATTGTGCAATGACAAAAGGAAAAGAGAAAGCAGACAGTGGAAACAAGAGCATGCTGAGCATCTATCTCCTCTTCAAGATCCTTCTTGATGCTTGCATCACACAAAAATGCCAAAAATGATACTTGAATGGGGCAGTGGAAATGTCTAGAAATGATTTGATCTGGGAGGTGGGTCAAAACCAGATTTGGCATGGCACTACAAGGCTCTTCTGCAAAGCTCTCTGTACCACCAGAGAATGTGAAGGTTGGATGAGACACAATAATGCAGTTTGTAGATGGCTGGCTTCTGCATCACCAGCACAGTTATCTGCACTTGTCCACCAGTTTCTTGTATGAGTTGCATAATTTTCTTCGAGAATTCATCCTCATTTCTTGTTAGTTTTTATTGGTGAATAAATGATAAGAAATTATGTAAAAGATCAATCAGTAACTTGTGTTCTTGTGCACTTGTTTATGGATGCAGAAACCAAAGTAGCAACTTCTTAGCAACAATCAACTTGTCTTAGCATCCAACCAGCATGAGAAAGTTCAGATTCACCAATTGGCTCAATTTGCACAAGTCATTCTCAGCACATCATGACTGACAAAGATTTAGGAATCAGTAGCATATATCACAGTATGAACAAGCATGCCCAAGATGAATTGCAGAGAAGAAAACATGAAATGTAGATACATTTCTACTTGCTCAACTAGGCAAGAACCAAAAAGATGTAGATTTTCATGAAAATATTGCAGGGACCAGATAATAAATAGATGACATATATTCAACAAAATTCTGACTATCCACCACCAATTTGAGATACCATGCAAATCAGAAATAAAAAGTCTAATTACCAAGACTGTTCTTCATGGTCATCTTCATTACTGATTCATAATTCTAATTGACCATCACCAACAATTGAAATCTTGGGTTGATATGCAAAATAACAGAGCGACTCTCGATATGTTCTCATTCCTACTAATCAGATGCCATGCATATCGTTTATTGTCGAAACAATCGTATCTTATTTCTTCTGATAACTCAACTAATAATGCCAAACAAGGCCACCATATATAGCCGCGCATGAAAACACAGCAAGAAGAAGAGCAATGCCCCCAGGAACAGCTCTTGTACCAGTACTAGCTCCAGGGGCAGCTCCCGGGGTGGAGACACCTCCACCAGCACCACCACCAGCACCACCACCACCGGAAGAGGGGGGAGTAGCAGGAGAGATGGAAGGAGGCGAGGGAGCGGGGGAGGTGGCAGGGGCAGCACAGGAGGAGACTTTGATGTCCACCTTCTGGCCAGCAGTGCAGTGCCCAGGGATGCCACAGAGGAAGTAGTGGTGACCTTTGGTCTTGAGGGTGATGGAGTCATTGCCGGTGGCATAGGTGGCAATAGGAGATTTTTCACTGCAGCAATCGTAGTCATGTTTTTTCACCTCAACCACATTATGATACTCCTTATTGTACTCGAACACTGCCAACACACATGAGAAGATTGAGTTACTGAGAGGTAATGGAAGATCTAAAACCAGTTAAGCATGAAGTGGAAACAGTGTAATCCTTCCTTGTCCAACAATCAACACATCAATCACTTTAGTCTGCATGGGAAAACCTCAGAGAATTTTATCTGCATTCAATCATCTTTTGTGATCAGGAAGAACTCTTTCTATATGTAGAAGAAGATGCCAAGTTCAATTCAAGATATCCATGTAAAGAACAAATGAAAACAGAAAGAATATGTTATAGTTGGCAATATTCAATTCACAGAGAAAATAAGGGAAGACCATTAACTGGTGCACTACACATTCTACAGTCTTTATCTCAGAGCTTGTGATCTATCTGCACTTAAATTATCTATGACTACTTCACATTCTTCATTTGACTCTATTCCTTACTAGTCCTTATAAAAGATCAGGAATAATTCTTTCAAATATTTTGAAAAAGCTAAACTACACCAAAGATTGGGAACCCAAGAAACAAAAAACATACAAGGAAAAAAATCAGGTAAAAGAAATAAGAATAACAAAAAAGTTCAGAAAACTGTCATACAATGAAGGAAGAAAGAACCAAGAGAAGGGTGATCAGAGGAACAGAGTCATATTGCTATTTTAAAGAAATTTATTTTTTTTGTCTCTAAAAATTATATATTTTTTCTGATTAATTATAGAAATACAGTATATGACTATAAGGAATGTTGATGAGTTAGTACTGAGAAAACGATTTCTATTATGATGTGTTAATACTTCTAAGACTGAGAAAACAACAAACACAAACATTGTCAAACTCAAACTTCAGTTATAAGCTGCACCAAAACTGAACAGAAAAATAAAAAAAATATATATAGAAGAAGGAGAGAAGGAAAAGAGAAAAGTTTGTCCCACGAAGGAAGTCTTCCATAGTTGAAAGTTCCAACTTTTCCAAGAAAACGCCAAATCAAAACTACACCAAAGTCAACAAAGCTCACAAAAAAGAACAAAATAGGGAAATCTTGGTTTGGAAAACAGAGGAATAAAGTAAGAAAAAGGAGAAGTCTTGCGACCTGTCACACGATCTTCTTTAGGGGGAAGGAAGACGAATAAGACTCACCAATGGTGTCTCCCACTTGGAAGTTCTTGGACAAGGCCCAGGCGGTGTAGTTTGGGTTCCCCAAGAGGGTCCATCCTGCAGAATCTCCCACCTTGTACACCGCACCTTCCGACAACCCCACGCTGGCAGCGAGCAGGAACACCACCACCAACGCCATTGCCGTTGCCATCCCCTTCTCTCTTTGGTGAGGGAAGAGAACAAGACACAGAGATGGCTTCTCTCCTCGGTTACTCCTTTGGTAATTAGTGGTGGCTCGTCGTTATATAAAGCTTCATATGCAAAGACCCTTTTTGGCATTCCATGTGGTCTTCCTATTTATAAATATAATTATGTAAAATATCATAAATGTAATTATGTAAAGCAATAAATGCAGAGATGGCCAAATCTTTTGTGCCATTAATGACCACCAAACTTTTCATATTTATTCCTCTAAATTTTAGTTTACCATACATATATCCCTTCAAATCTTGAAAATATATCAACACAGAATATATATATATATATATATATATATATATATATATATATATATATATATATATATATATATATATATTCTTTAAGAAAATTAAAGATTTTCTAGATATTTTAATATTTATTTTTAAATTTAAAATAACATTGATTATCCACAATTATTAGTAGTTGAGCTAAATTCTCTTGAAGAACTTTTTATATTTAGAGCAGATGTGCCATTTTCAAACATTGCAAATATGGATAGAAATTCTTATATATGATGGTATGTATTTAGTGTTACAATTTATTATTTACAGAATGTAGTTCTCTTCTCCTGCTAGACTTGGAAATTTTGATCTGAATGGAAGGATTTCAAATCAAAATATAGTTTGAGAAACAATCTACCCTTTTTTGACTTATTGTTGTTGTGGAAAACAAAAGGGTTCAGCTTTGTTTGACTACCATTGAGGTGTTTTTCTTCTTCTCAGTGGCCTTCCTGCCACAAAAAAAGCAGTGAGTCAACTTAGTTTAAGGATGTAGATTTGAGTAGGAGAGGAGTGAGGAAGACCACAGAAGTCAGAACTGGTCATCTTCCAGTTTCTTCCTGAATTCAGTTCAAAACCTATCAATCAAAGATGGAAAGTGGTCTGAATAAACAACAATCCTTTGAGTAATGACAGCAGTGGCATGGAATTATCCTTCCAAGAAAGTCTTTTTCCTAATTTAATATGTGCTTCTGTTTCTAGTAAGAGTCCAGTGGTGCAGACTGTTTACAAGTCACACCCAGCAAATGTTTCTGACAGCATATTAGAGACCCCAACCACATGTTAATGCTTTAATTCTTCTGGGTGTGTCATTTTGGCACTTGGATTCAGTCTGGACCTGCTTTTATCCTTTATTTGATGCTAATTACTGGCCATTTGGTCCAGTTTTGGCTTTCACTGTTAGGTTCATCTGATTAAAGGCAAATCCCAATTCCTGGATTTTTAGCATAATAGTCACATTTTCATTATATGAGACACAGACACTGCCATTACCAAGGATAAGATTACAAATACATTTTAGTTTAAAGATTATTTCCATCACAATGAAACTTTCAATAATATATGTTTTACCATTCATAAATGCTTGATGGAAAACCTTCCTAGAACTGTTCATAAATATATGGAGATCCCTGCTTTATCTATATATGAACAGGGTAATGAGGTTGAAGAAACATAGATGGATCCAGCTAAAGTTTGGACTACATTTAGTTCTCTGATCTCTTTTGATTTGATCTTTCTTGGAATATATTTTTATTAGATGTCCCTTTATGGTTTTTTTGGATTATTTCATGCTTATATCTTCTATATTGATTTCTCATCAACTCAGTGCCTTATTTTCTTAAAAGAACATAATAATTTTGATTCAGTGTATAATGGTAAGATTAAAACATAGGAAAATTTTCATGTATGATTCAGGTTGTCAAATAATGAGGAAATTTTGACAAGAAGCATAAAATCTGTTGTAATCTAATCTTTGATTCTTCAGTCCTCCCAGTAGTCTCCTGCAACATCTTGAAGTGTACTCAAAACTATAAAGCACTTCCAGCATAGAGTACAGCAAGAAGTGAAAGGAGACAGAAACTGCTACTGGTCTACATGAAAATTATGCCTGTACTGTTGCCTGATATCATGTGATGAATCAGTAGTTGCATGGAAACAAAGATACACAATGAAAAGAAGCATCAAGAATGCTAACTCTTCTACAAATGGACACCAAACTATGTACTATGAGTTGGTCTGAGATGTAAACTGATAGAAGATAACCACAAGTTCTTCCTTTATGCAAAAACAATAAGAATTCAACTAGTCATCATTTCTAATTTAGATGCTTTCTCATTAGCTTTGGCTCACTTCCTAGTTATTTGAAATCAGAAGCAATCAAGGCTAACATATATGAACATCAATACAGTGGTTTCAGTCAAGTAACGTGATATGATGCTTAATGTTCTGATTCAGATCTAATACGTAATGTCAACATAGTTTGCTTAATCAGAATACTTAAGTTGATAATTATATACCTATCAAATTTTTATAAGTTAATTATATAAACCTTCAAACTCTAACATAATACATGTGGGGCATAACCCTGAGAATACCAAATATCTTAACTCGATGAGCCTCTTTATCATGTCACAATGCTAGATCGACGATACCAAATGTTATGACACAACCCGATGGGATAATTGGCTTGTCAACTTTATTTAGTCTAAACCACTAGCCAAAATGCTTAAATTGAGGTTGATATTAATACAATAATCGGACTCTTATAAGTCAATCTTAGTCATACCCATTTTCGATAGAAGACTATTCGAGGTATTACAAACTCCCCTATTTAAAGGGTTAACGTCCTCATTAAGATTCAGCATAGTCTAGATTAAACACTAGCATGGTACAAGTGAGGTGTAACCTAGTGGTTACTCATTATCGTGACAAGTCCTCTTAGATTGACTATCCATTTGGGGATGAAAAGATATACTAAACTTTAATTATGTGCCCTGGAATTTTTACAGATTTTTTCAAAACTTAAAGGGAACGTTCGATCTTTATTATAAATAACTAACTAATGTCTAATATATCAAATAATTTTCTTAATGTATAAGTCTATCAGTTTATCCAATGAATACTTCCTATTAACAGAGAAAAAATTAGCAGATTTAGTGAGTTTGTCCACTACTATCCAAATTTCTTTATATCTTTTGTAGCTTTGGGTAGTCCTATCATAAAATCCATTGATACAAATCCTAATATATCTTAGTAGTTTTACGATAGATATTAAATCTTGATCTGTGAGCCTCCTCTAATAGTTGTATCTTTACTTAATGACTTTCGGGAATACAAAGTCGATTATGAATTTAAATAGACCATCCTCGACTTTAAGGAATTCTAGTCTGGATCTTTGAGCTATCTCCTTAACTAGATATATATCTTTTTTTAACTTTCTTTAATCCTTTCTACTTTCTATAAAAAATGATTGTGTTTAAGAAAGTAAAAAAAAAATATTTATTTATCTTAGATAATAACTCAAGCTTCATTTTATCAAATCTTTCATAAGATATCCATTGAATATTTTTATGGCTATAAGACTTAAAAACTTTTGCATTAACAACTGCATCAACCTTCCCAGGATAATAGTTAATATTAAAATTATAATATTTTAAAAATCCTAATTATATTCTTTGACTCATTTAATTCCTTTTGAGTAAAGATATACTTGAGACTCTCATGATCTGTGAAGATTTTAAGAGTTCGTTCATAGAAATAATACATCCAAATTTTTAGTACAAAAATGATAGCTGCTAGCTAGTATGATAGTTATTTTCATAAGGCTTTAATTATCTAGATGCATAAGCAACTATAGTCTTATTTTTGTATTAAAATATAATAAAGTTTTTAAATTGGTGCATTAATGTACATCACAAAATCTTCTCTTATAGAAGGAACCGCCAAAATAGGAGCACCAGATTTTTTTTTTTTTTTTATAGTTTTTGAAAACTTTGTCGACACTTGTTGTCTGAATTGAACTTTACATTCTTCTATTGTCAATCTAATTAGGCGTGCTACTATGAAAAGTTATTTACAAATATTCTATAATATCTAATCAAACTCAAAAAGCTTTTAATCTTAACGTCGCTTCCAATTCATTATAACTTTAATCTTTTAGGAGTTAATAGATTTACCAACATCAAAAATTGTATAGCCAAGAAACATAACTTTATTGAGCCAAAGATTATATTTGCTTAATTTGATATACTGTTTCTCTTGTCTCATGACTTTCAAAACTATCGTGAGATGGTGTTAATATTTTGCCCTACTTTTAAAGTAGATCAAAATGTAATCAATGAATACAATTATAAATTTATTAAGAAAAAGATGGAATACTCTATCCATGAGATCCATGATGATAGTTAATGCATACGTAAGTCCAAAAGATATTATTAAGAATTTATAATGATTATATTTTATTCTAAAAGTAATTTTTTGTACATCTTCTTCTCTTATCTTCAATTGTTAATACAAAAACCTAAAATCTTGAGTATATTTGAGTACCTTGAAGTTAATCAAATAGGTCATCTATCTAAAAAAATAAATATTTATTCTTTATAATCACTTGGTAGAGTTACTTATGCATAGCCACAGGAATCGATCTTTCTTCTTCATAAATTGGACAAAGGCGCTACAATGTGATACACTATGACGAATGAAGTCCTTATTCAAAAACTCTTGAATCTGTTTCTTTTAACTCATCCAACTCAATTTGGTAACTATAAAAAGATTTTAAAATAAGTACATTGTTAGATAGAAGATCAATTATAAATTTAATCTACCTATTAGGTGATAGTCAGGTAGCTCTTCAAGGAAAATATTTAAAAAATCTCGTATAATATGGATATCTTTTAATATTGGCTTCTTAGATTCTTCTCTAGAAATAAAAGCCAAATATCCTGACATGAAATAATACGAGAAAGCTTTTTTTAAATCCTAATGAACTAAAATAGTGGTTAATCTAGGGGTGAGAAAGTAATAGTCTTTTGGAAATAAATGGTACTTGCATAGTATGTTGAAAGTCAATCCATACCTAAGTTAGCATCAAAGTCCTAAAACTCTAGTAGAATAAGATATACTAACAAATCATAACATTTAATAGTAACAACATATAAATATCTAATTAGTTATTAAAGAGTTTTTAATTGGTGTTGCTACTATTAATGTATTACTCATTATCTTAGAAATTTTATATAGTCTCGTAGTAAAACAATGTGAAATAAAATAATATATAAAGACAATAGTATGTGTACCATAGAATATAATTATACTTTAAATGATTGATCCTGAGACTTCAGCATCCCGATGGGTGAGTGTATAAACCCTTACCTAACTTTCCCCTCTAGGTCCTAGTTGTTGCTGTCTAGATGTTCGTTGTGGAGCTCGACGTTGATATTGCATCCGTGGGCAATCCTTTGACATGTGCCCTGATTGTTGACAAAATATATATATACGCTGTCACATAGGGCATGAGATGTAAATATCATCGGTCTTCCTTAAAAAATAATATTTTATCACAATTTGATTACTTAAAGCTCTTAGTTATTAATGCATGAACTGTTTACTCTTGCCCTCTTTTAAAATCTAGAACATGATGCCTTGTAAAAAATGGTGCAACATTAAAAAGGTCACTTTCGATCCTATGTCTATTGCAATTCACTATCCAATTTTTCTAGTGCTGGAGCTTGATTGAGTACTTCAGCATATATTGATAAAATAAATATAACAATAGATTTTTCAATAGATAGATGAAGTCTTTTATCAAAGTGATAAGCTTTTTTATGTTCATTGAAGATAATATGTAAACAGCCACCTCAGTGAATTAATGATGATACTCCATCATAGTCCTGTTTTCTTAGTAGATGCTAAGGAACTCACGTTGTTTTATGAAGCTAATTGAATCAAGGAAGAACTACTCATATAATGTATTTTTAGATTATTCTCAATCATCGTATTGCCTCCCGCCTGCAACATCCTCCTTGTTTTAGGTCCACCAAGTGTATACCTTCTATTCTTAAATGAAAGAACTAAAAGAACATTATGATTATCTCTACATTTAATAATTTCATATATTTTTTTCTATTTAATATATCCAATGTTTAGTAAAGATTAGATTTGGTTTGCATTAAAAAATAGATAGTCTCAAATTCTTAAAGTGATTCAAAGAGTTATTTCCACCTCATTGTGCTCAATCCCACTCCTATCGATGCTCAAAATAGCCTCTAATAGCATCAAGGACTCCGTATACATTATCTGACATATTGATAGGTAGTAAAGCATAAGGTGTATTCTACGGTGTCGGAGAAGTCAGCACATAATTAATGATAGGTGTATGCGAGCACTAAGTTTGCTTTATAAATATATGAAACTTCCGAGTTAGAGTTTGCACAAATACCTCTTTGTATGCATAGGCCAATAACATTAGAACCATGAGCACACCGAGTAGTAGGATCACTACTTTCTTGAATTGGCTCTATCACTTATATAATAGGTTAAAAAGACAATCATTAGTCAAAATCAATCCGGAGACTCAAACATCTACAAGCCCTAAAGCATGCACTAAATTAATAAAAAAGATATTATATCTTGAATATTTTTTACAAGATTACAAGACATGGGTACATCAATAACACAAAAAAATTACTTTATTAATAAACATAAATTATAAATATTTAATATAATTTATTAATTTATCAATAAAAGAGCAATTATTGAGAAACATAATAATGTCACCTCTAAAATAAAATCTAATTGGCTCTACCTAGTGGTAGAGAAAGATATGCTTTCCACTAGAATCTAATCTGGGGCTACTATGAGGCTGCTTTGAAAATTAAAAATAAAATGAAGAAATTTCAACAACATTGAGTATTAACACTTACAAGTCAATTATAAAACATTTATATATATAAAAATTAATCATTGCATTGGTATATATTAAATACTCGAAAGAGCACTCCTCGAACAAAAGATGAGAGGTCTTATCCTACAAGATGAGTTTATGTTCACTCAATAGTAGATAGAGACAAACTCAGATTGTACTCACAATAACGAATATAGTTATGCCTCTCTCCTATCATAGTAGAGACATATTTCTCCTAATAGCATATAAAGAAATCATCAAGCCATCACGCTTGACTGACTTACTAATCCCCGAAAGGGAATCACCCTGCATACCTTGGGTAGGGAAATAAAATCATCACATACTGGTCATATCTATATTAGAATTAAATAAATATTAAAATATCTTAATTTATCTTTTAAATATCATCAATATTAAATAATATCAATTAGCCCTCAATTGATGTGAACTCTAGCTCAATTGGTACAATTGAGCTCGATTGGTCCAATTGAGTTTGATTTAACGAGAACTTAATTGAATTGATCTCTAATCATCATTTAATCGATCTAAAACCATCTTGAACTTGTATAATTTGAATTAGATTAGGTTCAATTTAGGTTAAAAAAGACTTAAATAAGTTAAATTAATTTAAAATCATCCTGAATTGATCTAAGCTTATCAAATCTGATTTGATTCGATCAATGTTTGACTCCAAATCAAACAAAGAAATGACAATGGGTTAGGCTACATAACACTGGGCTGGGTTAGGCCAGCCTATGTGCTGGTCATGTGCACTGCACATGATTGTACATATACCATATCAGGTTAGGCTAGCCCATAACCTCATAGATTGATCATGTACACTAGACATGACTATCCTTGTTAGGTTGGACCAAGTTAGCATGTAAGCTATGACCTAGCCTACAGGTTAGGCCTAGTCCATCAATTAGGCCAAGCCTACTAGTTGGGCCTAGTCTATAGGTTGATTTTAGCCTAAATTCTAAATAATTCAATTAATTCCAAATTATAACTTAATAAAATTATAATCAAAATATCTAATAATTAATATTAAGTCATTACAATAAAATAAATAGTAGTAGATTAAAAAGATAAAATTACATTAGAAGGAAATAATATTTTTAATCAACTATTATATAAGTCTGACATAAATCAAGTATTATAACTAGCATCATGTATACAAGATAAAAATTTTAGAAAATTATACATGAATAATTACAATATGTTTTAATTCAAGCCTAAATATATACAATTTTAAACACTTGAAAAAAATAGAAGAAAATATTTATGTTTCTAGAAAGGCATAAGAACTTACCTCTTCTCAATATAATGCAATTCCTTGTTCCTCCTGTTATTAGACTTAGCTTAGAGAGGAATGTATTAGGACTGAAACAACACTAAGAGGGGGGGGGGGGAAGGGTAAATTAGTGCTTTCATAAAGCTACGACGATTTAAAAACTCGTTCGATCAAACTTGTATCGAAAATGCATTTAACTTAAAAACGTTCATAAGAGTAGTAAGCAAGTTAATCAGTTTGTAATATGAATGAAAAGCATAAAGTAAATGCAAATCGATTTTATAGTAGTTTAGTCATCGTGACCTATGTCCAGTCCTTATTCCTCTTCCGTCAAGGCCACCGATGTTTACTAATAATCTTTTTTAATGGGCAAAGACCAACTACCATCTTTACAACTCTTTCTCCTTTTCACATGCTCACGAGAGAACCTTTATATCTCTCTCTTTTATACTAAAATCTCACTCCTTCCTTAGAAGACTTCTAACTCTAGGAGGAAGAGACTCTATACTTCAAGAGAGATTACAACTTATTTTTCACAAGAATTCTTTTCCCTTTTCCACTCTTTTTCTTGCTTACCTAAGCAAAAATAATTAGAGTATTTATGGATCCTAAATTACTTCAAAAAATAGAGCCAAAATTTAAATTCTTAGGTTTTCAGGGTATTAGGCTGTACCACTACTTACCAGACTGATTGACCACTAGTGGTACCAATGCCCAGTTTGGGCAATACCATTACCTGACACATGGGAGATAGTGTACTGGAAGTACCACCACTAGTCTAGGCAGTACCACCACCAGTCTGGGCGGTACCATCGCTTGACACTAGTAGTACCATCGCTGGGTCTTCCGATAAATGTACACTTTGTACGTTTCAGCTCATAGGTGGTTCCACCGCCTGGTTTAGCGATGCTACCACCTGACCTAACTTTGGGTGACTGAATGTACCTCTCAATGTGCCCAACTCAGTCTCAATTCAGGCCCAATGGACCCCTAATTGAGTTAGCATGGTTACACCTGAAATTAACTCAATTAAGACCTAAGCTATTTTGATCTAGACACATACGATTACAAGCAAGAATGTCATGTTGTTCGGCATGTCATTAGTTCATCCGACACTTCTTTCGATCCTTCGGCACATCATCCTCTCTTCCGGCATATTGACCTCCCGCAATATGCGATCTTTTTGGCGCAATATACAATCCTTCTAGCCTAATGCCCAAACTTATGGCACAAAGTCTATCTTCCGGTATATCGACCAATTCTCCAGCTTGACATCTAATCTTTTGACATAATGCTCTCCGTCACAATGTTTGATTCTCCTACTTTAATCGATTTGTGTTTCCATGATCGAAGTTAGTCCTATATTACTCGAACGTTGATTAGATCATAACTTCATCATCAAAATCTAAGATTCAATATAATGAAGTAAAGTAATATCTCCCCTTAAATAGGAGGAGGTGAGCCCTCCAAGTAAGGTAATATTTTTTAAAATTTTAATTTATTAACAAAAATAATGTCACCCAACTTAGAAAATTAAATATTTATTTCTAAATTTTATTTTCAGAAAATAAAATCAAATAATCATACATTAAATTGAGAGATTTAATTATATATTTTCTCTCCTAAAAGAAATTTAGTCCCTAAATTTAACTTGCCTCAAGAGACAAATAAGGATGTTGCTCTCTCACATCTTCTACTCTTTCTAAAATTATCTTTTGGTCTGGATGAATGGTATTGCTAACATATCTTTATCAATAGTATAATTTTATTTCTTAAAATATATTCTTTTCTTTTCAAGATCTGAATTAATTATGTTACTCTATGAAGATAGCATCATCTTTTAGCTACAGAGACCGATAAGATATGACATGAGATGAATCCTTAATATATCTTCAAAGCATAGATATATGGAATACATCATGATTACCAGCTAAAGCTAGGGGCAATATCAATCTATATGTCACAAGTCCAACCTTCTCTCAAATGGACTAATAAATCTAGGGGTTAACTTCCTCCTTTGACTAGTGACTCTCTTGGTTGAGGACACTTTAAGAAAATGTGATCATCAATTTTGAACCCAAATCTCTTCCCCTTCAAACGGCATAGCTTTTTTTTGACAAATCTAGGTTGTTAATAAATTTAGATTAAGTATCATGATTAGTGGTTTATGTAAAATAAAAGTGACAAATCAATTATCCAATTAAGATAATGATACTTAAATTGTTCAAGTTACAGCTGAAAATTGATAAATAAGTTCCAACAATAAGATGTACATCTAGTTTGGTTTTGATTTTTATAGACCTGATGTCTAATCTATAAATTTATGACTCGAAATTTAGCTATATAATATACCAATTAAGATCAGCATTAAATTTAAATACTAAATGCCAAATCTCGGCAGTCATTTCCATTATATGACTACCATTATAGCAAATAACAAGTTACAATTAGCATTATCTTGAGGTTCATTCTTCATATGTTGCATGATAGTATCCCTTGGCATATTTGTAGAAGTTCTCAACCTTGCTCAACATTAACCTTGATGATCTTGTGACAAGACACACTGTTGAGGCTAATTTTACAAGACACTGTTGTTGAGGCTGATCATCTTGGAGATGTCAGCATCTCCAAGTATCTGTTTAATGAAAGAAGACATTGTATCTTGAAGTAGAATCCTCTATCAGCTCAAGTTTAGCCCAATTATTTTATACCACCATGAGGTCATTGCATTTGATTCCTACTGAGTATTTTCACTATCTTCTCCTGCTTGCAAGTGCATTACTTTTTTTTATTTCCTTGCAGCAAAATCATGTCAAAAGTAAGCTCAGTAAATCCCTTTATCTAGTCCCTTCACTGTCAATTCACTCTTTGTTTTCAGCAATTATTTTTTCTTTGAATTTTTATTGTCATTTTCCATGTGTGAACTATATTTTTTTTATTTCCAAAGAAGTGATATAAACAAGATTTGAATCTCCAAAGAAGATTGCTGCAATCACATGTTGGTGTATATAATTTAGAGAATTGCAGTCCTCTGCCTTGTGTCCCTTCAGATATGATCTGATAGAAATCAAGCAAAGTCTCAGTGCAGATGTCTATAAGAAAAGATTCCACTCACCATCTTGGTTGGTACAGCATTCATATCAGGAGTGGATTTTGAGGATTCTGAAAATTACTTCTCCATGAAAGATAAAAAAATAAGAAGAATCCAAGTTTTGAAACATGATGCTAATGTGACAAAGTCAGGCAAAAATTATCAACGTTTACAGAGAGATAATTCAGTTGCAAAAACAAGGTGTTTGTGCCAAATCCTTGTACCATGTTCTACTATTTAATTGCATTTTAATTAAATGTTCTAGGTGTAGTCTATTGGTAATCACATCTTCTTATGGCATATTTTAATAGTAATTTTTTCTCTTTTTTTCCCTCTGATTTATTCGATATAGCAGTCGCATATCATCCGAATTTTAGGTTCAAAAGGGTTCTCCTGCAAGAGACCCCTGGCTTGTCATGACAATTTAAGAGTGATGGACCAGCTGCACCAATGTTAGCCTTAAAGAAGAAAATAATGGGATGCCTAAAAGGCCTAATTAGCTGATACCATCTTCTCTAGTGTTGGAAGACTATTCATCTGTCTTGATCTTAAAGACTAATTGCAGAGGCATGTACATGGTCTCGGCTGATTCATGGTCTAGCAAGCAAGAGATAGCTTTCCTGGTGAAGTGAGACAAGGAGAGCTTGAGAGAGAAGAGTGGGAGGTGGACAGCGACATGGTACCAAGACAATATGTGATTCATGATTGCGTTGTGGTCATGAATTCTTTTGGTGCAGGAGACACTGTGAAAGAGACTTCACCCCTGCCTAAAAGCAAACCAGGCTATTACTTGACTCTCCATCCTCCTTCTTCAACTCATCTCCCAACTCACACACCAATTCACCCTGCCAAAAATGGAACAGTAGTGCAGCTACCACCTCCTTCCTATGGGGTGGCTTCATTCCCTCTTCTCCCCTCTCAAGAGGCTCTGGTTTCGCCGGCATTCTGCTAACAAAAAGAGTATGTTATGATCCTCTACTCCATGTAATCTCCTCCATGCACTAAGTTTGTGTTCTTTGTGGAGAAAATCCAAGAAAAATGAGCAAGAATTGGACCATTTCATGTGTTCTTCTCAGAATCCTTTTGTGTTCATTGTGTGCTTTCTTTTCATGGCAGAGAGAGGGATATACATCCTGTATGAGGATGTGAAGTCATGCCAATGCGAGGATGTTCAGATCCTTTGGTCGATCCTGGTGGAGTCACACTCACCCTCATTGAGACTGAAGCAGTGAGGTGCTTCCCATTGATCCATGAAAAAACACCAGAGAAGATTGAGGTTTTGATGTGTATGTGTGTGTATATATATGAAGACACTGTCATATACCCCCATGAGAGACTCTAATTCTTGTTTTTTTTTCTTGATTCGTGAGAAAGAAAAGAGAGAGAGAGAGAGAGAGAGAGAGAGAAAGAAAACATAGATGGTATGTTCTGTACATACACAGAAGAAAAGAAACAACAACAACAGGGTGTAGTAGATGGCTTGTTTCTCCTTTTATCTGAGGAGTGCTATGTCTACTGTGGTTAGTTTGGTGTAGCAGGGAATTCACTTTCATGGTGTTTCTGTCAATGCTTCTAATGTGGATTGTGTATGAAGTCAAGTTGGGCACTTTCACGGTGTTTCTTCCTGCATGAGCTCTAGAATGAGTGAATGATTCCTGTGCCAACAGGGAAGTGACATGGACAGAGGAAGAAGAGAAAAGGACAGTATTCCTCTTGCTTGCAAATGGAGGGGCAAAAGCTTTTGCTCTCTTCTTCCTTTTGAAGGGTGGAGCCAGTTTTTTACACTTCTCCAATTGCTTTGTTTCTGCTTTGAAACCTGCCTTCATGAAACTACTTTTCTCTTTTCATTTTTCTTTTATGTTCTATCAAGTCACTCACTCCATCAAATTCCTTCATGATGTGTTCCAAGCATGAATCTTGTGATTTCTTCTAGCTTATTCATACTTCACAAAAATCATTGTCTGCCACCACCAAATCATGATTTACAACATAGCTTAATGATCTCTCATTTAATTTGACTATTGTTTCCATTTTTGGTTGTCTTGATCACAGTAGCATTTTTCTTCGGATTATTGAAATCCTTGAATAAATTATGACTAAGATTCTCTAAATAGAATCTGCTTATCATTCTTGTATTTACCAATTCTATATTATTCTGAGAAACAACCATAAATCTTAGATGCATAATGTCACTATTTTGCACATTTTTATCTGTTTTCTCCATGTATAATTTCATGGAAAAAAAATTGTAGGAAATATGTGAAAAATAAAATCTTTATCTTTGTTATGATTTACAAGGAAGGAGTTAGCAGCATTAGCATCAGTTGGGCTAAATTATTACCGAAAAAAATAATAACAGTTGTGTCGAAAACCATTACCAGTTGCTTCGAAGATATAAAGCACAAAAGAAGTCCTATCACTTCTAAAGTAAAATTAGATCATGTAAAATTGTGTCCTTTTTCCTCCCAAAACTAATCAACCAGTCAATTCTAATCATGCTATACTGCTTAATGATCTGCTCAAATGCACTCTTTACAACATTTGGCTCAAAGCTATATCACCACCATATCCTCCATGGATCAAAATTGGTTGACTTGTCCAACTTTAACTTCCTTCAAAAATCAAAAACATGTAGAAGAAATATTTCGGAAAACAAAACCAGAAAATTGTAAAGATACTCTGTTAGATGATCAACCAGCAGAATCAAAGGCAATTTCTGCACTTTGCACTACACTTCAGTGTTCTATTGTTCATCTGTTTCATCTTCATCTTCACAATAAGATTTCATCCAATCTTCCATGACTAGTCTGTGTGATCAAGAGTTTCAGCAATCAGATGTCAACCAGAAGACTTGAGGATGGTGAGAAGAAGTTGATCAGTCCAATTTTTTGGGACTAATTAATGCCAATAATGCATTGTGGAAAGGCAAATAATGCAGTTGGATCAACTTTAGATCAATTGCCACCGATGACAGATAGAGAAAGGGTACCAGTATTAAGCATAGGAGGATCAAATGTCATGTTTTGATTGATTTCTATGAAGGTGGTATGACCTACAACTTCATCTATTATTTTTTAGAGGTCTCCATGCATCTATCAGTGCCAGTTGCATACAAATCCATCCAAATATTAAATTGTCCTGTTTATAAAAACTCAAGTTGACCAATTCAAACCATGGATGTCAATTACTAGTTTGAATTTGAAATGTTTGAAACATAAAATATCTTACAATTCTTATCATCATAATTAGTATATTTTAAACCTATTGGATTGGCTAGTGATCTATATATATAATATTTAATTTTGATATAAAATAGAAAATACTGAATTTGGATATATATATATATATATATGTGTGTGTGTGTGTGTGTGTGTGTGTGTGTGTGTGTGTGTGTGTGTGTGTGTGTGTATTTACTAATTTTTATAAAAAAATTTATTTGCAGAGAGACTTTAGGTCAAAGAATATAAACATATATTTCCAACAATATATATTTTTACCACATTTTCCACCATGGACATCCTATTAGCTTTTCCAAAGATATGAGGGAAAAAAAGGCAAATCCAAAATGAAGGATCTCTAACAAAAATATTGTCCTCTCATGTCATATTTTCCAGGAGAAACAAGGAAAAGTAAATTCAACTCACTCTTCACACAATCCCTTTCCAGGAGATATGAATAAAAATGGATATTGTAGATGTAGATATTCACACAAGTCAATTGATAATAATTGACATAATAGGAATCAAAGTCCTAGAGGCTGCACTAGATTAGGATTTAATGCTAACCTTAAGTGGGAGAGCAATTAAGTTGATTTGTAAGAACAGATTAGTAACTACTATTAACTTCAATCTAAGAATTTTGGTTATTGATTCAAGCCTATCAATTACATGAATCAATTGTCCTATAGATAACATCATGACAAATGACATCAAACCCATATTGTATTGATCCAACTTCCAAGATTGTAGTATATGCATGCATAAAGCCATTCCCAGACCTTGCAAACTCAACAGTAAACATTTTGAATTACACAGAATTCAATCTGTAACTCTCTCTATTTCATATCCACTAAATTTCTTCCCATGATCCAGTAATCCAACAGTTCAAGGAAGGTCTAAAGTTCACCTCAATCCCTTCTCTCATCTCCTACATCTCATCTCGGCTTTCTGTATTCTCCATGCAGTCATATATGACCTTCCATGAGAAACACTATAATCTAATAAATCCAAGCACTTCCCTGACTTCCAGACCAAAATCTTAGCAGTGTCAAATTGAACATGGAAACCTTCATCAGTGGCATGAATAATCCAATGCACACACATTTATCTCAACAATTACATCTAAACTTTTGAATTCATAGACTGTATGTCAACTTACATGTGGAAAAGAATTCAATGATCCTTGTTTATTTCCATATAATACCAATAAATAATGAGTTATGAGCCCTCCAGTGGACTTGACTTCTTTTTTATTCATTTTTTCCTTCCACAGTGGTCAGAAGTTTGTATTTCCATCTATATACTCCTTCAACTCAATATTTTTCTTGCTTTGTGAGCTTGATATGTACCTAAATTTCCAGAACAATGATCACATATTCATGGCACTATCTTCAGAAAAAAGAACATATCTCAAGAATTCAACATTGTTGAATCATCATGGTATTACAGGCTGAGCTTCAGGTCACCAAACAAGTTTCTTTGTTGAGGGATTCAAACATATTTATTCATAGTCCCATTCCCTCAGGAAAAAAAAATCTCAAGAATAGAACATAGTTGGATCATCATAATGACAGAAGTAAACCTCATGGTCAAGCCAAGTTAATTTGATTCACAAGGAACCCCTTGAGTCATTAATATATTATGAGCCTGATATGTACCTAAATTTTCATAACAATTCAGAAATTATCATAGCACTATCTACTATAGAAAGTGAATATTCTTGTAATTACAGAAGTGAAGATGTAAAGCTAATAATGCAATGAACCATTAGAAAACTTTGGTATTTTTCTCCTTAATTTGATAAAAAAGAATTGGTATGTGGAGAGAATACAACTTTTTGATAGAAAAAATAATTTCTTGCAATTCCATAAACTTTAACTTCAATGTCATATATAAACTTTCATTCATGGTAATCAATTCCATAAAGTTTAGTTGATCATTAATTTTCATCCGTAAATTTTTAAGAATAAAATTTACCAATTTGACATAAATGGCAGGAATAAAAGTGATCCAATGTGCTCATTGCAATTAAAAAATAAGTTTTAATTGAATTGATAAATTAAAGAATCATTATATGACTTAATAATTCTATACTCAATATTATGGGATGCAATCTGTGTGTCTAATTTTATCTAATGAAACTATTGTTATTCCTTAATCTTTATTCTAATTGACATTTTGAGCCTATTTAAGACATTAAACATGATACAGATAGAGCATGTCAATAGACAAACCAACTAATTAGCTGACAAAGCTGATAGGTTTGGTAGATCTTTTTGACTTTTTGTTTTTAGTTTTCTTGGGATGGGGCATATCACAGATCTGCTGATATATTTTGAATGACTAATTAATATAATTTTTCTTTGGGCTTCAAAATAAAATATATACTTAATATTCAATTGTCAGAAATCAAAATTAGAAATAAAATCAAATTAAAATTACATATATATATATATATATATATGGTGATTATATGAGAAAAAAATTATCTTTTTGAGTTTTTCTTGAATGATACCTCTTCTCAAAATTCTAAGACAGTGATATTCGATTTCAAAAATCTTAAAAATATCCTAAAAAATATCTTATATTTTTTCACCCAAATTATTTAGTATTTTATTTTAAAAATATTGTACAATATTTTTATTTTAAAAACACTGTATAGTATTTTAAAAACAATGTACTGTGTTTTGTGGATAAAAATCAACCCACAAAACATCGTAAACAATTGGCGAAAAAAATGATAGTTTTTTTTAAAGGGAAATTTTTGGAAGATTAAAAATAGAGGATCACTACTTAAAATTTTTGAAAAGGAATACCATCCCAAAAAAAAACCCAAAAAAGAAATTTCTTGGACAATCACCCATAATAAATAAATAAATAAATATAAATATAAATATATATATATAATGAATTTTGTGCTATAAATCTGCCCTGATCCAGTGGGATGGCATTTCTCCTGAGAAACAATTATGAAACAGCCTTGTTCAGTTACCAAAAAAATCTATGTTCTTGGTGGGTGAAACTTCCCAAGCCTATTTGCCTAAGAAACCCCCTACCACTACTTGCAGCCCATACTTTATTTAACCAGGAGTTGGATTTCCTTGTTCCAATCTTTGTCTTGTCTTCTCTTCTTTCAACCACTTGGCCTGCCTTCTCCACTTCTCCTCTCCAATCTCCTTGTAGGTGGCAGACACCAAATTGCTGCCATCTGTGTCTGGCCACACTTCTTACATTCAAAGTCCTTCTGCAGGAGGGCAAACAGAATGATGGGTGTTCAAGTCCAAGACCCAGATTACTCAGAATTTGTGGAGGTTGATCCTACAGGGAGATATGGCAGGGTACCTGCACTCACAAACCCTTCAATTGTATTCATTCCTTTCACTTTCAAGGTCAATGCTTTTGGAGTTTCCATGTTGGCCAATGTGTTCCATCTTTTTGTTTGTGTTTCTGCAGTTCAATGATATCCTTGGCAAGGGTGCTTCAAAGACTGTGTATGTTCACTCTCACCTGTTGCACCACCCAAGCTCTGATTCCTTCTGATCCATGGAGTTCTGCTCATCTTGGGTTTGTTTTGTTTTCTTTTTTTGATGTAATTTTATGCCAGTTATAGGGCTTTTGATGAGTATGAAGGGATTGAGGTTGCCTGGAACCAGGTGAAGCTCCATGATTTCCTGCAGAGCCCTGAGAACCTGGACAGACTTTATTGTGAAATCCATCTTCTCAAGACTTTGAAGCACAAGAACATTATGAAGTTTTATACCTATTGGGTTGACACCTCTGAGAGGAACATCAATTTTGTCACTGAGCTGTTCACCTCTGGCACTCTTAGGCAGTAAGTGGATTTGTTAGGAAGATGTTTGATCCAAGAAATCATGCAATTTTGTCGACCATAGATTTTCTTTTGATCATGTGATAATGTGTGGATAGGTATAGGCAACAGCATAGAAGGGTCAATATTAGGGCAGTGAAGCATTGGTGTAGGCAGGTTCTTAATGGCCTTCTCTACCTCCACAGTCATGAACCCCCTATCATCCACAGGGACCTCAAGTGTGACAACATCTTCATTAATGGGAACCAAGGCGAGGTCAAGATCGGTGACCTTGGCCATGCTGCTATGCTCTGGAAATCACATGCTGTCCATTGTGTTGGTATGAGCCATAGACATTAGGAATCAACTATAAGGATTTCTATCGATTCCTCAGACACAATTCTTCCTTTATGTCGTTAGTAGTATCAATTTCATGTTGTCTTTGAAATATTTTGCAGGCACACCAGAATTCATGGCTCCAGAGGTGTATGAGGAGGAATACAATGAATTAGTGGACATCTACTCATTTGGGATGTGTGTCTTGGAAATGGTCACCTTTGAATACCCATACAATGAATGCACCCACCCGGTGCAGATATACAAGAAAGTTATCTCTGTAAGAACTGTAAACTTTCAATTCTATTGCAATTTAGCATCTTGTTTTGATTATTATGTCAGTAAAGATAGCTTTCATTTTACCGCTAGGGGATCAAACCCAAAGCTTTGTACAGAGTTAAGGATCCTGAGGTCAGGCAATTTGTTGAAAAATGCCTTGCCACAGCATCTGAAAGGCTTTCCGCTAGGGAGCTGCTTAAGGATCCTTTTCTACAAGTTGATGATCTTGGTTCGAGCTATGACGAAGGAAACATCAGCAGTATCGACTGTATTTTGGGGCAACCCTCCCTTGGTCTCATCCAAAGTAATGTTTCCTTTATCACCAATGAGTTTTCAAAGAGTTTGCACCCTGAAACAGAGTTGCAGAATGGCTGGGACTACGATGTGACAAAAATGGAAGCGCTTGGAATGGACCTACTCAATAGTCACGAAGATGAGCATCCTGCTATTATGGACATTACTATCAAGGGAAGCAGAAGGGAAGATGGGAACATCTTCCTGAGGCTAAGGATTTCAGACAAAGATGGTACAAGTGATTTTAGTTCAAAATGTAATTTTCTTGTATTAATTCTTTGATCCAAAAAAGAGATAACGGACACCTAAGTATTGTTTTTGCAGGCCATGTACGAAACATATATTTCCTCTTTGACATTGAAGCTGATACTTCATTGAGCGTTGCCATGGAGATGGTAGCAGAGTTGGCTATCCTGGATTATGATGTGACTAGAATAGCAGATATGATTGATAGAGAGGTAGCTTCACTGGTACTGGAGAGGAAGCCAGGTCCAAGATTAGAAGGAACTCCAGGGGTTCCTGCAGCTACTTTCTGCCAGAATTGTGCCTCCAATGTTTTATCATGTGGTTCACTTCTAGACTCTCTCTCACTGAGAAATCCATGCTGCAGTAACATGAAATCAGTTCACTGTTGCCAACTTGAGGGTGCTGAAATGCCTGGTCAATGTGAAGAGCTAATGTACCCGGTTGAGGGATCCGAGCTTCGTATGACTGGGAGACCACCTATGCTATCGACAGGCCAAGGCTTAATCACTCCAACAATGAATGTAAATGATTAGAACCTATTGTAGGGGGATGAAGAGGTTCTACAATTTGATGACTGCAAAAGAAGTGTGTGAGAAATCTCTAGTTAAGTCAATCTCGGAATCTCACCAGTAACAGTCTCTTGAATTACCAGAGGGGAGTTACCAGTTCACTACACCCAAAAAATTAATCAATGGCTATTAAAATGAGATCAGTCATGACAAGGCAAGGTGCTAGATTGAGCTACAAGAACAGATCAACCAACAGATGACAGTATCCAAAAGAATGCTGCATCCAACCCCAGACTCTACCAATATAGAAAGAATAGTGGAGTCCTCCCTTTCAGGCAATCATAACTCCTTCCATATACATCAAAGTGATACAAACTGTGCCTCTATGCTTAAGATGGCTCCTGCTGATGTAAATTCTGGGTAGCAGCGGAGAAACTGAACACTGCAGGTGGCCCCTGAGATAATGTTCACAAGAAGGAACTTCTATGCTGGAGCCATTGCGCCACGTGCTCTTACTAGAACCAAGTCCTTCCTGTTGATAATTAACATCGGAGAAGCCTTTTTACAAATACACTGGCAGTCTGAATATCATCTCTCCACCTGCTTTCTTGTACAGCAATAGTGAGATGCACTGAAATGTATCGTTGTTCGCATATTCTTTCGCTGTTTCATGTAAGTTGATTTTCCTACTCGGATAGATGAGGTCTGTTGTACTAAAATAAACACTAACTTGTTTTACGTTATAAGATTTTCCCAAGAGCATGAGAAACATTTCACTTGCTTAATGAGCTTAATCATGTCACTATGTTAATTTCCATTTTCGGGTTTAGCAAGCCTTTACTAAGTTCCTTTAACAGCTTCAGCATGTTCACTGTGAATCTGCTGCTGTAAGATAACTGTAATTAGCCTAGTAGGTCATTGGAACTTCAAAATTTTTGCTGAAAGGTTGTAATTGACTATCTAAATCATTAAATGAATGAATCAAATATCAAAACCTGTACTTTAACTGTTTGCTAGTTCCTTCAGTTGCTGTCTGTGTTCTTTAAGCCTCTTTCTTTGAAATATCGAGGCTGGTGTTGATCTTCATTGAATGGCACAAGCCAGACAATGAGTGTCCACTGAAGAGGTTGAAAAGTCAGAGCCAGCCTTGCAGTTGCTGCTAATAGGCCTACAGTGGCTTCCATCACATGCTCTCAAGAATCAAAGGTGATAAAGATAGCCATAAACAAAGTAATACTGTAGAGAGATCAGGAAATGGATGGAAACTGATAGTTAAAAAGGTCCGCAGTTGAATGTGAGAAAATGACAAAAAAACTTTTAGAAGTCAGCTTTATGATATGGTCAAAAGCATCGACTCAGATTGTGGTGGATAGCAAGGTAGAAAGAATCTTTGTGATGAGGAGGAATCAAGAGCACTTCCTTTGCTTGATCAAAAGCAAGTCCATCTTGTTTATAGATCACATACCATGATATGTACAGGCACATACACCTCTTTGGGATCTACTTCCATGAAAGTGCCAAAACTGACACCAGTGGAGTTGGCCAAAGGTGTCTGTTTGATAGTAGACCTGGGTTTTGTTCATATGATGAAGCTCATTTATTCACAAGCTGGTTAATGGGTTATCAAATTAATATTCTTTAGATACATCGCCTTTTAATCATGACAAAGGACTCATCAGAAATATGGCAAGCACATCAGGATCTAAATCAGTATGTTCTGCTTCTTTTTTAAATAACTTTTACTGACAAAAAGATGAGTAAAAATTAGTCCATGCACAAATTTGATTGAAGATTTAAACCTCAGGCTTCATACTAACTGTCTGTCTTCTCTGTCCAGTCAGAGATGATGAGATCATGAGTTGGAGTGAAGATTTCAGGAAGGAAAAATCTATTGGGTTGAAGTTTTGAGTTGCCTACATGGTTTACTTGCACTTTTCCTCCTTCCAATTTATGACTTGGTCAGGTATCAGTTAATGTAGAAGAAGATTGTTTTTCTTTCTAGCAGTATTCTCTTTTCTAATAGCATCAATCCTACCAGCTTTCCCCTCAAGTCTAATTCTTTCAAAAGATTTGATTGCAGGCTATCTTTTTATTCATGAGGTACCTCACATAAAACTCTGTGAGATCAGATGAGCAAAAGCAACATGAATGAAATGATATAATATGTGAGCTGCCAGATTTCATGGGACAAAAAAGATTTATATGCTGAAGATCCAAAACAAAAGCTTCTTACAGCAAAAAATGCAGTCTATGAAACTGAGTAAAACATACACCTAACTATTACTGGCTTTAGCAAGAAATTATCAAACTGTCTGCATATGGTATAGAAACCAAGAATCAAATGTTAGTATATAGCAAGTCCTCAACATCATGGCAGCTCAGAAACCAGATCAAATCTTTTCCAGAATGGCTGGTAAACAGCACACTGGAGTCAGACAGACAGACATATATATATATATATATATATATATAGTAAGATCTTTGGTCCAAGACATATTTTGGATACCTAGACTTGTCTTCGTTGATCAAGGAGGATCATGACAACCCTTAATTGAGTAGAATTCTTGGTTTGAAATAAATTAAGGAGTTCTAAAATCTGTTGATCTGAGAGGCATTATAGGGCTAATAAGGACTTGATAAATATACTAGTAATAAGGTGAGCTTAAACATTTTGAATTAGTGTATAATTTCAACAAAATTAATATGTCAGTTATTTCATTCGATCATTCTCTAATAGGAAAGGACAATTAGATATGACATCACAAAGGAGGATGGTTCAAACTAGTATGTATAGGATTGTCCAAGGTGTCTTTAAGATAGAAACTTCAAGCTTTCGAGGTGCTTTCGGGATGAAAACTGAGTTTATGAGAGAATTTTCAACTCGGTCCCTGTATTACCCAAGTTAATAACCTGAAATGTATGAGTTGAGTCGTCAAAAGAAGTAAGCCTCTGCTCATCATGTTGAAGACGAGTTATTATACCTAATCACAAAGTGATAGAATATTTTATAGAATATTTTATGGGGGAGATAACCTCTAATCACCTCCAATGATCCCCTTTTGACCTCTTGTCCACGTGCGCAACACGAGAGGGGACATGAACTATTTGCCTTAGACATGTTTTGAAATCTTATCCACGCGGGCAAATGGGTGAAAGATGATTTGAAACTTTTCTCTCTACTAAGGACACACATTGGTTGGACGAGAAGTTTTATGACCTCCCCATCTCTTCGGGACCTCTACGTACGAAGGTAAGGGTTGGTCTTTTCAACCTTCACACCTTAGATAGAGACAGGGATTAGTCCTCTTAACCTCCACACCTCACATATCTTGGAAGTACCTTAGATAAGTTTATACCTATAGATTCGGATCATGTCGGATTGGTAAATACGATCAACCATATATATTTTTTTCCTAGTAGCGGTATTCTAAAGACCACCATTCCCATGACAGGACAAAGAGGGATGATGTGCAGAGAACCAGCTCCGTCAAAAGGTATCTCATGTGCTCTGTTCTTGGGTCTTTTCTAATAGCCAAGGATTCAGCAGAATATTACAGTCAGTCTGTCAAATCTCTGGATTCTTGAGGAGCTCCTGCAGGGAGGACCTCAATGGGATTGCCGCTAGTTTGGCAGTTATGCTTCTACGGTACTTTAAAGAACATGTAGTAGCTGCAAACAAGAAAGAAATCAATCAATCAATCAATCAATCTATCTAACAATGGTGGTTGCTCCATACAGATGAGAGACAGCTCAAAATATGGGTCATGCAACTGTCATGCCAGCTAAAAGTATTGCACCAACTTGTGGACAGCCCCTTCTCCTCAAGCAAAGAAAAGAAAACCCTACAGCTTGTGAATCCATGGTAGAAGAAGGAAGCCAGCCTGTGCAGTCCAAAACTATACACAGCCTTCCCTTATAAAAAGCTCTCCTTCTTCCACAACCATAACTGCATTCCCACCATCTCCTTCTCTACTTTTCCCTCCTTCCGTTAGTAGCAGCAATGGAGGCAGCTCTCAAGCTCAGGCTCTTTGCCGTCGCCATGATCGCAGTCGTGATGGCCTCTTCCTTAGTGGAGAAGGCCGCCGCGGCCGAGGCTCCCGCCCCCAGCCCCACCTCCGGCACAGCAACCTCGTCGTTCTCGGCCACTGCTGCTGCTGCTGCTGCTTTGTTCACCCTCACCTTCGGCTATCTTTTCTGCTGAGCGACATGTTCTTCGAATCCTCTGTATTGTAGCTTCATTCTTCATTCCTCTGTTGCCATGGGTGGATCTTGTGTGTGTAATGGATGGAGGGGAAGAGGATAATGCATGTATGACGATAGTAAATGGTGGGTTTGTATCATTTCCATGGTGTTTATAATGATATGATTTGTGTTTTAGCAAATTTCCTAAAATAATCAAGTTTTTATTTTGTTTTTCACATAGCACCCCTGCTTTATTTTGACAAAGTATTTTTTTAATTTTTTTAAAATAAGATTACCCTTGTGGTCCTCATTATCGCCTCCGTCATCCTTCATCAAGCAAAGGCAAAGAAAGCCCCTCCCTACTTCCTTGCCTTCTTGGTTGTCGAAATCTTCTTTTTCACTCCCGTCATTCCTCGATCTAACAACAAGAAGCCCTCCTCCCTCTTTCTTTGTTCCCCTAATGTAAAAGTTGAGTGGTGATACTAGAACTCTCTTTTAACATAGTTACTTAATTTTTTCATACAGTGGAAGGGGGAGAAATTAAAACCAAAGAACTTCTAGTTATTGAGAACGTCGAAGGAGACGACAAGAGAAGAGTCGCTAAGGTGAGATACTTTTAGAAGTGAGCTATGAATGTTATGTGAGGCAACCAATGAACATATGAAGGGGGTAGGCCTCTCGGTCAAAACTAGACTAAGGGTCCAAGGGGTAATATGCCTTGCAGAGATGACATACTTTGTGATGGGACTCGGGTGACTAGTTAAGTGATGATGTGATTAGATAATTTTATTCTTATCACTTAACGTTCATAATTCAGGGGCAATGGTGACGACGAGGAGATAAGAGCCACGATTGAAAGAGAGACGATGGAGCTAAGGATAAAGGGCTATAAGGGTAATCTTATCTTCAATGTCATACTCAAATATGACACATATTTTTAGGATAGAACTCTGAATTAAAGGTTCTAAGATTGAGGTTGGCATTTCTATTCATCCAAATCATCTTGAGAGAATTGGTAATGATAAGCTTGAGTGTTTAGGAATCAATGCTCAAATTAAAATGAATTATGTTTAATTACACCTTTTCCAAGTTGTTGAAAATGAATTATGAATTATTCCCTATGTTTAAGAATGAGTGGGAAGAATTGGTGGGTTAAGAGACCAGGAGCGGGTCGGATCCAATCGGATCTGGGATGTGGATCCGAGTCAATAACGCCAACCCGCAGGGGAGTGACGATGGTATTACCGTAAATTCTGTGAATCCAAGGATGCTAATGTGTCGTATCACCGTCTGTAAGGAGAGCCGGGAATTAGGGTTCTGCCAACGCTGCATCCGAGGTACGTGCGTGCCTGCTCACCCTTGTCGATCCTCGTTTGTCATCTCCAAACTCGATCTTTTCGTTATCTGACTACGAGTAAGTCTTGCTTCGGTCTCCATAGTTCGCGCTCTCAGCTGACGGTTTAGGCTTCTTCCGGAGGCGGTCCTTGAGAGGTTAGGAAGAAGAATTTGTTTCTTCGATGTGTCCTCTTGTTATTTCTCTCAACTTGTTCCCTAGGCTACTCTGTTTACGATAAATTCCTCAAGGGACTTGGGGATTGATATGTATCATTGTAAAAGTTCACTTTTTTTTTTAATGTTTTTTGGGTTTGAAGCTCAGCGCTTCTTGATCTTTCTGTGACGCATTTACATATCTATCATTTTGCATAGGTGCTATTGTTCCTTTTCGGACTTCTTCTTGTATTAGATATATTCTAGCTCAAGTGTTGATTGGAGTAGTAGCGTATTGGGCTAGAAGAGACTTAATTTTTCATGTTACTGATGTATGTGCTAAAGCAACATGAATCATTTGTCTTAATTTTCTTCAACAAACCATGCCTTGTTATACATAATACTGAACAAGAACAATATATTTAATTTGCTAATTTTTCCCTAGGCATGAGTTGGTTCCTGTGACCCCTTTTAACAAAGTTTGCCCGGTCATTATTACACTACAGCAATTGATCGAAGTAAAGAGAGATGTTGAAATAGTTAATCTAGTTTATTTTGATGTCAGTTTCAGGCTTTGCCAGAAGCAAAGAGTTTTTCTTGGTGTTATTTTTTTTTCTTTTGCTGCTTAAGCCCTTGTCATATGATGTTGAGATCCATACTGGCATTTATTTTTATGTTCATATGTATGTGCTGTTTATATGTTTGTAGACGTAAAGATTATATACCATAATGGCTGTATGTATTTATATGAGTGACAAAATCCCTAGAACCTATCAGAATTATTCATAATGTTTTGGAAGATTTAGTTATTTTAAGTTGTGGTTTTTAAACATCTTCTGAAGGAAGCCTTCTGCTGTCTACACCACTAACATCACGGTGTTGCCTTTGCCATTTATACTGCTGACAAGCTAATTTGTCCTAAAAAATTAGTTTCTTGCACCTGCGCCGCCCCTACGATTAATGGATTTTTAGAACTTGATTGTTCAAATGTATTCTAATGGTTTTGAAAAGATTGAAATTCTTACTATTAGGATACAGCTTGTGTACATATTCAAAATCAAAATAGTAGGATGCTTTGGAATGTCTGCTTAGACATTTTAATTTTAATTTCAACTTTTTGAACTAATTTAGGTATTGTTTTTTTCCCCTTCTGTTCCTCTTTGAGGCATTGTTATGTAACTTTCAAACTCCATGCAATATATTTTGTACCTCAATCATAGTCTTAGTCGAGACTTGTGTATCAATGTTTGAGCGTTTCAGTACAATTTCATCCTCTTATTTGACACAAGGAACTGGTTATTGACAATGTATATGAGGATTAGTACATCCTAAGAACCAACCATCTTAAGGTTTGTTGGTAGAATTCAATAGATTTTCATTTTCCCTTTTGATATATTTGTGTTTATTTTACTTGTAATTGATGGATTAGTTTCAGGATATCATGTGCTGTTTTCATTGTAAGCTTTTGTCGAGGAAACCATACATGCTGTCTTTTAAAGGCTTTATTTGTTTTACAAGGTCATGCTTGATGACTTCTACTGCTATTCTGTGCTAAATCAACGTTACAAACCTGAACCATGTGATTCTTCAACCAAGACCTGCAACATTTAATTCGTTGGACATGCTATGCTTACTATGTTTCGTCTCTTTTCCATAGTTATGTTGCTTTTGTTTCATAAAAAAATAGCAGGATCCACCAATACCTTATCTGATCAGATTGTGTAACTTGTCTTTCTGCAGCATGGATACTCAAGCTAAGCTTGCAGTCGTCGTCAAGGTGATGGGTCGTACCGGATCCAGAGGTCAAGTGACTTAGGTCAGGGTCAAGTTCTTGGATGATCAAAATCGTCTCATCATGAGGAACGTGAAAGGTCCAGTAAGGGAAGGTGATATCCTCACTCTCCTCGAGTCCGAAAGGGAAGCGAGGAGATTGCGCTGATCGTATTCCCTCGGTGAATCCTGCATGGATGTGCACATGAACATGATGCAGTTTTGTGGTAGATTAGTTATTTGCCCTATTATGGCACTTTGGTGTGGTGTGCGATACCATTGCTAGCTTGACCAAATGCCACAACTATCACTTTTATTGAACTCTTGGAATCATTTTGTTTGGTGCTTATTAAGTTGAAAATGTGGTACTTGTGTCTGATCCCTCGCATCTAATTCTTTTTTTGTTACTAGAATTAGAACAACTATTATTTCATCATTTTTACTCTCCATTTGATCTTTAGTCTGATCTATTAACATTGATGAGTAAATAATTAAAAGGTTCATTAAACAAATTTAATCTCTGTTCTATTAAAATTCACTGAATAACTAAATATAGAAATCAACAATATACACATGAAGAAGTATAATTTTTTTTTCGTTTTATGCATATAAGCCCTCTAAAAATATAATTACATAGGATATGCCCTTATATTATCATGGTTAACACCACTACCACTCCCAATGCCTTGCAACGACAATGTTTAGGGGTAATCCTGTCATTCCGACACTTTTTCCAGAAAACAATATTGATGTAAATTATACACCATATAATTTCCCACTTTATATATTCCGAGAAACAAATGGATTATAAATATATGTATTGTCTAACCCTTATTCCTTTAATGCATATAAACCCACCACAATTATAGAATTTCGAAATTCCCCTTTATATATTATATATATTCCTTATTCTTGTGTTCGCAATCACATCAGTACCCTTCGAAATAAACTATAGCACATACTATAGGGGTGTTTTTATGATTCCAACTTTTTAATAGACCTAAGTTATAAAAGTAGTAATGCAATTATTCGTTTTACGTAATTAACTACTTACATGAGGGTGGTTATGCAAAAATACCCGTCTAAATATCACGGGCACCGTTCCTCCTGCCATCACATCACACCTGTGTTAAATCTGCCATTCAGTGGCCGTCGCTCCCCAAATCCATTTGGAGGAAGCCCAAAGAGATAGGAGAGCTCGACTTCCGCTCCCGAGACGGTCATCCCTGCTTTCCCCGAGGTAAAAGTCGAATCTTTGGTGCTATTACTCCAATTTCTTTTGCGGAGATGGCAATCATCTTTTTGTTCATCGTTGGTTTGACTTCCCTTCCCCCACAGCTCCGGAATTGCTGGGAAAGGGTTGGCGGCGGGTTTGATTTAGCTAGTAATTGATTCACCCAAAGACCAATCTTGTTTGTCCTTTGTGATAGGTGTGATTTCTCTTTTCCGCTACCAGGGTTGTTCTTGTTGAGCAGCGGCGGAGAGCGAGTTCTTCAGGGAAAGGTAAGATTGGAGCCGCTTTTTCCTCCCTCTTTCGGGCTGTCTTTGCCCTTCCTTGCTGGGAACTTTCTATCGCAGGGTCGTCTGTGGTGGGTATCTGGATGCCTTTTGCTTCGGTGCTTTGTGTCCTGGCTCGCCTTTTTGATCTATAGTTACTTACAGGGTGTAGCCGTGAGTTGTTTTGAAGGGTCATAGATGCTTAAGATGGAAAAAAAAGGAGAACAACGATGGTTTGTTCTTCGAAATCGACACTACTAGAATTTGCTGCGGAAGCAGAACTCTAGGGTTGATGATGTTTGTTGGTCGAAACATCAAGCTATTCTGAGACGGAACTAAAGATCGAGCCTCTGTCACTTGAAGGTACCCTGGGAGGGCCGGGCGCCCGCCTGGTTAAACTTAGGCCAGCTCGAGCGTGAGTCGAAGCAAAACACTCATCTGGTTCGATTGAACCAGGTATCTGTCGCAGAAACCACCACCCGCCTGTGCCCTAACGTCGAAGTCCTTTCCCCCACTGCGTTCCTCGCGGCGGCGGAGTTCCTCCCACCGGCGAACGACGGCGGCAGCGGCGGCGGCTTCTTCCCCTCCCTCCAGGTATATCTCTCTCTTTCTCCTCCTCCCTCCTACCTCTGCCCCGTTCACCGCAGTCCCCCGTCTCCCCCACTCTTCCCCTCTTTCCCCCTCTTCCCCTCTTCTTCGTTCACCGCTGCCCTTCTACCGTCCTACGAACCTCGTTTTCCCTTAATTTTGATGTGTCGAATTTTGAGTATTTGGAATTGTTTCTTTGGATGTTTTTATGCTTGAGTTTTGGATTTTTTTTCTATGAAATATCTAGAGGTTATGTTTTCTACCCGATCAATTGTAAGCGGTTTGGAATTTGGTTTTACAAGAATCTAGTATGCATGCAATGAGTGTTTGTTACGTTTTGTTGATTGGTTGGAAAGCTTTTAGTGGAAACAGCATTTCAGCATTCCCACATAAAGTCGGTCTGTGCCTTAGTTTGTATGAATTCATTGGACACCTGATGTTGTACGAACAACATTAGGAGGTACTGTACATGCATAACATACAACTTAGTGCATGGAAAGTTGCACATCATTGTGCGCTGGATCAGTTGAGAACAACAGCTGCCTGCTGTAGTGAACAATGTGGTTTGGTATTTTAAATGAATGCAAGTTTGATATATTATTTTAGTTTTACTTTGTTTTTATTAATCATGATATATAATTTTTAAATTATAATATTCATGAGTGTCTTGCTTCGCTCGAGCGAGTGCCTAGCGTTTTGAACATTTTGGGACCGTGGTGCCTTTTGGCGTTTAGCATGTTTGACTACACTTAAGTTTCTTATACACATTCTAGGACGTATATCAGCACTTTTGGGCAGTGTCAATCTCAAGAAATTTTGCCTTTCTTTTCAATCTACTGCATGGTTGGCTTCTCACTAGTCGTTGTGACTTAAGAGGAGTCATAGTTGTTAACAGACATTTACACCAATGATTTTTGAGCTGATAGGAGATGAAGAAGATTCTGAAGAATCTACCTATCAAGATCCATTCTCTCTGGATTGTTTGCATTCGGTGGTTACTCGAATTAGATGTTGCAAAACTACATTGCTACCTATCAACTAGTACGGGATTAGTATGATGTCCTTAGAAACAATATTGTAATGCTGAATTTACCTGACCCCCAGGTGACGCTATTTAATTATTGTAGTTTTGGAGTGACAATTAGTTAAGGAAAGTTGACAGAATAATTAAAAGGCATCAATCATAATCTAGGAGATTTCTGATAGAATTGCATCTTCAGTGATATGAACCATTAACATGAGTGTCTTTCTATTTGATTTTAACACTTGTCTAGGATGAGATTTCTTTAGAAATTGGGAGTTTTTTGATGACCATTAATTGAGGGGGATGACAAGATAGTGACGGTGTAAAAAGTAGTGGTAAGTCATGGAGTACATGTGCTAAATGTCTTTGCCATTGATTATATATGGTTTAAATTTAAATAGTGTTTTATGTGGCTGCTTTTGTAGATGTGTCAGAGTGACCAAATTTTATAGGTCATGTATAAACTTAGTGCACATGCAACAAGCATATAAAATACATTTGCCTTCAAATATATTTTTGGATAGATGTCATGCAATGTTTACGATGAATGGTTCAGTAGGTTGTCTATGGCATGTTGAGATGCTTAATGTGTCTCGCATTTCCAATAGAGGGTTTTGATGCTGGTAAGCTATCAACACTAGACATGTGCCTTTGCATGTGTAAGAATTCATTCCATTTTTTCTGGTTTCAAGGATTGCGTATTGTGTGTAAAGAAACAACAGCTCACTACACAAGGTTCCTGTGCTGGATCAAGGAGGGTCAATGCGTAAGCAGAGAAAGGCTGTACAGGATCCAATTTGGCATGGTATCCCATGCTTTTCTTGTTCGCAAACCTGTGGTTGTGTTAGGACTTGTCATATGGCTTAATATCTTCTTAAGAAGTGTAGGTATCAGCCCGCATGGTTCAGTTATCATTAGCTGTTACTTCATTACATGTTGGAATATAACTATGTATAAAATAAGTGCTTCAGACTGTACTTGTGTAATCAGTTTAAATGATGCATCCTCTCTTTGTTTTCACTAAAGAGAGATTCTTTTAATTCTTAAGCCTGTTATAATGAAAGTAATTTATGAGAATTATCTAAAAGTATGCATTGGAGTATACTGTTTTATTTCTTTATATTCCTGTTGTTACTTTTATGTGTCTTTTGCATTAAAGTGTGCTTAAAAACAAACTTCATTATGATCTATCTCAGGTATATTCTCTCTAAATTATCGCTTTAGGATATATACCTTTTAGATACATACCTTTTAATTTCCTAGTAACTTCTATATTGTCATTTTTGGTTAGCCTGGTGGATTACGAAGAATCAAGTTGCCATGCATAAAGACAGTGGCTCCAGTGACACTCCAAATTATTTGGGACGAATTCGACATCGTAAACGCCCTAGTGAGGTGGGTTGCTGCATTGTTGATGTTCTGTTTAACAAATGTGGATTCACTAATATTCTTTGGTTTTCAGATGTACACAAGTTAAGAAGCTTAGGTTTTCATTTTTTGAAATGTCTGGTAGCGTACATCACAATCATTGTTTTGATGGATTGATATGATTGATGCATTTAATTTAATTTGTTTTATGTCTTCCTATATTTCATTTGTGGGGTTGCTGTGAACTTAATGCAAATCAGGTGTCGGATGGAATGATATGCATATTGCTATGAGACTACCATTTTCCGTAAAGAGATACACAGCAAATTGTTGTTGGGTGCAATCTGTTGTTTTTGTCTTTGTCAATTAATCAAATTTTCTTTGTTTACTGGATGCATAGTATGATGTTATATCATTATAGTTTTTATGAAACATTTAGAGAATGTAAATCTTTCTTTTCAGGTTTCTGCAGATGCAAATAAAGCAAATGGATCAAAATTGCTTGTTAATGACCGCAATAAATACAAATCAATGCTTATTCGTACTTATTCATCAGTGTGGATGATAGGGGGCTTCACTTTTATAATCTATATGGGCCATCTCTATATATGGGCGTTGATCGTCGTCATCCAAATTTTTATGGCCAAGGAGCTTTTTAATCTACTCAGAAGAGCCAATGAAGAAAGACAGCTTCCAGGGTTTAGGCTGTTAAATTGGTATATCTTGGGTCTCGTTTTGCTATTTTTGCAGTTCCATTGGTTTGAATAGCTTCTGTTAATTTTTTGTAACTTTTCTTCATTGGTAAATGGAGACTTTGAGGTTGGCACTAATGTGGTATGATTTTTTATTTTTCACTTTGCAGGCATTTTTTCTTCACTGCAGTGTTGTTTACTTACGGGCGCTTTCTTAGCCGGCAGCTTGTCAACACTGTGACTTCAGATAAATTGTTGTATCAGCTTGTTAGCGGCCTTATTAAATATCAGATGTTTATTTGCTATTTCCTGTATATTGCAGGTTATATTTTCTTTTAGTTTTCACAATGTTTGTCATATTAACAAGGCATTTTCATGTAATAACATTATTATGGCATCTGCTTATTATGTGCTTTATTGTGTTAATAATATTATGTGCTGTCTTTCTATCTTTTTCCTTTTGATTTAGTACATACCCAAACATACTAATGGTGACCTAAGATTTTTCCTATTCCTCAGTAGAATTTGACATCTTATTTTATGGACAAGTGGACAATGATTACAAAAGTAGTAAACAAATTCATAAGCAATAGAGTGATAAGGAACACAATCCATTCCATTTGTAGTGAAAATAAAAACAAGATGTGCAAGAAGAGAGGGATGTAGAATTTTTATCTTTTCTTTCCAATGCATATATTCTAAAGATAATTCCAGATCTTTCAAGAATAAGTTCAATATGAGACTTTGACTTTGAAGCCAATTCTAGATCGTAAAAAAGGCTGAAAACGTAAAATTTGAAACTGAAAGTGTTTGTTAAATTTTATTACCCTTTCAAGATTACTCCAATGAATTGTTCCTTTTTTTAAATTTGAGAGTGGACGATAGAAGACAAAGCATCTCTGTTGCCAATGAGTTGATAGTTGGTCTTTTGCTGAAATTATGTAAATAATTTTATATCCTACAATAACTAGTTTGATATGGTTAATTTTGTTTTGTAATTGGAAACCATATGAGAAAGTGTAACTTGTTATCATTTTGTTTCTGGTCTCAGTTGGAGAAACTGTTTTAACTCCCATAGATAGGATTCCTCCTCTATTCTTGAACCAGTGATTTTGCATCAAATTCTTCTTTTTTCCAATTTTGCATGGAATTTTGCATGAAACTTAAATCATGTAGTACACCCAGTTAGTACCTCATTGGTCTACAACTGGCCTCTCTTAATTAGAAGCATCACCTATTAATGCTATCATGCAATTTATTTCTTATAATGGGAGTGTTTTGTGACTCAAAATTACTATTAGAGGAATGATCAATATCATTTCATGTGGCATAGGTTTTGTGTGGTTTATTCTTACACTTAAGAAGAAGATGTATAAGTATCAGTTCAGCCAATATGCGTGGACACACATGATTCTTCTAATGGTATTTGTGCAATCTGCTTTCACCGTCGCAAACATATTCGAGGGTATATTTTGGTAAACTTCTATTGATCTTATTCCAATTTTCCATTTATGAGAAGTTGACTATTGTCAATGTCTTCTAGAGTAATTTACTTTCAAAGGCATGGCATCTCTCTCTCTCTCTCTCTCTCTCTCTCTGAAATAGTATGACATCGTTATCAAAGTTTTTGGCATTATCAAAGTTTTTGGCTGTATTGTTTAAAAAGCTTAGATGATTGTACTTATTGTTTATTTTGTTACTCCATGGATACTGAATAGAATGCTAATATGACTCAATACACTTGATCATTTGGTACATCAAATCTTCACAGAAAAAAGAGTCTTTTTTCAGATTTATTAGCATCTACACCCCAATGGTCTTTGTACTGGATGAGCATCGGCACCCTGAAACAAGGGCCCTTGTTCAATGCCCCTTCAAACTCTCTCTATATATTTAAAAAAAAAAGGTTAAAAATCTCCCTGCATCTCAATTTGCCAAATTTCTGAAGGTTAAAAACTTCCCCCTCCCCTCTTTTCTTCTCTTTGTCCATTGTTGGAGATGTTGTGGTTCCTTTTAAGATTGTTTTATATATTCTCTTCCTTTTTCCTTTCACTTCCATCAGTTCTCTTTCCTAACTATGAAGATGCGCCTATATATGCCAATGGCATCTATTATGCCAGCCATTAATCAGCATGGGAGTGCTTTAGAAAGACATTCTTTTCTAAAATATAGGATAAATGCACCTTAGAAACAGCAATAAAAATATTTAGTTATACCATGGGAACTATGCTTCTGTAACATTGTTCGCCTTGCATGCAACTAGGGCTGTTATGCAACCCAGGCATCAATGATAAATTTTTTCTTCTCCTTTAGGAATATTCAAATGATTGATTAATGATTATCTTCTCATCCTGGGTAATGACAGTGTCTCATGTGCTATACATGTGCAGGCTTCTAGTACTTACTAGAAGTTAATCTTTGGAACATAGTGCTCTGGAGATAGCAGATAATAAAAGATGTATCAATTTCACTCTATTAACAATAATTTGATGCTTAATAATAATGACATAAAAAACATCAATTCCTCCTGAGAGAACCATCAGGTATCTCCAAGATACAGTATCCTGATAATATCTGCTTTCTTATTCAAACACATTTCTTCATTGTTACTTATTTGAAGTATTGAGAAGTGCTGCTATATGACACACCTGTTATGTGTACAGAAAAGAATAACTATAACAACAATCATGTCCTAAGATTATAGAATGAGTGTATTAAAATCACTTATATGAGTATAGCATCACTTATCTGAAAAGAGAATTCTAGTGCAAGATAGAAAATATCAAAAAATTTTCAGTTTCAATTTCTTTGGACTTTTTTCATCTCCATGATACATTCATATGAAAGAACAATGTGGACTATATGATCTATATATTTGAATGGTATCTTTTTAACTGCTCCAGGAACAGAGTAATTGTAGTGTTCTCAATTGTATGTTTTGAATTTTAGCTTAGAATACCTCGTTTATTATTTCTAGCATGCTTTTCAGATTTCTTGTGATTCAAAGTTTTATGTTTGTAGTAAAACTATGAAGGATGAATATTGCCCCTTTACAGGTTTCTCTTACCAGCATCACTTATTATTATCAATGACATTGCTGCATATTTTTTTGGGTTCTTTTTTGGGAGAACACCATTGATCAAACTATCTCCAAAGAAAACTTGGGAGGGTTTTATTGGGGCATCAATCACGACATTGATCTCTGCCTTCATGGTGAGCATCATCAACTTGTTTGTTGACTATGCATTATACTTTTTAGTCTGTTTATTTTCTTTTTATTACATAAGCAGTTTTTTTAGTTCATATAAGGCAGATAATGCATCTAGGCTACTGTTGGAAATGCGAGACCCATATATGTATATATGCAGACAATGGGGTTTCATGTCATGAACTTTGTTAGTAACATTCTTAAATGTATTTCTTTTTCTTTCTCTCTCTTATGTTCATTTTGGTGATATATATTTATGATGTACTGATGTCTGAATTATAAATGAAAGAATAAAAACAGATGAGAAGAGATAATAGCAAGAGGGACCTGCAAGAAGAAATTTGAAGAATAAGGGAGGATATTCTAATGGAAAGAAAGGAAAAGATAAGAGAAGAGGGAAGATGCTCATGTTGATAGATAGGCTTTGAGCAAAATGAGATGGATTTCATTGTTGCAAAGCATCTTCATTAAAGACTCATCCACTCTTCTTAAGTCTCTTATTATACTAAAAAATAATTACTTCAAAGTTCAAACCATTAAAATTTTGCCTACTACTAACATGGCATAACAAATGAATAAGCGAAGAACATATTTTCAACCCAAGTTAAACTTGTCTGGTGTTGGAATTGAAACTATATTTTCTGGCACATAAATATACATGAAAGGCCTCTAAACCTTTCTCACTTTAGAAGGAATATTGTGATAGAAAAAATAGAATTTTTAGATGTTTGAACCTATTAAGTAGCTCAGTAATGTAAGAGATCAAGCCATTGAATCTCTTGCTATGTATATTTAATGGCTGGCATATAGGATCTTGTTCCAACTAGTGGTTTGTTGCCAGAGAAGATATGTTAGTAACAATGCACACATAAACAGACCAGCTGTCTTTGTTTGTATTTATCATGAACAGTATTTACATAGAATGATGCAAATGTTGGGCATTTTATTCATCTATTGAGAAGTTGGGAACGTCACACTTTCAACATGTCATGTGTTGCAACTAAAACAATTATACAGTTTTTTTCTTTTTCAGAAAGACCAAGATTTGGTAAGATTCAATCAGGATGATATCATGGGACCATTCTTTCTTGATTGAAGCCTTGTTTTCCAATTGTAATAATCAGTTGTTTAAAGTCGAATAAATAAATTTTTGGAGTCTCGTTTTCTTTGAATGTGTTAGCTACAAAGGATGATCATAACGTACCTTATCTATACTACATTCTATCAAGTGTTTGCCATGAAAAAAACTAATTTTCTGGTTGGTTACATTTTCAGTGCATATTCAGAAATTCCTTTGTGTTTGGCAATGATTTATTCAGCATGGTAGAAGACAAGTTTTGTGATAGAGGCTGAGACTTAGTATAACAATAAAGTTGCTTCCTTGCAACTTGGGAGATCAGGGTCTGAGTCATGGAAACCTCTTTATATTCAGAGATAAGACTACATACATTGACCCTCTTAGAACTCGCATTTGGTGGAAGTCTTGTGCATTGGCCATGCCTTTCTAAAAGCTTTTTATAGAACATGAACAGTAATATGTTACCACACTGCATTATGATTTTATGATACCAAATTATATGTTTCCGAGGAATTATTAGTGGTCCTATTGAAAAATCTCTTCTTTTTTTTTTCCTATCTCCAACATTAGATTGTCGATGATGAAACGAATCTTACTATCTATGGTTAAGTAAATTTCATCAATTGATCAAGAAAAATATGAAACTACTGGTAATAAATTTTCACTGTTGTTATTCAAAGCTCATTTACAACTTTCACTCAAGGATTCAAGTAAAACATAGAATGTTTTTAGTTTATATGTATTATTTAGGACAACTAATTACTTTTTTAGGAACCTGAAGCCTAGTGAGGCAATGTAATTTGGTTTAAAACCCAAGTCTGATACCAGTTTTGGCACCTTGACAGATTGTGTACTAGCCACTGTAGAGTTATATGGTCCGTTTGTCGGCCCTTATTCAGGTCGATAAATACCGATTGATATGTATGATCGGCATTGAAACCATGCTTGTAAATACACCTTTTTTTCAAAGAAAAATTGATATTTAGGACTTGTAATATCAAAATAGTAACATTTTAAAAATATTTCAGATGACACTAATCAGTTATATGTTTTTCCGGTCTGATCAACACAATTTGTATGAGCTTTTAACAAGGGTCTAATTGTGACCATTGATTCAAGTCTTCTCTTGTTGGTATTTGTCCTTACAATTTTTCGTTGTTTGTTATTTAAATTTGTAATATTTGAATGTGAGTTGTCAACGTATGTGTATATGGAGGCTGAACCAACAGGGATAGCTTTTGCAGCAAGCTACTGTTGATTTTTGGTCATTTAATTTTCTTAATGTTATTTTGCAGTTAGCAAATATAATGGGCCAGTTCCAATGGCTTACATGTCCTAGAAAGGTAACTAACCCAATACAATTATCCAAGCAATTATCAGCTTGATTATGAGCTATATGATGCTTTTCCACTTTACTGACCAAATGGACTATTTGTAGGACTTATCAACTGGATGGCTGCATTGTGATCCTGGCACGTTGTTTAAACCAGAATATTTTTCAGTACCTAGATGCATGCATCAGTGGGTAAAAACACTCAAAACTGCTGGGATATGCTTTTATCTTTGAACTAGTGCATTTAATTTCACTCATTTTTTTGCAGAAAAATAATTATTTTATGGCTCCTTATTTATCTTTTCTGCTCCCTTTTGTTGTTGGCCCATGCAAATTCTTGGCCTTCTTAGCAAAAGAAAAAAAAATCATCTTGGCCTTAAAAAATCAATCTTCTTTGGTTTTCTTTGTAAATTGCTATAGTTTATTCAACAATCAAGAGATTTAGACATAAATAGTTATTTAATTTCCGAATATAACAGAGAATAAGGTCATTTATTATCGTATACCAATCATACCCAGTTGCATCTCTTATAATAACCCTTGCCAGTACATGATTGATTTATTTGTTTATTTGTTCAATCCAAACTAATTTATGTGGTTGATTGTGTGGTAAAGAGTAATTGACCAAACCAGTTGTCATGATGACCTTTAGAAATTACATGTGTCTTTAATCATCTTTGAGATTCCTGATTAGTATCTTGGAGAACTATCAATGCAATGGTCATATCTAATTGAAACATGAAATAGTTTCTAAATTTTGATCTTGTTGATTTACTTGTTTTGTCGGTGTCTTTCTTCATTTGATTTGTTCATGGAAGTAATATTTTTCTCGTTGTTGAGTTGTTTCAATTTATATCTGACTTTTCCTTTTCTGCAGTTTCCTTGGAAAGAAGTAGCAATTTTGCCTGTGCAGTGGCATGCTTTAGCTCTTGGTCTGTTTGCATCAATCATAGCACCATTTGGAGGATTCTTTGCAAGTGGTTTTAAACGTGCCTTCAAACTTAAGGTGATATATTAGACATTTACGTTTTGAGGACCCAGAAGACTTCTTGGTAATATTTATTTTTTTCAATTTCTAGGACTTCGGTGACAGCATTCCTGGACATGGTGGAATTACTGACAGAATGGATTGCCAAGTAAGTTGCTGGTCCTTGACATTAAACTTCAACTACTTACCCCAGCTAGTATAACCTCCTGCCTGGAGTGCCTAGAGAAATTACATTCCTATTAAACACAAACATCACATGTTGCATTTCTCAAATCCAGCCTAAGTAAATACTATATTAACCAATCAAATTAGATGGTCATATTCGATGCAACTGTCGTTTATGTGTTGCATCAGTTTTGAAATATATGTTTTATTAAGTTTGAGCTAAGTTTACCAGTCATACGATGCAAGCTTCTAGTTTTTATATGACAAAGCATAATCCAGCCCCATACGTAACCCATCAATCAATGACCCAAACATGAAGTGGTTTGGACACGCAAAGCTGGTTTTTGCTCATTTAAGCTGTTTGATTTACATTGAAGTTAAATATTAAGTATGGTGTTAACCTTCTTGTCTTGCAATACTCTCATGTGTAAGTATTAAGTTTTTGTGCTTAAAAAATATGCATGATATGGTTCATTTGAATTTTATTTTGTTTGGTTTTCTATTGTTTATTCAAGATAGTATTAGTGGCTTTTATTCATCGCAGAACTCTTATATGCTCTTGACTCAAGATATATTTCACTGCTTTAAGAATTTGACATCAAATATTAAGTTACTTGGCAAATTCAGGAGCTGAGAATAATAAGATTCTAAGAAATAGAGTTTCAGTTCTTTCTTCAAATGTTAATAAGGAACATGCTATACTTAATATGCTCATGTAGGCAGAAGTGCCAACCTGTGACTTGAATCATCAATTTTTCTTGAATTGTGACACTGAGTTGGTGCCCGTAATTATAACTACTCCAGGTTGCCATAATACGAAAAAGTTCTTATGTTTCCTTTTGTTGCAGATGGTCATGGCCGTTTTTGCATACATATACCATCAATCATTTGTCATGCCTCAAAGTTTGTCAGTTGAGATGATTTTGGAGCAGGTATGGTGTTTCCATGAATTCCTTCCTTTGCTCACACCTTGGTATGCTATTCCAAATGTTTTGAACATCATGCAGATATTAAGGAACCTTACCTTTGAGGAGCAACAGTTTCTATATGAGCAACTTGGGAATATCTTTCAAGCCAGGCAACTGTTGCAAGCCTAGTTTCTTCGTGTAATTATTGCCTATGTTTTATGTACATTATGTTGCCTATTGCTGCTTCTTAAGGTTGTCTTAGAATCGTGCATAGCCCTTTTTAAATTACATCTTAACAATCTTCTGCTCAAAAGCTTGATATAGTCTTGAGCTTCTCATGCATCCTTTGCAAGTTATTCACTCTCTTTCCATGTTACTAACACTATTCTATTTGAAATTGATAACCTAGGATGGCCAGACTCCAGAATCATTATATATTTGGCACCATCTTATGATACACCATTGAATGGATGGAACTCGTGAAACTGTTGATCTTTGAAACTGCTTGTAAATAGTTTTTGCACCATATTAGCTTGCAGCATGACTGCAACTGGATCAGGTCCAGCACCACGGAAACATACTATATCTTCTTGCATGTGTTTGTCCAGGTTGGAGTAAGCTGGTGTCATGCATCTATATAAAGTTGAGGATTAGATGTACTGAGAATCATTGATCTAGAATCTCATACATTGAAGTATATTTTGGTAATGCACTGAAATGATTAGAAAACAATGAGGATTGAATGCTAAAACGTCATTTTCTGGAGGATGAGCACTTTTTGCTGATGATGTTGTACCTATTTTACTCTTTTATGCAAACCCTTTCTGGATGTATGTTTATTATGCTTCTTTCTCCCTTAGGAATGATATAAACACATAGGTCTGAGGTATTGTGGCTTTAATTTGTTACAAAATTTAATGGAACAAACAAATCAGATGATTTTGGATTCTCTAAGTGTACAAAAATTCATCATGGGAACATCATGTTTATGGATTATCTTTATCACCTTAGATGAGTTATAGTTTTGTCGTTTGTTTTCCTTCAAAGTTTACAACAGTTTTCTCTTCATGCGTATACTAGTTGTGATTTGCATATTCTTCTCCGGGATTTCTAATCCCAAGATTCGAACCCACACGATCTTTAACGGTACTGCATTTCTATTAGTCACCTGTATGTCTTTATAGGCTTTGTTAGATCGCGTTAAATGCATTCAAGATTTTATGAGCAATTTAAGGAATTTAATATCATAATTCATAAGCTTCAAAATCCTTATGGGACCTGCGAAGTAAAATTTGATTAGCACTATTTTTTCGTTTACATTCATTTGCTAATCTTGTGATGAAGCTTCCTATTTATCTGTATGATTTCATCCTTGCAATCGGCTATTACAGTGATGATTTGGACGCATGTCACATAAACTATGAGTCGTCGTGTTTGGTGCGTGGAATTTTTTTCCTTTTTTAGTTTCGGTGAACCCTCTCTCGAGCGCGACACCCAAGTCATCGCCACACGCCAAACGACACGTATAATGTCACAAATCATTGGCTCCTCCATCTTCCGCTGCGGCGCCTCGAACAGCCTCCGCCAAGATTCATTCTCTCCTTTCGGTCAAGCGGGACCCTCCAAGTGCCACGTCAACAATCGAACCCCTTTTCTGGGTCGAATCCGACAGCCACTAGCGGAGTCCAGATCGACAATTTGTGTGCTTCTTTTTGACGTGGGTCCCCCCGCCCCTTGAAGCCAGCTGCCGTCGTCGTTTCGACACGGCACCAATCGAGCCCGATCGCTGTCTGGAGTCGGACAGCTAAAACCCACGGAGCATTTGGCTTGATTAAGAATAGGAAACTTTCAGTTTTGCCATCGTCGTCAAGGGGATAATTACATATTACTCTTTATATTTAATTATCTTTAATATTTTAATTTTTAATTTAAATTATATTAGTATCTTTATAATTAACAAAGTACAAAAGTGTAACATGTAAGTCTATTTATTTATCCTGACGTTGTTAGTTTTATCAACTAAAACATAAAAACAAAAAGTAAAAAGATGATTTTAATGTTGGTGTTGATGGACAACGATGCCACTGGCGATCATGGGTAACCAACCACCTTCATGCATCTTGGCGAGCACCCTCTCAGCCTCTTGGGATGTTAAACATCTGAGGAGTGATTGACTAAAGGACTTGCGCTATAGACGATCATTAATTATGTATACTTGATAATGCTTAACTCTTTAGGCCACGGTGGGTCAGTCGGCAGTGTCTTATCTCTCTTGTAGTGTAGGATCTCATCCTTCCAACTCGATTATTCTCTTATTGTAGACACATCATTCTTCTTAATGGTTTGGGTCAGTAGTATCTCGCCTAACAACCAGCCCTCTCTCGGAGCTCAGGTGGATATTAACATGGCGAGTGCATCAGCTTGGGCATTTTCTACGTGAGAAACTCTTAACACATTGAGTCGGGAGAAACTGTAAGCTAACTTCTGCACTTCGGTGAGGTACTTTGTCATGATCGCATCTCGAGCCCCGTAGCTGTTAGGATCAAGAGTACTAAGAGAGGGGGGGGGGTGAATTAGTGCAACGGAATACTTTCGACGATTTTAAACGACGTTCGTACGATAAAGACGATTTCGGTAAGAAAGCCGATTCGAAAATCACTTTAACTTGTGATCAAGCGAGATACAGTTAAAGTAAAGATATGGAGGTAGTTTGTAGTTAAGATGGAGAACAAAATGTAATTGCAAACTGAAATACGACGTTCGTACGATAAAAGCGATTTCGGTATGAAAGTCGATTCGGAAATTGCTTTAAGTTAGATTAGGCGAAGTGCAGTTAAAGTAAAGTTATGGAGGCAGTTTGCAGTTAAGATAGAGAACAGAAAGTAAATGCAAACCGAGATTTAGAGTGGTTCGGTCAATCTTGACCTACATCCACTTTTGGCTTCCTCCTCCGATGAGGTCACCGACGTCCACTAGAGGCCTTCCTTCAATAGGTGAAGGCCAACCACCCTTTTACAGTTTCACTCCTTTGACAGGCTTAGGAGACAACCCTTATAGAATTTTCTCTCCTCTTTTGAAAGATCAAAACTTGAAAAAAAAAGAGGGAGGAGAACTTTTAGCTTATACAACACTTTTGAGCTCTAAAAATCACATAGTAAGATTGGATTTTCGGTGCCCTTTCATTGCTGAAAGGGTGAGGTATTTATAGGCCCCAAATATATTTGAATTTGAAGCTCAAAATTGTCATCTTCCGGAATTCCGGGGTCTGGCGGTACCACCGCCTAGCAGAGCTCGGAGACTGAGCCCTGGGCAGTGCCACCTCCTGGTAGAGCTCGGAGACCAAGCCCCTGGGCGGTGTCACTACCTGACAGAGGCGGTTCCACCGCCTGGCAAAGCTTGGACACCGAGCTCAGGCGGTGCCACCACCTGACCTGGGTGGTTCCACCGCCCAGCTTTCCTAGGAGGCTGAGCTCCTGGGCGGTGCCACTGCCGACCCAAGTGGTGCCACCGCCGACCAGGAAATCTGGATCTGAATGGATTGATCCATTTGGCCCAAATTGGGTCTATCAAGGGCCCAATTGCCCCAAGATTAAGTTAATGGGATCACCTCCCATTTCTAACTTAATTCTCATGCTAACTACGATATTTTAAAGACATTTACTGCAGCTTGCTCCGGTGCGTCAATCGCTTCTTCCGGCGAACTTCCGGCGATAATCCAACGAACCTTCGGCGATGCTCTTGCGGACTTCCGGCAAACTCCTGGACTTGCGATGATATACTTGGCGAGTTTCGACAAGCTTCTTTGGCAAGCTCCTGGACTTCTTGGATTTGTTCCCGCAAAACCTTTGACGACCGTCCGGACTTTCGTCAAACTCTCAAACTCCCAACGTGATCATAGTCTTGACTCCGGCGCAACTCCTGCTGCATGTCTTACTTTCATCATAGTTAATCCTGTACACTTATCACAAAACTTCGATCGAGACAATTAGTCCTAAGCAATTAATCAAGTTGTCCAGCATGTCATTGGTCCCTTGACGCTTCATCTGATTCTTCGGCGCATCGTCCTCTCTTACGGCCTATTGCCCAATCGGTCATTTGACTCTGCAACTCCGATATCCTTGGCACAATCTCCGCTCTTCTTGGCCCGATACCCGAATCCACGGCCCGAAGCTTTCTGTCGATACGTCGACCGATCCACTGGCCCGACGTCCAATGTTCCTCCGGCCCAACATGATTTTTCTGCTTTAATTGTCTAATCCTGATTGAAGCATCCTACGTCACTCAAAACACAGATTAAATCATAAACATATATCAAGTGGTTTCATCATCAAAATACGAGATTCAACAGTAGCTCCCCTTCACCTGGCTCACGACTAGTTGTGAGTCACTGAACACCGTTGAGTCTTAGACTTGAAACTCTCGAGCGAGCTAGAGCCTTGAACTAGCATATTATAGCTACTCTTGTCACATGTATCATCACTCATATGATTGGCTTGCACGATACTTGTAATATACAGATTGTAGCTACTCTTGTCTCAGCCTTTTGCATGTCTCCCCATGCTTGGCTGAGACTATTACCTCAACGGTAATATATTGATTGGCTCTCTAGGGTACCTTGAGTACTGTCACTAGTGGCCTCTTTACTAACGACCACAAAAGACGAGAGAGCTTGAGTCTCATCATGAAGGCTTATATTATGAGTAACGAATAAGCATCTTGCATGCTTCGGATTTCATTGATGAATCGAGCGACGAAGTTTGAGAGGGTTTCCTCCTCCCCTTGCCAAAGTCCGAGAAGCATTATCGCCGATGGCCTTAAGCGGATATACCTGAGCAAGTGAAACTCAAACTCCCTTACAAGCTAAACAAAAAAACTGATATATAGCAAATTCAGACAGGCATACCATTCTTGTGTTGAGCCTTGTAATGTGGTCGGGAAGGTGTGACATATCAAGGTGTTTGAAGTGTTTTGCAATAACATTTGGGTGCAAAAAGCAGTGACGTGCTCCAATGGGTTAGTACTACCATCAAAGGCCTCCAATGATGGGAAACGAAAGTTGGTCGGGATCGACTCCTCTTAGATGTCTTGGGTGAATGACGACCAACCTGATGTGAGGTTAGTCAGCCCTTCCCCTTTAGATTGTTTGAATTCTCATAATATATCTTCCAAACATTGGTCCATTTATTGTAGCTGGATCCTCATAAAATCATCCATTGAATTTACCGATTGAGTCTAGGATTTGGTGGAGTAGAGTTATGGTATGGCAATCTATTGAACTCCACAGATGGGGAGTGGGTTGCTCCCTCGGTTGTGGTTCAATGGGCCAATGGCAATTGAGCTATTAATCGCGACGGCTATGGTTCAATGGGCCAAAGGCAATTGGCGTCACCTATTAGGTTTGCTGGGGCAAGAGTGGAGCGATGGCTTGTATCATGCTCGTTAGCGTCTACACCAATTGGGTGAGGTTAAAGAACACCTTAATAGGGATGAGTATGTGGCTCGGGGTCACCCCCGAGGATGAGAGCCCTGAGTCATTGAATAGATGCTAGTATCGTGTCGATATTTGCGTCAAGATGGATGCATTCACATGTGGAAAGGGTAGATGCTATCCCCTTGAGTGAAAGTACTATAGGTCAGGGGCAGAGCCTTCTCTCTGAGACGTTCTTTGAGAGAGTTAGTAGATAGACATTCTTATGACTATTAACACCGATAATCCCCTGTAATTTTTCTTCCGCCCCGACAAATCGCCCACTGCTTCGAACGTTTTCATCACTTCACAAAAGTTATGAACAGCCTTCAAGACTCCCGCTGCAAAGAACGATATACTACTGCTACTACTACTACATGTCAGGGAGACAGCATCACGTTATTCAGCAGCCTTCCCTCTTTCTCTTTTCCCTTTGGACATTTTATTAGATGTTCAGAAATTTACTACAATAACTCTAAAAAAAGACCAATCACAAAGAACCAAAAAGCCCTACCACCTCTTGTTCACTTCTCACTTCTTAAATCACTGGATACGATCATGTTCTGAAATGAAAGAAACAGCCCCAGATTACACCAATTAAGGAAAAAAAAACACTGAGAAAGAAACCCAAAATGGGCCGACAAAAATTTGACGGTCACCACCAACTCCTCAATATCAGAACGACGCAGACGTCCCCCTCCTGCAGTGGGGAACCAATTAGAAGATAGAATGTTGGACCAACAGAACACAAGAGAGATCATCCCCTAACTACATTAATCCTACACGTTGCAGAGACCTATTAAATCATATTCCTAAATAAGGGGAGGAACAATGTCAAGTTGTTTGGGAACCGTCAATGATCCTAATCCCAAGCACTTGTCACCCCAGCACTCCCGTAGCCACCACTCCCATAACCTGAAGACGCACCATATGATCCTCCTCCGTATCCACCGCCCCCGCTGTAGTAATCTCCTCCCCCGCCCCTGCTGAAGGCAGAATCTCTCCTGAAATCACGACCACCAAAGCGAGGCCCACCAGATCTCCGGTTTCTGCCACCGCCGCCGCCCCCGTGAGAACGAGCTGCAGCATAGCGGGAGAGCCACTGTGGCACCTCCTGGTTTGCTTCCTGCATAAGCTCAGACAACGACCTCGCCAGGGATGCATTGCTCTCATTGAAAAAAGCAGTCGCCAGACCTGAATTCCCAGCTCTGCCTGTCCTTCCAATACGGTGTACATAGTCATCAATATCATTGGGTAGGTCAAAATTGATGACATGTGCCACATGCGGAATATCTAACCCACGGGCTGCAACATCTGTTGCAACAAGAATAGGAGTTGCACCACTCTTGAAAGTTCGCAGAGCATGCTCTCTTTCCTGCAAATAAATAAATGACATGATATGTCAACAGAATGCTTTCTGAAACACAAACCTAGCATGTTTTCTCAAGGGAACAACATGCCGTACATTTGCAGAAAAGCAATCAAATAAAACTCCATACGGAGAGCACTGTCGGCCATCCCATATGAGAGAACCGGTTCATGCCAATTGTCAGATCTCATTTTTCGCACGTTTTAAGTTGGGCATCTTACGGACATGTCATAACAGCCATCAACCCACCACCATAGTTAACCAAATTAATGGCAGTATGACAACTGCAAGAGTAACAACAATGCATAATGTCCTCTTTTTTTTCAAGAAAGTAGTCGGCTTTAATTACTGAGAGGATAAGAACTACATAATGACCTTAGTTTTGTTCAGCAATATATAATGTCCTTTGTTTTGTTCAACAATACATAATGTCTTTGCCCTTAGTTTTGTTCACCATCAGTTTCAGACGTTAGGATATTCAATATGGATTTTTGCTGCATCATTGACCACTGTTAGAGATTTAGCTGGAGTTGCAAAATCAAAACTAAACAGAACTCAAAAGTGGGAATCTTCAATTTGGATTTCTTTTCATCATTGAACCAGTGTCAGATATTTATCTAGAATCTCAAAGTCCAAATATACACACATGATCACATGAGAACTAAGACAATGGTTGTCATAAGCATTAGTTCACAATAATTGTATGGGGATTGATTGACGAAGATAAAATCACGATGAGCAGGAACAATCAGACTGCTTCGGTGGGAAAGTAATTAGACAAATATAGTTTATGAAAAAAAATTATAATGTTAATGCATAAAATAAATTTTGATATAAATAAAAAATCAAATGCAAAATTTTTTACCTATAGTCCCTAGTTGTTAATAAAACAAAGACAAAAGATAAAAGATTAAAATTTGCATAAGAGATAAAGAATGAAAAGTAGTAGAATATATCATTAAGAATAATTACAATGCTTTAATTACAAATCACAGAATAATTATTATACATGTGATGCGAAAGACCGAAAACCTATCAACATGCAGCTTCAAAGAGAATGATGAACCTTATAATTTCCTTAATGTTTCTCTAATCACAATGATGAACTTTCTTTGAAGATTATGCCTATGAGATTTAAGATAAATCATTAGTTCCATGGCATCTAATTAAAAGATAATGCCTTATAAGGCTAAAGACTTCTTGATCTTCCCCTTTCATCTTCCAGTGTTATTTCCGGTCTATCTTTCATGGCAGACAATGAATATTTAAACAATGATGACAAACAACAAATGCAACAAATGCAACGGTCTCAAGAGGGTGGAGAGGTTAATCATAAACTAAAATATTGGAGTTTTAAGTAATCATCATGTGCCTTTATATTATAAAAAATTATAAGACAATTGTTTAGGTTAGTCATGCACCATGAGTCCAAGCATTGGATGGTTAAGAAACAATAAACAGAAAATTTTGTGCATCTGAGAAACAAATGTTAAGATGAACGCATGAAATTAGAAAAGATATAAAAGTGTATCCGTGAACATGTAAGTGCAGCCACATTGGAAATAATGAGAGGAGTATTTTAAGATGATAGTTCATGTTCAAATGAAAACTACAGATGTTGTGATTAAATGAGGTGAGTTGATTGGTTTTTGTGGTGTGAGATAAAGCAAATCTCAAAAGACTAGAAATAATTAAAAACAGATTCAATGCTCTTGATATTTCTACAAATATTGTCATGTGCAAAGACCAATGGAAGGAAAAAATTATGTAGCCTAACCCCATATACTTATACTTAAGACATTAGAGCATGTTGTTCATATCAAATCTGTCTATATAGACCAAGAGGTAAATCCTTCCAGCTGATACTAGCAACAAATATGCTTATGCGTGAACATGCACTAGCTAACCATTGTCACCTTCATATTGAACAAGAAAGTTATGCCTGATAAATATAGTGTTGCAAAGAAAAAGTCAGTCGTCCTTTTTTACTAATACTAGAAGATAAAATTACAGGACAAAAAGGACGGATCATGTTGTTTAGTATTCAGCACAATACTACACACTGTGGAAAAACAGAAGGTCCAAGCAAGATGGGAAAAAGAAGATGCTTATGAAATCCTAGACATAAAAGAAAACAAGTTGCCAGAGTGCTTTGGAACTAACAATACAAAAAAACCATGATTATTCGAGTACTACTAAATTTACCAACCTGCTGACTCCTATCCCCATGAATAGTGGTTGCAGGAAACCCATTCATACACAGCCAGTGTTCCAATGAATCAGCTCCTCTTTTTGTCTCCACAAAGACCAAAGTTAAAGCTTGCTGCATAGTTTTAAAAAAAAATCAGTCACTTACAGAACCAACAGAACATCACCAATACAATGAGACACACAAGAAAATAGAAGTATATACACACTTTAAATTGACAGGACACAATGTTCAAGAACAACACAAAAACACATTAAATAGGTTGAGCCTTACTTTTCCATGAGCACCACTATCTCTTTGGGCATGAAGAAGGTCCATAAGGTGGCTTCTTTTGTCTGAATCAAGTACAAACTCCACTCTCTGAACAATCAAATCAGTACTAGAACCAACTCTTCCAACAGCAAGAAAGATGTAACTATAAAGGAAGTCAGAAGCCAATCTCTGCATGATTTAACTTTAAATATCAACAATTGCTTAAAGTAAAATGCGGGAAAACCATATGAAAGTACAGGCCAATAAGAAACAGATAAGCATGCCAATATAAAAATATTCTATATCTCAATAATTGATAAAAGGAGCAGCAAAAAACAAGATATGTATATCAACAGAAAAGACATGAGAAGACTGAAAATAGCTTAGGTAAACAAACCAATGACCGATAAACAAAGAGACCAAAAACAAACCAATCAAATTAGTACTGAATCTTCAACAATTTCCAATCCCATTCATCAAGGAACTGTTTACATATATATTATTCTACTAAAAAAATTATCCTAGCATACCATCATTAATAATATTAACAGTTCTTGTGGAAAACAATAACTTATTCCTTTCTCCCTCAGCATCGTCCACAAAGCTAGTTACTAAACCATTATTCTGTTCTTTGAGCTTATATACAACTCATCTAACAATGACGACCACCATCAATACTTATATACAATATTCAATGCAGTATTTAAACCAGTGGAACACTTAATACACCACATATATAGAACCAAAACCATAATAACTATAATCAATAAATTTCTCTGAGAATAAGAGTTTGCAATTATGAAGAATCATGCAAGACATAAACAACTCAAGTAACAGATATCTGGAAAGGAAAATATAAAATCAAATCAAGAAAAAAAACTTGGAAATATAAAAAACACTCGCCAAACTTCAAAATAATCACCCAGTATAACAAGAAAGCAGTCATAATGGCATGTAGAAGATTGCCACAATGTTTATAAAATCATACTATGCACCACAATCAGTCATCGAACAAAAGGTCTTTCAACAATGAGGTTAACTAGCCTGTATCTCCTTTGGAAATGTTGCACTGAACAGCATAGTCTGCCTTTGGCCTCGTGAAGGCATGTCCATTTGTTCAACAATTCTTCGAATTTGTGGCTCAAAACCCATGTCAAGCATTCTGTCAGCCTCATCTAAGGCCAAGTATTTAATGTGTTGCAATGAAACTCTAGCTCTCTCAAGCATATCTACTAGACGACCAGGAGTTGCCACAAGAATGTCAACACCCCTTTCCAAATCTCGCAACTGCAAATATGGATCATCAATAAAATAAGCATAACACTAGAAACAAGAGAGAGAATGACACAAAATAACAAATTCCAACATTTAATTCCCTTTGTTACTCTGCAATATTTGAATGTACTGAAACAAGGAAACTGACTTCAGAGATACAAGATAGTTGGATAAATAAGGTTTTAAGAATTGTCATCCAATAACATACATTAATGCACAATCATGGATGAGTTAAAGCTACATTTTGGCATGACACCAACAAGAAAAAACATTATCTAATCCACAATTAACAACTTCTGGGAAGTTCCTTTCATCTTGTTCAATCAGATAATTATTCAAAAAATTAAGAATTAACAATCATAACAATTAACAAGATAACATGAATAAAAAAAAAATCAGCCATTTGATTCTTCCTTCTCGACTTATTTCTCGTTCTTCTTACTGTCTTCTCCTTAATCTCTCCTATCCATTTTTCTTCTCAGTACGTTCATTTTTCTTCCTAATGTGAGTACTAAGGTCTCTACTTAAGCCTAAAGCCTTCATTTATGTTGTTCAAAGCTTTCACATATAATTCTTCTGAACTTCTCCATTCAACTTCTCTTTACCTAATTTTATCCCTAGAACTTTCTTACAATTTGTCCCAAACAAAAAAAAACCACTTATTAAAGTTCATCCATCCCTCTTACTTCTTTCTAGGTGGCTTTTCTGTTTCATATTCGATGACTTATATCTGGAGATTTGTTATTCTCCATTCAACTTCTTTATTTTACCCATAGCTGGATCGATGACTTATATCTGGAGATTTGTTATTCTCCATTCAACTTCTCTTTACCTAATTTTATCCCTAAAACTTTCTTCCAATTTGTCCCAAACAAAAAAAAACCACTTATTAAAGTTCATCCATCCCTCTTACTTCTTTCTAGGTGGCTTTTCTGTTTCATATCCAATGACTTATATCTGTAGATTTGTTATTCTCCATTCAACTTCTTTATTTTACCCAATGCCAGGGGGCTTATAGGTCCTACTAAGGAACCTGTCTGGCGAACAAAAAGTCAAGCAATTACAAGGGGACTCATGGATACAAATAAGTTCTGCCTTGCTCAGATGGCTTCATTCAAATGATCACTACGATATACTACTCAATGAACAATTTGAAAAAATATACAGCCAACAACACTTTGTTAGAGACAATACCACAATGATCCGTTCCAGAAATAAAATGTCAACCACCAAACAGAGTTCTTGTTGATAGCACAAACATACTTGCTTCTGCACTAAGAATCTCATTCTGTCACGTTTAGACATAATATATGCAGTATATTTAGATGTTTCTTAATAACATATCTATAAGCCATAGTGCTACATTTCGCCTGGACCATTACAATGACCTGTCGGGTTGGCAGCATTAAGCATAGACATGCCTCACAATACCATATATACTTAGATTTTAAAAGAAGTTCCAGGACACGTTCCAGCATGCCATGTGTTGAAACGCCAACACTTATGAGATCCATACCAGTCTAGCCAAAAACCAGCATGGTTCGCATAGCTGAAAGCCTAAAACGTCGAACCATGCTATAAACAGATATACGAATATCTACATACAACAAACAAGTCAAGATTCAGAAGAAAAGGTCCAGCATCAACAGCTTGTCTCAAGCAAGTATCCACTCTCATCTTTCCAAAACAACTACCCAATGTATGCAGAAATGGAGGTTAACAGAGGAAAAAAACAAAACAACAGCAAGCAAAGATCTATGTCTATTGCTAAATGATTGCTATAACCATGATTCACCCATGTTATCCAGTCAATAAGAGAGCTATACTACAGTAGTTTCACCAAATATAAGAAATTTATTTCATAATTAATATCATTTTGTTATGTGAAATTATTATACTTCACAATGTTCAGACCAAAACTTCAGCTGTTTCTAGTGTCTTCAGAAATATTTCAACAAACAGACAAGCTTCTCCACTAAAGATCAGAATTTATAATTAACATAGTAGAGTCAAAGTTGTACTAACATGGGTTTATAAGATTGGCATTACAAGTATTTTTGTTCCTTGATACCAAAGAATGAAGGAATTTTATTTGTTCATACTCCAACTCCGACCACACATCAACAGAAATGAAAGGATCATAACAAATTTCACAACTGAGTACATTTTCCTCTTTTTTCCTCAGTAAGTTATCCAAATTTCTTCTGAAATATCACATCCTAGTTTCTTTTACTCCCTCCAACAATGGCCTCAAGTATATGCATCTCAATTACAAAAATTTACATATAGACAAAAACAGGATGAGCCACATGTTAATATACAATTAATAAAACCTGGGGATGATAATGATTAGATGTTGCAACAGAATGCCACAAGTTACATCCTGCTAAAATCAACTCAAAGTAAATCTTCACTAACAGTATGAAAAGCAAACCTGTTGATTAATTGGAGCACCACCATAGGCAACGACAACCCTGACACCAGTCTGGTAAGCAAACTTCCTAGCCTCTTCATGTATCTAAGTTACCAAAACAGAATCCAACAAAATAAAAGGTGAGGCAGATGAACAAGGAAAATAATACTCATAGAAAACAGTATTCACTGTAAAATTACTGAAGAAAAACTAAATTATACAGCATACCTGAACAGAAAGCTCGCGGGTAGGTGATAAAATCAGTGCGAGTGGGTAAGAAGTCCTTGAGCCTCTTTGCCTTGGTCCAGGTGGTCCACTCATGATACCACTTATAATCGGAAAGCAGAAAGCTGCTGTCTTTCCCGACCCTGTCTGAGCACAGGCCATCAGGTCCCGCCCAGCAAGTGAAATTGGGATCGCATGTCGCTGGACCGGGGTTGGCTTCACATACTTGCACCGTCTAATGTTCTCATTCAGTGCATCGCCCAAATCAATCTCTGCAAATGTGTTCACCGGTGGGGGCACATTCTCGCCGCTCGTCTCAACAGGTATGTCCTCGTAGGCATCAAAGTTGATCCCAGAATTTTCTTGGCTACTGAACGTAGCTTCTGTGGTCTCATCATCGTTCGCAAAAGGATTCACCTCACGGTCCCTCCGGGAGTGCCAACCGCCCTGTCCACCTCTCCCACCACCAGAGATGGGGCGACCCACGTCACGGATGGGGCCACTGCCCCAGCGGCTTGCACCAGCTGGCGCGGCACCAGCAGGCGGCTGTCTAGCAGCCGACGGACCATCGGCGAGGGTCGGCGCCAGAGGCTCAGAAGATGGCTGGCGGTTCCGAAGATGAGGAGGAACGTAGGCGGGGCGACCACCGCGGGAGGGGGCCGCCGCGACAGACGAAACGTTACTAGGAGAGGCACTGGTCGCGGCCGCCGAGATTTCGGCGTTCGCGACTGCATCAGCCCATGAAGATCGCATAACTCGGGAAGCAAATCCGAACCCTTTCCAACCCAAACCTTCAAGAAAGGAACAGATGGACGCAGCAATCGACCCGCGCGCTCAAGATTACACCCTTGCGCCACAAAACAAGCCGCAAGATCAAACACTTCCTCGGGAAAGAACACCAAATCGAAACCAGAAAACGAATCAGCAAAAAGAATCAAGAAAAGAAGGCAGGCCAAGCATTGATCGGAGAGAGGGAAGGAATCAGAAGAGAGAGCTTAACAGCGAAGGGTACCTGATGAGAACCAGTTGAAACCCTAGGACGGATGGAGTCGTCGTCGGAAAGAGAGGAAGAATCGAAATAGATGGAGGAAAGAACTGGAAACCCTAGAAAGAGAGAACTATCTCCGATTGCCCCCCCTTTTTGTTCCTTTAAATATATTAATTAAGCATTTATAGAGAACTAAACATGTATTTAGAATGATTTCTTGGAAAATTATTTTAATATAGCTATACAAAGTTTATTTTTGACAAGGGCAAAATTCATGACTACAAATCCGCATGGGACCCGCCCCTAACGGGACAATAAATGGGATTTCCATCTATCAATATATGGGTATATATATGGGTCAATTGAACCTTTAGACTGGGTTGAATCTTGATTAAATTAATTATAAATTACTTGATTTTAATTAAATTAAATAAAATAACATCTCAAAGAAATAGATTCAACATTCAATTATTATTATTATTATTTATTTTAATATTATTAATTAGTTTTGATAATATTTTTTATTTTTTAAAAAAATTATTCGATCAAATCTCAATAGCTATATTTGTATCAAAACCAAAAGCATTGGAATAATTCATTCAGAAAAGCTCTCACTTGCATCACGTTTTTTCCGTAAATGAAGAAATATTTTCTTCTTGACTTTTAAAATTTATTGTACTATCTATATTAAATTAAGTCAAATCAAATTAGACCAATCAAATTTGAATTGGCTTAAACCAATTCAAATGAATCGGTTCAGAAAGTTTTGATTAGAATAAAATTACTCCAAATCTCCTGCAAAACAAATATCTTATGCCATGTACCAGAAAGTGGCGTGGGATGAGGAGGACGCAGCTTTCACCAGGGAACAACCAAGTCATGGCAGAAGAAGCAGGGAAAGCATGCAGAATCAACGGCCAAAAGCTCAGAGATCACAAGGAAATAGGAACCCTATTCTAATCTGCTACCTTCTGTTAATTACGCAGTCTTGTATTAACCATGATTAAGACATACTTTACCAGGATAAATATGTTAAGGCACCCTTCAAGAATTGTGCTCAATAAAGAATAGCAATATCATTGATCAGCATGGACTACAAAGGCATGACTTTCTTGCTGCGAGTCAACCAATTTGATTGAACTGCTGTGACAAGATAATTTCAGTACACATTTTGTTTGGAACACTGCTTTAAAAGCAATGCGGCAGACACCCAAAAAAATGACACCCTAATCAACATTAAATGTGGGAATGATCAAGAGGAAATGATGCCTATATAAAGCAACCAGGTAAACAAGATTAAGAGAGATGAAGACGACGTTTGACATGACAACTAATATTGGCAATGTCTACTTTCAGAATGGCTCTATGAAGGACCTCAATCTACAGCAAGTAGATGAGTTGGGAACACTGTTGCTCTGCCATGTGGGCTGTATGAGTTAATAGCACCAAAAAGGTTTCCTATAACTGTTAGGAATACAGATTGCTGCAGACATACTGATCAAGTCAAATGGGTAGAGAGAGAGAGAGAGAGAATTTACTTGGATCATATAGCCTAAGAGTTGAACAAAAAGGAACATATTTTGCATAATTGCCTATGAGAAAGTACAATGATACATATAACTGATGACCCGTGAGGGATACATGATGAAAAGAGCAGTGGAAACAATATCTACCTCCTTCGAGAAACTGATCTGGTGAACCCTTCTCGAACAACCGACTCTTTTGTTTAATACAACACAAACAAATCAGGCCAAAGGACCTGCAAAGCCATAGAAGAGAGCAGTCAAGTACAAGGAAGGGGTACTGCATGATCCCAAGTAATATAACTTCTTAAACAAACAGCATCAACCGCATTCTCCAAAAAATAAAGTTCCAATAAGTGGGCAAATTAAGCATCAACATCGCCAAAGAAGGTAAATCATTGGAGCGATGGGCAACAATAACCAAATGCGAGATTCCAAAACCTCTGAAGCCATAACAAGAATGAACATTCACTCACGATAAACAAGAGTCAGGGAACAACTCCATGGCATGCCTTGGGGCAAATCATTGATGGAAGGATAGTGGAGTTAATAGCAAAAATTCATATCAGGCAACTGACACGATAACCACAGAGAAGGAAAAAAAGATATAGACAAAAGATAACTATATACCGGTACACTGAAAACAAACCATGGTGAGAAACAATCACACTGAATTAGCAGAAACAAAGATATAAATTTCATCTATGAATACACATTCACAGAAGTTCTATGCTATGAGATTCTGATGGAATTCTATATTTCACAATCTTGATCACAACATGACATCATGATTAACAGCATCTTTTTATGACAATTTTTACCATAGTTCCAAAACCTAATACCATGTTATATCATATACCATACATTTGCCACATGCTAAATGACTAGTCATCTCTTAACAAGGCATGGAAGACCATGTCATACTTTGATGAGTCATGACAACGTTGTTTCCCCATGCATTTAATACCTCAAATTGTAATTGCAAATGCAACTTACAGATGCAATCAGAATGAAAACCGGGAAAATCTAATTAGGTTGAGATCAATCCACATCTGATCTAACCCTCAAGCAAGATCTGATCAGATCCAAAATTTTAATGGATTGGTTTACAGTTGTTTCGAATCCAACATACATATTTGGATCTCCAACTCAATCTAGAGAGGAAGAAAACTGGAGACAGTAAGTTGTCAAATTCAATGGCAGCATTGGCTACAAGCAGCAGAGAGAAAGGGAGGGGAGTAGAGCAGCCAAAGTGATGGGAAGAGAATTGTATATGACACTGATGGCAGCAAAAAGAGGGCAAGAATGATAAAGAGGGAGCTGTACATACAGTTATTGGTAGAACAATTAGTTATTGGAACATCCCAGTATACATTCATTCCATCTAATATCTGGTACACACAGGATTTGCTACAGTACATAAGCTAAACATTTTAATGGGTTATAATTGGAAATAACAAAAAGGCTACCAAAAAATAAAATATTTTCTACTTACTACTTGTTTCAGCGTCTAATTCTAGGCTTGCACCGAAATTCTGCTAGAAGTGCTATATGATCAGATGACCATTCAGGAGAAGGGATTGCAGTGTTCTTGCGCAGGTTCTCCTCGTCTAAGAGCTCCAACAGAGATTCTACCGAAAGTGAGTCCGCTAAAGAAAAAAGCAAGATATCTTTAAGACAATTTGCATAAGATATTCTGAAAAACCTTTAAACACCAAAAAAGAAATCAAGAAAAGCATTTACAGTATACATTCAATTTACTAGAAAAGCATGTACACCTGTGTAAAATATGTAATCAACAGTGCCAATAAAATCCCTGGTGCAATTTGTAAACAAAGGTTCATGTGTTGAGGCATCCATTCTCCTCCTCTGCTGCTCTAGTCCAGGACTGACTCCAACCATTCTTGCAAATGATGAGTATGCACTGACCTGTGTGCATGTGCATATATGTTAACACCAAGAAAAGCTTAATTGTAAACACAAAGAGAAGTAAATAAAAAATTACCAATGGAAGCTGGTGAGTTATCTTGCTTGTAGGGCGCAGAATCCCCAAGGGATCTACAGCCAAATCTAGATGCAGTGGTTCAACTTTGCCATTTGCAAGAAGCGCATGAGGGGCACTACATTCATAACACTCATTTATATACTATGATTTCCTCTGTTTATGTAAATAGTGAAACTGACTAGAAAAAAGTGTAGACCTTCCTGGTACAGCGTTAAAATCTCCACAAACCAGCATCGGAATATCTGCACTAACAGCAATTTTCTCCAATCCTTTTAAAAGAGTATGAACCTGAGAGTATCAAATCGGCAAGAACATAATAATGATTTGAAAGAAAAACAAATGTAGCAATACTTACACAAAATATAGAGCAGGATAGAACAAATACCTGCCAAAGCTTAACATCCTTATGTTCATGATGGACACTTACGTGCGTGTTTGCCTGCATGGATGGTTAAAAACAAATGATTAAGAAAGTTACAAAACCTTACATTAGTAGCAAGAAAAACAAATTATATATGTATTTATGCAGAAAATTTTAGCCAATGACTTCAACAGAGCACACACTTTCCTAACATGTTGGAAAATAAAAGCAAGTAAAAGAAGAACAAAATATTCTATTGTTGGCTTGTTGCACAAAAGATAAAGCCTAAAGGAAAGCTCCAATAGCAACCAATTAAAATGATTCATCCACCAAATCAAAATGTAACACCATGCTTCATACTGATATCTATTTTCCCAACAAACTAAATATGATCTATAACAAAATCTCATATTTGTCGAAGAATTCTCTATCATACTTTCAACTGCCAATGATCTAACTCTCCCCAATTTTATTTGTGAAGATTACTTGCAACAATAAAGAGCAGCATTTGCCTTGATCAGAAAAAACCATCCAATTGTTGAAAGAAAAATATTTTTGATGCCTCTGAGAGGATATTATCATGATCATTGTAGTTGAAACACAATTCAAATTGCACCAAATTCTTCCAAACAAAAAGTTAAGGCACATCTCAAAAATATTCTGTACAGAAATTCGAAAATTCCATAGAAAATGTCTTTCCTAGAGAAAATCTCTTTCATGATTTGTTTTAGAGGTAACAACACATACACATAGAGGCACACAAACATATATGAACAATTCCTCTTCAGACTTCTAGGAAAAGGTAATATTCGAGTTTTCAGGAACTTTATCTGGACAATGAAAGAAGTTTAATAAATCCTTTACCAGCTTTGTCTTTTTCCATAAAAAAAATCCTTAGAACCAAGCTTAACCATAAAGAACTTCAATTAGAAAGATGTAAAATATGATATAAAAGAGTTCGTCTTAAAAGCTTGACCAATTTATGGTTCATATGTACCTTAAAATCTTAACATTTTAAGCACATAACAAAACATATTCATAAGCCAAATAGATAGTAACTGTTATACAGTATGTAACTTTAGAAAAAAAAAACAATATATTAAAAAATCACCACACAAATTAGCTGCCTCTTTCCAGAATTGTCAGTGCCATGGTTACTAAATTTTGCTTCCAGAACCACAATGAGGGCAATATTATCCTACAGATAAATAAACATCAATAAGAATGAGGGACAAGTAGCAACTATTAAAAATGTTAAGAAAACTATATTTGAAGGGCCAACTACCTTTATTAAACGACTCAAAGCAACTTTCTTCTGACCAGCTGTCATTGCAACATCTGTTACAGACTGTGCAGCCTTGTTGAATTCAACCTGCAAACAGACACTAAGTCAATCCTACATTGCATTAGATAACATCAATCAGCACACAGGAAATAAATTGCAAGGTGCAGCTACCTCATATTTTTTTACATGTGAAAATCTGTCCCTGCGGAAAAATGTAGCACAACCATCAACAGCATTTGAGTTGCCACCATAAACCTGAACCCCAACAATTACATTACCATGTGTAGGAGACAAAGTGATAGAACATGAAAATAATCGAGACAATTCAAAATGAAAGTAAACCTCTGAAGTTTTTTTCTTGTAAAGTGCTTGATATCCATGTTTATCAAGTTCCGGGGCAAAGAATTCTTCAAAATGGTCATTCTGGACCTGTAAAATATGTTAATTGCTAATAGTTAGTTTTCCTTACAGTAAAATCTAGTGATATTACAAAACTAAGAAACAAAATATTTCTTGTAGGATTATATATGAGGCGCATCAGAATACAGAGATTTACTCCATTGCCAACATTAACATGTTCATATACATTGCTGCAAAATGCAGGCAAGCAACAGGTACTGATATAGTTCATAGCAAAATCAATCAACAAGAAGCTCCATGAAGAAAAAGGATATAGGTACAGGGAAAAAATTTCTTTAATTACCTAGGTTCATATCTGATGTGTAAAATTGCCCATAAACAAAAAAATAATAATTCTTTGTTTTTTCTTTAATTGATTTCATATATACCTCGTTATTTAACAAATAAGATTATGTAAAATAACATTACACATATCCTATTAATAACTATCATAAGGGCATGTTGTTGGTCATATTTAGCTAAAAATTATAGGAATTCCAGGCAATAAGATTGCAAATAGACCAGAAAGATCAAAGAAAAGCTAAAATTTTCACTTAAGAGGATATTTAATATTTTTCTACAACATAAAAAATCAAATTTGGAATATGTACCTCTTGAAGACAAAGTATATCAGCATGGTAGCCAATTATTTCCCGCAACAAGTTTTGCCTGCGGTAGGGCCATGAAAGGGCCCAAGTTGGGCAGTAGCTATACGCCTCGCTTGTGGCATAGGCATCAGAGAGAATGTTGTATGAAAGAACTGAGAAAGTCCCAGAAGATGTTCGCCCATCTAGATCCAATTGCCCCAAGAGGTCACCATTCACTGGAACCATGTGACGTGGAGTCGGAGAAGGTGCTGGAATTACACGGGATGTCAAAACAGTATTTACATTTCCAACAGGTATTCTTGTCTCCACATCTACAGCTACACATTCAAACTTAAGAACATGGTTAATATCATCAGCTGTTGGTGTGTACGTCCTAGAACGAGCAACTTCAGACCAAGCTTCCCCACTTTTATCAGCAACAGTTGTAGGATATACAGAAATTGGACCATTATTAAGGCCTGGACTCTGAAGTAAATTGGGTGCAATACCACAGAGCCCTGGGTTAAAACTTCCAGATCCACTACTATTAAAACGTCCAAAGACCTCTTCCTCATCAGTTCCATTTTCACTTGCTGCTTTCTTTGCTCGTTCATGCAACGAACGATGATGCTGCCAAGCATCAGAGAAGCACCTTGGTGTACAATGGTAACTCTTGGCGATGGGCACTTTCTCCTTAAGGCAGACCAAACACTGCAGAGTTGCTTGCTCAGTCGGATGCACACTGCATACAGCAACTTTTTGGTCACCCAGATTTCGGTACCTGCAGGAACCCAAAAAGGTGTAAGGAAGACTGAAAAATATGTTCATACAAAAGCAGAGAGCGCAGACCACTAAAGAATTAACTTCTCTTAACAAAAATGTTTCACGTTCTCATAAGATCAATCGAAGGTAATGTTAAGGATCAAATATGAGCTTCCTGACAACAAGCCACACGAATTCATTTGAAACAGCATGCAACATCACAACCAACAATCCTGGAATGAGAAGACCACACAAAGAAAAATTATGCCAAAAAGCTTATCAATTTTAGTGCCTCATAAGGCCCCTTTTCCTCTATAAGTACCTTAGGTAATCATCAAGTCCCTCTAATATAATTGAGCTGGATAACTCAGCAAATGAGGTGAACAACTGTCAGTTCAGGTATCTATATGGAACTATGGTATCCAACTAGAGAACACTTCATCTGGTAGGAAACCTGCCACTGAGAAAATTATGCAGCACCAACGAAGGTGCAGTGATTTTATATCTAAAAATCTATGCAAAATATCATCCTAATACATATAATTGGAAAAAAAAAACAAAAAACAAAATAAGGAAGAAAATATGGAAATGAAGTGCCACTAATAACAAACGAGAAGACAGAAACCTGATATTGAAGTAAAATCGATCCTTGGAGAAAGAAAGACGATCAGGAGACAAATCAAAGGAAGTACACGACGCGACAACTCACCACTTATATCTCATGCAGTAGCCATTGAGCGGGGCAGACTCGGGGACGTCGTCGTTTGAGATGGAGCCATCGGGCCAGCGCAAGAGAACATAGGGCGTGATCTCGCAGCCAACGACGGGTATCTCCGACGGCAGATGAACCCGCAGCACGGTCAGCATGCTTCCCCGCCCTCCAATTCCACCCTCCCAAGTCCAAGCCCTAGCCCCAAAGCCTCCTTTACCACCAACCCCGATCCCGCAAGCGCGGCGCTGATTCCAGACAGGCGGCGGCGGCGGGGACCCGCCATCACCCGGTCCTGGGTTTCGCCAGCGTTGACCACCTGAAATCCACCACCCACCAATCAGGAAGTGGCTCCAAGGCGCGCAATCGAACAAAGAGAGGGAACAAAAACACGAAAAAGGAGCTCATTTCGACGAATCTTAGAAGAAGCAGGCGCCAGGGGAATCGTTGTCCAAAAAAATCGTACCTTTAGGTCGGTCCTCGGCTGGAAATCGTTGGCAAAGGGGGGCCGAGGAGAAGCTGGACGGGAGGAGATTGGGGCGACTGGGGAGCGAGGTGTAAGAGAGAAGAGGGGATTGGAGATTAGGGTTTTAAGGGCGAGGAGGAGGACGAAGACGGGCCTGGTTGAGTCGAGACAGTGCGCCTCTATGTGAGATGGATTGCTGTGTGTGTGCGTGAGAGAGAGAGAGAGAGAGAGAGAGAGAGAGAGATGGCATCGTTGAGGAGTATTTAAAGATCGATGATTGCGATCTATTGTGGATATTTTGTGTCGTAATGACTTCCGTCTGTGAAGGGAAACGAAAGGGAAAAAATAAAAATAAAAATAAAAAATCCTCGATATATATATTCCTCCCAAATTAATGATTTTATATCTGTCTAAACCTAAAATATATATATAAATGCCAATAGTTATTCCTCATCAAATTGGTCATTATCAAACATCATATTTGGACAAATTTTATGAAAAACCCTTAAGTTTTGTTTCATAGTTTTTATTTTTATTTTATTCATGTATAGTGTCTTTATTTTCTTAGAAAGCATATTAATGGCCCCATTGTCGTTCTTCTACCACACTCTCACCTCACACTCCAGTATGTCTTCTACGCCTTTGCCACCTGACTTGATCTCCTTCCTCTTGTTTTCTTCTTTGCACATGAATCATCTAACTCGATCTCTCATATGAGTGATATTATCTTGTTTACCCCTATAACCTCTGTTACCATTCTCTATAGATTTACTTAAGTCAATGGAAACTCCTTCCTCTATTCCAGATGGACATTATTAATCATTGTCTCTACTCGAGACATCGATAAAGAAGCTCCTCAAAGAAAGAGAAGGAGCAAGACTCGTTTCTTCGGAAGAATGAAATGTTAAGTGATAAGAGCATAGAGGATAGTGTCAAGGAACAAAGGTCAAGAGCTAGGGTAAAGGAGAGGAGTGTGAAGTGAGGGACGTAATAAAGGTAATAAGTCCTTGTAATGGGACAAAAATAGTAGGCAACACATAATAAAGCAAAAAAGGAATGTTTCGTGAGAAAAAAATAAAAACTTGAGTATTTCTTAAAATATTTATCATGATATTTTATATTTATCCTTTAAATTTAAGTTTTAGTAATAAATTAAGGATAATTTAGGTATTTTAAAATTAACATTTAATTATAATTTAAGATAATTAATTTGAATTTATAAAGCGGATGCTAATACGAATGCATTTGGAGGAATATACGTTATACTAAATTTTAGACGGGTAAATATGTTATTTTGAAATAATATAATAGAACGAGGGGCAGCATTATAAAAAATATAATATAATAAAAATATATAAATTTTATTATATATAATATAATATATATAGCATATACCTCCCTCAAATAGTAATATTACCTTCCATTAAAATGTTAGGCACAACGATATGTGACAAATTGGAGCTCAAGTTGATGGCATGTTGAGGAATGTTTCTTGAGGTCTATCGAAACAAAAGACAAAATTGATGAGAGAATGTGCAGCTGCATTTTTTAGTTTTAGGCTTCCATTATTCAGCAGTGAATGCACAGCAGGATAATCACAAGGCATAATGAGAATTATGAGGAGATTATTGCTGATAAGTTGCAGCACCTTTTGCATTGAATGGGTAAATTTATGGAAAAAGCCATTAGGATTGCCCAAGTAAAACTTTGATTGCCAATGTTATTTCATTGGAACAATTGTTTTGGCAGGTCCTTTAAACAACTCCTTCACAAATCATATTCCTTTCAATAAGATTTGCCAATTGTCATAACTGTTCTTTGCTTCTGGTAAGTGATCTATGGGAGCCAGAGGAGCTTTTGGGATACAAATCAGATTCAAGTTGGGTGTGGGGTGGGAGAAGGAAATCTATGTGATAAATGTCAATAAATATGCAAGATACAGTGAGGATCACTGATTAATAATGGCCTCTGATGCTTGTGGTGTTTCAGTTCATGTCTCATGGAATTCACCAACCCAGCAACCTTTTGGAAGCAACATGTCACCAAGATTTTCTTCAGAAATGAGTCACTGCAAATTCTATTTTTATAGTGAGTTGATCAGCTATATAGATGGATGTATAGTTTATGAGAGCTTATCTTCAAAACATTTTCACCATTTCCTAAGATGGGGATCCTACTGCAACAAAGACACTGAAGCTTCATATTCCTTTGAAAATTGTGTATGTGTTTTTTTAAGAATCAAATGACATTGAATAATAAGTCATGATTTGAATTATGGATATTATTTATGTAACATCTAAGCTTAGTCCCATATGAAGTACATGTAGGTAATAATTTGTGTTGATGTATATAGAATTTGATTCTGTCTATATTTTCTCTATAAAAACATCAAACTCCTGATTAGCTTCATATTTAAGATGAATAATCATTTAAGTTAGTTTATAAAGACTTAATAAGTTTATTATCATCAACTTGCAGTCAAGTATTTTAGGTAATATAGTTTTAGATTTAATAAATCAAATATTTTATTGAATCATATTATAAATATATGTTCATGGATTTTATTTTGAAATGTATCAAAAATGCCTATTGGTACTGACAGTGCTTCAGCCCTTTAGGAGGAGGAATGTTTGAAGATTGAGAAGCAATTTTATGTTGGTGGTGAATGCAATGTAAGTAAATGAACTGCAGATTCCGAGGTATGTAATGTCAGAAATGTCAGAATGGATGATTGCTTTGGAGTTTGTAATGTCAAAGGAATTGCTGCAATTGACTTTTTGCTTTCAAGAATTTTCTACTCTTTTGTTTTGATGTGTTTTAATCTTCTTCTTCTGTATGGTCTGAGTTCTTTTGTGCCTGAGCTCTTGTTTTGTTGCTGACCAGACCAAGTTTAGTTCAATGATTCAAGTCTATTTAGTTGCATAAGCCCATCTCAAAACAAATTCTTTAAGATAAAGCCTGCTTAAGCCCAAAAACATATAAATTTATTATAAATATACAAATATAATAAGTTAATTTAAATGAATGATCGTTCGATAAAAAATAAAACTAAAATAAGAACAACCCAATACACGAAAGATCAAGTCAATTTCGAAACAATAATGCTCTTATAATATTTATCATCACATAAAGACTTACTCTCGTACCGTTATGTAACTTTACGAACAAGTTTGTAAGGCAAAAATAATATTTTATTAATAAGTAAGAAAATTCATTGTTGCATCTTATTTTGTTCATGATATTTCAGAAAAATAATTATTTTTAACATATTTATTATGAAATAATAATTTGGAGCCCTAAGTGATATTATTTAATGTGAAAAGTAGTTTGATGGAAATTCACATTTATATCTATCATCGTGAATCCCTCGTAAAGAACTCTCGCTATTATTTCTTTGTGTTGTTATCTTGATGTTGTCGATTAGGAGTTGACACGACTCATCTTGACCCGGAGGCATAAAGTCATCTAGGTGACCCTCGTGGCGATTCAATAAGATAGTTGACACAACGTCGAGGCATCCGAGATGGCTCAGAGGTGGCTTTAGGGGAGTCTCCGGCTACTCGAGGTGATCCTGAGACTAGGTTGAAGTGGGTTATGATCTTCTTGGGATCCTGTACAAAGGTCAACATCGAGAGAATTTCATAACTTAACCAATTTGACACTCAAATTAGTAGCATAGAGTTGTGTAGACATAAAGAATTTTCTTTGAGAGATGTCTGACCCCTAGGCATGTGCTAGAGATTGTTTTTTGTACTTGGGCAATTGAGGGGACCATCCATAATAGTTGCAATGCCCTCCTCTAGCGTTTTGCCCATGTGGTAATAGGCTCGAATGACACTCTATAAACTATTATCCACGGAGGTTGACCGAGGGAGAGCAGATTTGAGCGGTCACCCAGGGACCACTACCCATGATGGCTGACTAGATTGGCCCAAATAGCCTCCCGTGGATTGTTGTCCATGGAGGCCGATAGACCAGTATTCCTCCCATGTCGCTACCAAGTGGGCGAATGACTTGGCCTTTGTCTTCTATGTCAACTCCTAGGCGGCGACCAATTAGTGGGTTATGATTGGTACTAAAATATTTTATATCATTTGTCCCTCCCCTCCGCAGGCTTGCTTTGGGGTTCTTACAAAGGGGTTTGAGGCACATCGTTTAACCTGTGCGTCGGTCAAGTCTCCTTTCACTATCAACTTTTCTCGATTAGATATCTTAGGCACAATAGGTTTGCGCTTCTACCATAGCAAATATCTTGCCATGGGTCAAAATTTTTGACTCACACACCTCGGGCTCATTTGGCCTAATGACTATATTATAGTGGATATTAAGGTGTGGGTTAGATTTTCTGACTCACTCGCCCCGAGCTCATTTGACTCAACGCCTCCATCGTTACAGATATGTTGGCATTGGTTGAATTTCTCAACTCATATCTTGGGAACATTTGGCCCAATGCCTTTGCTGTGATGAGTATCTTGACATGGGTCAATTTTCTTGACTCATATGTCTCGGGCACATTTGGCCCGATACCTTGTTATGACAAATATGTTGGTATGGGTTAGATTTTTTGACTCATGTCTTGGGCACATTTGACTCGATATCTCCATCGGTGGATATATTGGCATGGGTTGGATTTCTCGACTCATGCTTCTCAAGCATATTTGGCCCGATGCCTTCATCGTGGTAGATATCTTTACATGTGTCCAATTTTTTGACTCACACGTCTCAAGCACATTTAGCTCGATGCCTCTACCGCAGCGCATTTCCTAGTGTTGGTTGGATTTTTTTGACTCATACACCTCGAGTATATTTGGCCTGATGCCTCTGCCATAGCGGATATATCAGCATGGGTCAGATTTCATGACTCACACGTCTCGAGCTCATTTAGCCTACTACCTCTGACATAACAAATATGTCGACCCGAGTTGGATTTTCTGACTACACACCTTGGACATTTGACCCAATACCTCCATCATGGCGGATATGTTGGCGCGAGTTAGATTTCTTGACTCACATGCCTCGAATCATTTGGTCCACTACCTCCACTGTAGCAGATATATTAGCGTGGGTCAGATTTCCCGACTCATATGCCCCGGGCTCATTCGACCCACTACCTATGCCATAATGGATATCCTGAGTTTCCACCGTGGTGGGCCTTTATCCATTTTCTATTGCAGTGGATCTCGAGCTTTTGCCATAGCAAGCCTTCATCCCTTTTCCATCGTAGCAAGCCTTCATCCCTTTTCCATCGTAGCGAGTCTTCATCCCTTCTCTGTCATAGCATATCTCAAGCTTCCATCATAGCAGGCCTCTATCCCTTCTTCGTTGTAGTAGATCTTAGGCTTCCGCCATAATGGGCCTTCACCCTTTCTTTGTTGTAGCAGATCTTGGGCTTTCACCGTAGTAGGCCTTTGTCCCTTTATGGCAGGTCTGAATTACTCTACCGTGATAGGTTCAAGTTAGTTTGCTATGGCAGGTCTACTAGTCATATGTGTCATACAAGCCAATCACGTGAGTGATAACACATGTGACATGTTACATAGTCTTTTTGCTTATTATTATTGACATTTTATCACTTTATGTTGGATGTTGTATATACTGTAATGTCTATGAATTTGTATAATGAGAATTGGATCGTGATGATATCACGATATTGAGATCGATTCGCTTTTAAATATAGACCATAAATAATCTCGGTCGTATGTTACTTAAGAGAGACGTTAAGATAACTGGACAAACTGGTGTATTGTGTATCCGTCCATAGGATGGAGGCAACTGGTCTCATAGCTGCTCGTGTTGGGACACAGATCGGTCCATACAATGCAAGTGCTCATTGGAGAATGGGTTCACTGATTGATCAACTCACGGAATGCTAGATGATTAATGATACCTTATTATCAAACAACGATTTCATGGTTCTAATTGTGTGTATGATCCTCAGACTTGAGATACCAAGGATGTCGTGTATTAGTACTCTGCTCTTTAATACTAGACTTATATATATAGATGTTCCAAATTTAGCACAATGGGTTATCGGGAGTGGTAGCCAACCTTACAAGGGTAATTGAGTATTAATAAAGGATCATTTGCTCTTGGTATCATAAGAGAAATATCATATATGTTCTTGCTCATGCAAATCCTAAGCTAAGGTTATTCAGATTGTGAGAGAAAAAGTTCTACGAGAGAATTTGATTAGAGTGAGACTCGAGTAGATTCCATTTGGGTTTGACAACACCATGCCCGATATATGATCTCTAGGATATTAGATAGATGAAAGACTATAGATATACGATAACTGAGGACAAACATGTCCAATTAATTAGATTCTCATTTGGGGACGATGGTGTAGTGACCTAGTATATCTATAGTCGACGAATCAAGTGAATTATTATAAGAGATAATAATTCACTAAGTCAAAATGAGTTTTAATATGTATGACTCATGACCAGCTCGATATTAGGCCTAAATGGTTACATAAATATAATAGGTGTTACAACGAGTAGAAGTTCGAATATAAGATATCCATTGAAACTCCTATTTTATTAGATATCCAATAAGCCCTTGAATTATTGGATCATATGGATAAGATCTAATAAGAGCCAATAAGAGATTATTGGGTAGAGATTCACCAATCTAAGAGTCTTGGGTAGTTGGATTGTCACGGACTTAGCTGGTTTTGCCTAAGTCGTGCGGTACCCTTGCATGTCCGTCCGCAAAGGTCAGCCTCCCCAAAATCTCCCATGGTCCCTTAGGACCTACAAAAAAGAAAACGAGTTAGAGAAAGCACCTCACTCGGGATCCATAAGCAAACATTCCAGGAAACACTTCACAGGCAAGTTACAAACAGACTTTATAAGCTCTGAACAGTTGCACAATAAAGGCTCAAAATGGTCCACTACAGACCGAGTAACTCTCACAAGTGTCCACATGACACAACCTTTATTTACAAGCCAAAAAGGCCACCAAACCCAACTAAAATGGGGTTGTTAAGCCTTCGATCGTTCCTCTACATGTTATGCAAAGCATGAACAAACAAAAATATATTAACATACATAAGTATTACATCAAACATCATGTTTAGAACTTTGTCCATGACATTCTCCCCCACTTATTTCTTCAACGTCATCGTTGAAGCCTTTTCCGACACTGCAACTCCTCGCCTTTGCTGAGTCTTCAATCTTCTGCTCAAGCTGCAATACGCCTCTTGGCTCCAAACTACTCTCCATTGCTATTTTTGAGTAGCCGAACCTTTGATCTATCATGCTACTTCAACTCGCCAATGACTCTAACTCTAGTGTGGGGTTGGTTGAGTTATGTTGATCCCTGTTGGTTTTTATGGATCATCGATATGAAGGAAAAGACCATTCTTATTATGCGCTAGTCTCTCAAATGCCTCATGCTGCTTGAACTTGGTGGATGCTTATTGGAGCTTTAATGAACATCGCCTCATAAAATTCTGAAGTTTTGGGTCCTTCCTCCACAAAATTTATCTATCGAATCTTCTTTCACTTAGTTGTCCCTTCCAAGTAGGTTCCATCACTTCCGCTTTCGATTGGCATTTCATTGGGGAATGAAATGGACAATCTACTCTTAATAGCACTGATCACCGTTGGTGAGGATTTGATAACTATTGTCTTCTATTATCTTCGAAGGGTCTTTGAACCTGTGCAAAGCTCCTCTGTTAGATAGATAAGAGAATTGGGGTACTCAATTTCGCCTATTCTCTTGAGAGTTGGGAAGGCAAAGGTTACTTGACTCGCCCACCTCCTCGAGATTATACTCTATGCATCGAGCTGGTTACTGGCCTTCGCCTGCTCTTTGCTCATACTTCTGAAGCACTTGAAGTGTTTGCACTCCTTGCGTTGAGTTAGTTATTGTGATTCACCTTCTCAATGCCATCAAACTTCTGGAATACAGGAAGTTTTCACCCCAACTTGGAGTAATTCTCTAATAGATTTGGTCGCCTCTGAGATTGTACCATCTTCTCCATCAACCCTGCCGCTTACCCTATTGAGTATCAAAGGTACAACACCGTGTACTGCCTACTTTGTTCCTTGGTCATGTACTCTTGCATGACCCGAAGTCCTTCACTTTTGGCTATCTTGATGAGAAGCTCGTTGGCACCAGTCTTACAAAGTTCCTTGGTTTATGCCCTTCAGCCTTGTCTCGATACTTGAAGTTTGCCTTTGCATGCTCCATCTCCTCGGCCCCTTTCACGACTAAGTGCTCTCCCTTCATTAGAGCAAGAGATCAATGACTTTCACGGAAGTTCTACCTCTACGGTACCATGGCCCTGCCATGCCCATGGCCCTACGATCTGTCGCCTCGCATCTGCATCCCTTTTCTTCACGATCAGTAGATATGTCTTTGTGGCACTCCTCCGAGTCCACCTCCAATCTAACAGATGCTTGATTTTGGATAGCTATGTCCCTCTGGACTTGTCGTCATTTCCTCGCCCCTTTCGACCCCTTGCTTCAACACCTCTATGTTCTCAAAGCAATTCTCTTTGGTTGATGGAAAGACAGACTGCAGCTCCTTATGCATGGCCTCTGCCATCATGTTGTAGGGTTTGCACTGATTTTGTTCTCCTTAGCTTCCTTGGTAGCAACATTCGCTTACTCGACCTTATCCTCTAATTTGCCGGGCTCCCTTAAGCGAATATGGGCTTTGGAGCAGTCCAACTCTCCAGCTTCTTCGATCATACCTCTGCATGATCAAGTCCCTCCTATGGGACTCACTGGTACTTGCATTCGAACTTTTTCCTCGGTAATACATAACCCCAATATGCTGATGACCAAGGCTTTCATCCGATGCAAAATTCGATGCACGCACGGAAGACCCGCCTCTATAGTACCATGACCTTCACTCTTTGAATCTATAGCCCTTCTTGCCATCGTGTTGTTCACCGAAGTGGAGCTTCCAGTAGCTCTCGATCATACCTCCATATTATACAATCCCTCATAGGACTATATCATGTGTATCGTATTGCCATGAACTGTTCCACCACGATCTGCTGCACCATATCGCCTCCTAGTGACATCTCCAATATATTCTGATCCTTATGGGGTGAACTCGAATTGTGATCCCTCCATGTGTGGCCTCGGACAATACATCACAGGGTTTCTTCCACCTTCGATTTTGTTCACTCTATTGGCAATCGACCTTCATCCCCCTGCTCTTGAGTCACACTTAGATGAAGCACCGCTCTAGGACAGTCCATCGCCTAGTAGCTCCCGAAGTCTACTGACTTCGATGAAAATGGTGCACCATGTTTGGATCCTGGGCCTCTGCCCCTACCAGCATAATCTCTGCTACACATCGCTTCCTTCATGGCAACTTGAATGGCAACACTATGGCATATTCTTCAAGAGTACCTGCCTCCGCGTCCTCTTGCCCTGTGTTAAGACCTTTCGAACCCAACTTCGCCTTCGTAAGTTGAGTCGCCTTAGTTCCTCCATCAAATGTTTCTCCAAGATAATGTGCATATGCCCAGAAGCTCCCTTCATCTTTGGCACCATGCAACATAAGTTTGCTCCATCAAAATAAAGGACCCATGGAACAACATTATCCTGTTCTTGTCTCTGCAAGAGTTCATGTCCTTGACCTCTGTCCAAGGAAAGCTCTGTGCCTCCGCTCCATGTTCTATCTTCTATGCTGGCTCCCTTCATGTGGCTTGGGTACTTCGCCAAGTCACACCCAAATTGCTCCGCTCCTCGTTTTGCATTGAGTTGATGGTGGCCCTTGTGCCCACCATTCCACGGGTCATCCCTCCCTTGAGTCTAATCTCCATATCGACTCCAAGTGTGCCTTCATTCGTGTTGCTTTGGGTCACCCCCCCACTTGATCTTGTAATGCATCTACTAATGCATTCTCTCAAGCGAGATCATGCGACGACTCCTCGCCGCTCGCTCGGTCCACTGAGCTTCGTGGAGTTGTTATTTTTGAGGTACTCCTCCTCAACAGGTGCGGTCTGTTGCATATGATTCTCCCTCTAGAGAATCGGGACCTATCCCTCCTAGATATCTATCCTGTTAGAGAAACATCTCTCTTCGTTTCAGAGACCACCATCCCCTTGGACTACTCCAATTTGCTGAATAAATTACGCATTGTTCTGGCTCCTGCAAACGCACTTACTAGATTGTGACTCTATGTCAATACAGCCCCCGCTGCACCACTCAAGGCCTAGCAACATGCTGAACTTACTGCACACTTCAACCTCCTATGGACATATCCTTCATATGCCGAAGAGAAAGTTTTAATGCTCCATGGCGCCGAGTTCCGGTCGCCTTGGGATGGCCGCGAACATTCCATCGTCCGCATATAAGCCCATGCATGAGTACCGAATTCTTTGAGTTAGTAATTCCTCTCACCTCTATGAGCTTTGCACAACTCTTTCGATCGATGAGCAACTCATTCCACCTTACATAGTCTCATCCTTTACCAAGCGCCTCGCTTGCCTTAAGCACCATCAAGTATAGTTGTCAACATCGAGCCGTAGCTCGAACTCAGCCATCCCTACCTTTGTGCGCTCCGCATTCTTTCAAGCTTGCTTGTTCTCGTGGTGCCTCTTGCGTGAAGGGTTGGTCATTCCTCTGAATGCCAATCTCATATGCCCGCTCCTCCGAGCGACTCCTTTTCCCTATATCTCCATGCCCGTTTTCTCCCAAACGATTGCATGTGTGTTGACTGCCCTCAACGCAGCCCCGCTAGGTCCCCCACATTTGCATGTCAAGTGTTTCTATGAGTGCTTGTCTCAGCTCTGATACCATCTGTCACAGACTTAACTGGTTTTACCTAAGTCGTGCGGCACCCTTGCATGTCCGTCCGCAAATATCAACCTCCCCAAAATCTCCCATGGTCTCTTAGGACCTACAAAAGAGAAAACGAGTTAGAGAAAGCGCCTCACTCAGGATCCACAAGCAAACATTCCAAGAAACACTTCATAGATAATGCAAGTTACGAACAGACTTTACAAGCTTTGAACAATTGCACAACAAAGGCTCAAAATGGTCCACTATAGACCGAGTAACTCTTGCAAGTGTCCATATGACACAACCTTTATTTACAAGCCTAAGAAGGCCACCAAACCCAACTAAATTGAGACTATTAAGCCTTCGACTGTTCCTCTACATGCTATGCAAAGCATGAACAAACAGAAAGACACTGACATACATAAGTATTACATCAAACATCCTATTTAGAATTTTATCCGTGATAGGATGGAGATCTAGTACCTAATAAGGCAGGATCCATTACGGTTAAGTTGACAATGTACTTCTATAAATAGAAGGGAATCAAAGGGGTATAAGCTAGACCCTTTGTAGTTGTCACATTCTACTCTCCTCCCTCTCTCTCATCCTTAGCCGATAGCCCCAATTTGGGGCATGTGGACAGCAAGAAGGGTCGACCACTTCTTGATTATGTGGTGCGCATGGAGAAGAAGATCGTGTAGTGATTTGAGGAGCATCTTCGTCACATCTACCGTATAGATTACCACTAAAGAGAAGGACAATTGACCTTCTTCATATACTCTTATAGATCTCCCTATGTAACAAATTTCACTTGATACGTGTAGTTTCGATTTTATATTTTGTTTTATGTACTAATATTTGCATGATGACGAGAACCTTTTTCTTTGAACAATATGAGATTTTTTTTTATTCTTCCACTGTGCATATGATGCTCTGTCCAGTTTCTCAATAAGGTCAAGACACTTCATTATGATAGATCGAGTCGCTCTACCATAGTAGATTGAGTCATTCCATCGTGGTAGGACTCCCTGCCCGTTTTGCTATAGTAGGTTTTGGGATCCGTGTTACTGTTATGGTCTTTGAAGCACTTTGCATTTATTAAGAGCTTTGGGTTTTCCTACCACCGGGGGCTCTTTTGAGTTGTCTCCCAATTATGATGGGCTTCGGGTTTTTTCGCCATCAAGAGCCTTCTAGGTTCATTCTAGAGGTGACATGTCTTGATCATGGGAGGAGAGAGATTGACAATTCTACTTTAATCCCCTCATTCACTAGGGGGGCATGTTTATTTTATGCTTTAGCTTTTAGCCTCTAAATCCTCTAGGACCTTAGAAACTCCCGTCTGGCATCTTATAAAGAATTAACTCGAAAGGATCGATCGGTCTTCATCCTTCATCCTCATCTTGGTCCAATTCTCCCATCCAGGTTAGGATGTCCTTGCTTTCTTGTACTAGTTCTTAGTCATTTAGTCAACAATTCATCGAGGCCTACGCTTCATCCTCAAGCAGTTTGAGGGTGGAGCAAGGTGACTCATCCTTTTTTGGGAATAAGTCTTTCGAGAACCTGAGGGCTATTCGGGACCTAGAGTCCATGAAGAGCTCTCACCATTGTGACTTGGTGGTAAACACATCCAATTTGGATCAATTATGATCCCACTATTGCATCTCGATTGACTTCAAGTTGCACGTTACTTGACTTGGGCAATGTCTCTTTGATCTGATTCTCAGGGGCTTATGTTTCTCCTATAACACCCTTGAGGCAGAGCTCCGCCTCCCACATCATCCAATCATTATGTCGTGCCTCTAGTGGTGGAGGATTTTGCTTTCTTAGATGGCGCCCAACTCATGGTACTATCTTGTGGCATTCATTGGGGAGTGCCAAGGTGCTAGAATAATCTCGACTCACACTTTCTTCTCCTCTCGCTTATGGCTATGTAAGGGATAGAGAGATTATTACTTGACCGCCTAATGAGGTTTCAAGATGAGTGGCACCCATGCAAATAATAAAGGCTGGAGTTAAAGAGCGCATTATTTTTTCATGAGCGCTGGCCGAGAACGGAGATTCTCCCTCACCTGATTGACATAGACTATCAATAACACTCCCCCTTTGCTATCGGACAAGGAGGTAGACTATGTACGTCAGTTGAAGGAGATTCTCTCCTCCTTCGAGGTAGTGAGAAAGATGGACGAGGATTGACTGGTTGTGGCAGGCCTCAACTCTGCCCCTCGAGGTATGACTCGGACCTTGCCATGTTTATTTGACTTTCACTTTTAACCTCACACTATGATGCAAATTGTCGCCAGGCATGGATCTCAAGCATTTGAAGGGGTTGGGCTCTATATTGGGTGCTGCAGAGCCTAGGTTATCTCGGGTGACTCGACGAGAGCTCTTTGTGGATCCAATTGAATCGTCTCGGTCAAGTCATGATGATGTTCGGTAACCCAAGAAGAAGCTAAACATGTTGGCTCGGAAGGCCCCGAGTGCCAAGAAGGGGAAGGTCATCAAAGGTTTAGCTTGGGGATTGGCTCATTCTACATCGGCTCTTGTTAGAGATGAAGGCTTCTTGCCTGAGGGTTTTTCTCGGGGAACAAAGCACTCTATATCGGCTCCTAAGGGGGGCCAAGATCTCGTGGTGCATTCAAGGAAGAAGGTGGTGAGGATGTGGTTGAGGTAGGACTTGTGTAGGGGTAAAACCCTACCCTTTATAGCCATGCAAATGATCAACCTTTTGAACCCTTATTCGGATGCCCCACCATAGCCCTATTGGGAGGGCCTCAAGCAGGCCAAAAGGATGTGAGGTGAGGGTATGACCGTAGAGAAGTAGTGCTCATGATCACTATGCCCCAGTCTAGTGAAGCAAATGTTGGGAAATCTTGGGGGCGACATCACATGCGCAGCGGAAGAACAAGAAAACAAAATACCCGATTCCCAAAGAGATGTTCGTCATTGTGCGAAGATTGGTATGTAAAATCCGCGAAACTTAAAACTGCGTATAGAGTAGATTGTGTTACCTAGGGAGATCGTATATCCCTGTTTCCTTACAGATCCTTAGGAGAGGGTGAAGGAGGTCAAGCGTCCTCATCTCTAGTGATGATCCACATAGCAGGGTTGCGACGACGCTCCTCAAAACTCCAAGCCTGCTCTAAGGTGGAGAGGGAGAGGAGAATAGGAGAGGCAAGCAAAGACTCTTGCCTTTGAGGCTCTGAATCCCTCATATTTATAGAGGTCCCCTATTAAACCCTAATGGATCCTCCCCTAGTGGGTATTGGATCTACATCCAATAAGACAAGGGCTCCTTCGGATATCTCATATCCGAACCTCTACTCATCGCAATGCCTACTATATATGTGTGACCCTCTAAGCCCAATATCGAGCTGATCGTGAGTCATACATGTCAGAACTCCTTCTAACTTAGTGAATTATTATCTTTGTAATAATTCACTCGACTCATCGACTATGAACGTACTAGGCCACTACGCCGTAGTCTCCAAACGATGCAGGAGAATCCAATCCATTGGACTTGTCTGTCCTCAGTTACCGTGTACCTATAGTCCCTCGTCCATCTAATATCCCAGAGACCGTATATCGAGCATGGTGTTGTTAGACCCATACGGTTTCTACTCGAGTCTCGCTCTAATCGGATTCTCCCGGAGAATTCTTTCTTTCTCAACCCGAATGACCTTGGCCAAAGATTTATCTGAGCAAGAATACATGGGATATTCCTCTCATGACGCCGAGAGTGGATGATCCTCTATTGACACTCAATAGCCCTCGTAAGATCGACTACCACTCCCAATGACCAGCTGTACTAGATATGGAACAACCAAACTTATAAGTTTGATATCAAAGAGTGGAGCACTCATGTAGGACATCCTTGGTGTCTCAAGTCTAAGGACCAGATACACCACTAGGACTACGGAATCGCTATCTAACAATAAGGCATCACCAACCATCCAGCATTCCGTAAGCGGATCAATCAGTGAACTCATTCTCCAATGAGCACCTGTACTGTGTCCCTAGTGTCCCTACATGAGCAGCTATGAGACCAGCTGCATCCATCATATGGACGGGTATACAGCACACCAGTCTGTCCGGTTATCATGATGTCCCTCTCGAGTAACCTATGACCGGGATTATTTAGGATCTGTGTTTAAAGGTGAATCAATCTCATTATCGTGATCTCATCACGATCCGATTCTTATTGCACAAATCCAAGGACATCATTATATATATATATATATATATATATATATATATATATATATATATATATATATATATATATATATATACAATAGTTATAAAGTGATATATGCCAAAATATAATAATAAAAAAGATTCTGTATCAAGTCACACGTGCCATCACTCACGTGATTGGCTTGCTGGGCACCTATGACTAGCAGCAAATATACTATTCCCTCTTGGTGTTGATTGGCAGTTGCTTTCGAAATAAAGTAACGATAAGCCGTATCGCTCTTCTCCTTACAATTCTCCCAATGCTAACTTGCACTTGTCATGCAGCACCATCACTATGTGATGATCCTGATTGACCAAGTTTGAGACACCGGTGTGGTGATCGACCAACTATCCTTAATGATTGATGAGGTCTGAGTTGAGATTAAGGCATTAAAGATGGGTTCGACCTCAGTTGTTGTTGTTCGAGCAATAGAGTTGGCTAGTCAACTAGAAGATGCCCAACAAAATCTCAAGAATGTTGAGCAGAGATTCAAGGAGGCTAAGTAAAGGCATAAGTAGGCGAAGAAAAGACTAAAGAATTTAGAACAATAGCTGGGGAACATTGGGTGGTGTTTGGCTAGCCTCGATAAACAATTGAAGGATGTTCGAGGTGCTAATCACGTCATGGAGGACTAGCTGTTGGAGGTCTCCTGAGAGTTGGGGGCGATGAAGACTAAGGCTCGAGAGGCAAAGGAGCACTGGAAGATAAGTAGCATTATATTATCGAACGGGAAAGGGAAATAATTGTCGCATACAAGGAGTCGGCTAAGTTCCAAAAGGGCATGGTGAGATTGGATTGAGTCTTATACAAATACAAGTATCTAGTCACCTTGGCTTGCTTTAATGTGAAGTACCCATAATTGGAGATCGAGAACCCCTTCGCAGATCAACCCGAGGATGATAATGTGCCGATAGCAGTAGATGTTGTTGCTTGTTGAGATAGTTAGGATAGGAGTGGGGCGATGGCTTGTATCATCCTTATGAGTATGCACTTAGTGCGTAAAGCTCAGAAAGGCCTCAACATGAATGACTAGGTGCCCCACGCTCTCTCGGAGGAGAGAGCTCAAGGTCATTGAGTAATCACTAGTAGCACCCCAAGGTTTGAGTCAAGGTGAATGAGTACACTTAAGGAAAGGAGGGCAATTGTCCTCCTTGCACAAAAGTACTATGTATCGGAGGTGGCACCTCCTTGCTAGAGCGCTTGTTGAGAGGGTTTGCCGGTGGACATTCTTGTAACATTCGGTCTCTCCTTTCAATACTAAAATATTATTGCCTTGATGCTATTGATTGGGAGGCAATAACACTTGATCTTGACCTAAAGGCATGAAGTCATCTAGGTAGCTCTCGTGGTGATCCAATAAGATGACTGATGTGATGCCGATGTGTTCGAGGTGGCTTTAGAGGAGTCTTCGGCTACCTGAGATGGTCCCAAGATTGGGCCAAGGTATTTTTTGAGAAAGAGGTATGACCTCTCGGTAGGCACTAAGGGCCAATTTTTATACCTTAGCAACTGAGGAGACCATCCATAACCATCACATTACCCTCTTTCAATGCTTTGCTCATGTGGGTGATGGGCTTGAATGGCCCCTTGCAAGCTACTATCCACGGAGGCCAATTGAGGGGAGTAGATCCGAGCAATCGCTCGGGGACCACTGCCCACGACAACCAACCATATCAGCTCGAACGGCCTCCTGTGGACTATTGTCCACATGGGCGGACAAATCATTATTCCTCCCATATCGCTGTCGAGTGAGGGAATGACCTGGCCTTCATCCTCCATGTCAACTCCTTGATGGCAATGAACTAGCGAGTTATGAGTAATGGCAAAATATTTCCTATTACTTTGTTAAATAACAAATAAAGATATATTTTATGAGATATAATAAATTTTAATTTGCCAAATATGGGAAATTGGTTATACTAAAGATTAAATCTTCATTTTATTTAAGGAAATGAGAATTTTGTAGATGGAAATGTTTCTTTTAACTACAAATGCCATGCGATCAAGAAAAGGATGAAACAAAGTTCTTATAATAAATTGTAATATCCTTTATTTAATAATTTTTATATTAATATTTTTATATTAGAAGCTTAGTGCTAGGGACCTAACTGTAAGTCTTAGAATTTAAATATGATTTATAAAAAAATTATATTAAGTTAGTGAAAAAAAAAAGTGAGAAAGTAGTGGACCCATGTCACTAGTTAACATGGGAGTGTGCCACCCATATTTACTATATTTTTAACATCTCTGATCTTTTTTGTTGTATGCTTATTTATCATATTTTTGTGTGAGTAAATAATTAGAAAAAAAATTAACAAATTAGAATCTTACTGTAATCTATCTTGGATTGAAAATGAGAAGAGGACTTGAATAAGGAGAAGTATTACTTTAGCAAGAGGATTTTAGATCAATTCTTCATCTTGGGATTAACTTGTTCTAATACAAGTATTCTTGCCCATCTTAGTAATTTTTATCTATGATTTCCTCTTGTTTATGAATAATTTGTAGAGTTTCTTCTTGTATGAATAACTTGATAATCTAAAATTTATAAGAATTCTAACTTATCTGTATTGTTTTAATTATAACATTTTATATAAAATTCAGATTTGGCCAAAACCTATTTATTTGAAAAGTAGATTCTTGGATTTTTCTTTTGTTATCTTAATTGATGATTTAGAATATGAATGCTAACCCAAATATTTATTTTAATTAATCTTTTCATTTCTATCAAATAGAGATAAAATGACTTAGTTTATCTGCATTGTTTCAATTATAGTATTATGTATAAAATTTAAATTTGAGTAAAACTACCTTTATCAGATACTAAACTCTTAAATATTTCTTTCAATATGTTATTCAACTGATTTTAAGTATAACTGACTATCTAAATATTTATTTCTTTTAATCTTTTGAATCTTACTATATAGAGATAATATATTTTGATCTTTCTGTACTAAATTGCATGTTACTTTCTATATATAACTTTAATTTATACAAATCTTATTTTATCTAAAAGTATACTCATATATCTTTTAAAAAAATATTTTACTTAAAAAATTAGAGCACAATTTCTTATCCAAATGTCTAGAACAATATACGTTATAGATTATGCTAGAACACATTTATTCTCAAACTCATCCCTTCTTGCTTTTATCTTGAACTTGTTCTCAACTAAAATTCTTTCTTTAAATGAGACATACATTGAACTTTAAACTCTTATATTTCTTATTTTAAATCTTATCACTTTTAATGAATTGTGTATATATTTATGGTGCTTGATATGACTTTATGTATGCTTATGTATATTTTTATTGTTTCACATGTACTACATATATATTCTAACTTTTTTTTATCAAAATATTAAAGCCTATGGTGCTCTTGCCAACTCTAAAGACTTCATCCGGACATATGTCACGGACGGGCATCGCGCACCCGCAACAACTCCATTCAACGAATCGTTCGTCGCTCTCATCTACATGTACAACTGCTTAATAGCATGTTTTGTCTTGGTTTTAAGTCCTTTTGCTTATAAAAATATAAGTTCGAACAAGTTACAGTGATACAGTGCAACCATTCACTAAACCAAGTAAAATAGCCCCAAAACAGCTCCGTTTTTATGTGCCACGGGCTATTTTCTGTAGTCCGTTACTGCACATGAAATGTCAGCCATCTCAGTACCCTGGAACTACCCAGGTGGCACCATGATGGATGGGGCTTCGGTATAGTGTTAGGCGTTGAACAACCTTTCGTAAGTTTGCATGTTACTTTAACGGGAACTTGTTGTGCCCGGCACCCGGTGAGCAGCTGTTTGTGGACTTGCAGTTATTCGTTCAACCCTCTAAAGTCCTTATTTTCCTCCTCTCCCTCTTTTCTCTTATGCATACAAGGTGCTCGCTGAATTGCTTATAAAGCTTTCCCTTTTCGTGAGACGTCGGGACTTGTCCATCGTTCATTCATCGAACTAATCAACATTTTCTTTTACAAGTCATTCGGGACCTACGAGAAGTTGCAAGTGGGTTAATCTTTGCGGACGCAAATCGCAAGGACAAAGTGCAACTTAGGCAATGCAAGCTAAGTTCACGTCTTTGCCGCAAAGGTGCCCCACGACTTATACAATTCTAGCCAAGTCCCTGACACATGGGTGGAGCTATTAGACGTGGGAGACTAATGTTAATATTCAGAATTGAATAAATCATGTTATAGTATGATTTCACTTTATGCTCTTTTGACATATTTTCTAAAGTATATGTTTATGTGTACTTATATGCTCTTTAGATATAAATAAAATATCAAATAAGATATTTGAGTTTATATTTTATATTTATTTCTTGATATGCTCCTATAATGCTCTTTATTCTATTACTATAAATGAATCATATCAAATATGATTTTACTCCGAAGCTAATAACTTGTATCTTGATATTACATAGTTTATATATTACTTTTTGCTTCTTTATTAAGTATACTTTTAATGAAATAATAATATATATACCTCTTCTATCTATACATTGCATCTGGATTGTTAGGTGTATTTATGGATATGCTAGTCACTTACTAAGTTTTATAGCTCACTTTGTTGTTATATAATTTTTTTAGATTAGCTTACTATTCATCCTAATATTAGATTTGGGCTGAACTAATGAAATATTAGAAGATTACGATAAGTATTTAATGATTTGACATAATATTATTATAAAAAATATATTTTACTTGTAATATTATTTTAAAAAATATGAATTGATATCCCTCATAAGGATTAAAGGAACTCTTTTGAAAGTTTAGAATATTAAGTATGGAGTTTTTGTTAAATCTTGAATTTTGATGATGAAATCAATTGATGAGTTTACGATCTAATGTGCTGTTTGAAAAAAATGATGCATGACTAACTTCGATTATGAAAATGTAAAACAATTAAAGAAGAAGAATCAGAAATCGGGCCGGAGTCAGAGATCGGGCATCGTGCCGGAAGTATCAAACGTTACGCTAAGATCGAACGTTGTGAGAGTTAACATGTCGATGGATCAAGCGATACGCCGAAGGTTCGAATGATGTGTCAAAGTTCGTTGGGAGTTTGGATGAATCAATGATATAACAAATAACTTAGATTCTTGTCTTATAATTATTTAGGTCTTAATTATCGTAGTTAGGTATTAAATTGAGTTAGATTTGGGTGTAACCCTACTAACTCAATTAGGGGCCTTTTGGGCCTAGGGTTGAGTTGGGCTTATTAGGAGGCCTGTTTAGTGACCCAAGGTTAAGTCAAGCGATGGCACCGCTTATGAGCTGGAAAAGTACGAAATGTACTTCTTCCGAAAGACCCGACAGTGTTATCGCTGGTATCAGACAGTGGTACCGCCAGTTGTAAGCTTGACAGGTAATGGTATTGCCTAGTAATGGCGGTGGTACCGATAATACATCGAAAACCCGATATGAAACCTTTTTTTACTTTATTTTTAAAGCTATTTGGGGTCTATAAATACCCTACTCTTTCCTGCTTAAGGAAACAAGAAAAGAGAATGAAAACTTATGTTTTAGAATGTGAAAACTCTATTAAAAAGTAGAGTTCTTCCTCCTTAAGCTTAGAGGTTGTTCTAAGGGAGGTTGTGAGGATTTTCTTATAAAAGAGGGTTGTAAAGGTTCTCTCAAGCCTGTCAAAAGGAGAAAAAGTTATAAGAGGATAGTTTGTCTTTACCCATTGAAAGAAAATCGTTAATGAATGCGCCTTGATGAAAGAGAAATCGAGAGTGGACATAGGTCGTGACGATCAAATCCCTATAAACTCAGTTTGCATTTCTGTTCTACTCTTTATTGCTATTGCTTTGTGATTTAATTGCTTATTACATTTACTATAAGTCAAGCACAATTTCGATATCGATTTCTATTGAACAAAGTTTTCAAACTGATATTTTATTGAAAGTACTAGTTCACCCTCACTTCTTAGTGTCGAAATGGTCCGAACAGTTTTATGTTAATATGAACTTGTGATAAATTATTAATTTTATAATTATAGTAATTTTTGCCTCTTTACATTTATAAGCGATGGTTAATGATTTTTGAGTTGACCTTTCAGTTTTATAGAGTTATCGATTAGTGTATTGAATGATTATAAATTATACATGTGTTATAGATGTTAATGAAAACTTAATGCTTTTGGGTGTTGAGAATTTTTTTGATTTAAAATAGGTTCACACCTTTTAATATTATTTTGAGAGTATGATAAATATAATATATCATATACATAATGCAAATTCTTCCTTTGTTCAACGCAAATTCCAATCACAATTGACTCAAATGGTACATCAGAAGTTATATCAAATGTTGGTATATTAGCTTATTATTTGGCAGCCTCTGAATTGCCAATTAAAATAATTAATCCATGGTGGCACAGCTCCAATCAGCTGCAGAACAAAGCCTAGATTTAAGACTTGGCATAACTTATCACCTTTCTATGTCTCACCTGCTTATCATCTAATCCAAGTCTGTCACCAGCTGGGAAATTGATAGTGCAAAGTGAGCTTTTGAATATGAATGTGTCAGTGAATGTCAATGCTTAAAGTAAAGCAGAGTTCTGATGCCAACTTCTTTCTTGTGTGTGTGATTCATGTGGTCACCAGCATCAGCCAAAAGGAGAGGGAGGGGAAGAAGATTATAGATTTGAGACCTTCCCCTTTTCTTTTGAGAGAGAAACCATACTAGGTCTAGCATCAATCAGTGTCAGCACTTTTGTCCATGATTCTGAGGTCAAGACATGGATGTGGGTGGCCCTGAATTCTACTTGTTTGTTTGTGTTTGTCAGATTTAATTTGTTGGTTTGCACAATGATGACCATCTTCTTTTCCTAAAAGCTTCAATGCAAGAATAGTTAGAAGTCAAACTTAGAAATACAATACAGTTCATCTGCTCTTGACATGTATACATATGAAGTTACAGTGTCATTTGATTTTGGGTTATTGATCTCCTTCAAACAAATTTGAGAGTAATATTTTATCTTATTCTTCAATCCCCAGTGAGTAAGATGAGTTTACTATCATTAATTTAAATTTGAACATCTTGCAGTAGTCTAGTTCAAATTTATTAGATTAATACTTTAATTATCTTGTTGAGTCGAGTCGTTAGAATTGATATTAGAATTGACATAATATTAAATATGATAAGAGATGTAAATAGAAAATGACACTTCTCACGATTAGATTAAAGACAATATGAATCATCATTTAACCGAAACTTATATACATCATACTAAAATATGGTTATGGGCTATGTTGGTTTTTGGATGAAGATCAATAATTCTAAAGAAATTTATAAGGGTTTGAGCTCAATAAGTTAATGAGGTCAATCATTCTATCGAATCATATACATATTAATCATTTGATCATTAATATTTGCTTGTTAATCTTTAAAATTCTAAACATAGTTTGCGCTAATTATTCATGCTTAACAATGATAAACATCTCAAAAATATTTCAAATTATGATAATATTTTTAATAATATAAAATTCATTAAAAACATATAAAATAGACGACTACAAGATTAAAAATCTCGAAAATATATACATACAATCAATGTATTTGGAGTATAAAGCTCAACGGTACAAAGACAAAAATTCAGTCTCTCTCTCTCTCTCTCTCTCTCTCTATATATATATATATATATATATAAGGTTTTTAATTTAACATAAGAAGAAGATTTAACATATACTTTGAAGATCATTAATCTGCAGAAGATACTTTTTGATGCATAAACTTAGGTTGTAGCATGGATGCAAACTATTTCAACATTCTATTAATATCCATTATAGCCATCATAGCTAATCTTTTGCACAAATCCAATTTATTCTTTTTAAAGTGCTTCTATGATGGAAAAGCTCAACATGAGTTTGAGTCCATGATGTTGACATCAATCTCTTCAAAGAAGAATCACTAATCACCATTTTATGTTTCCTCCAACCTTTGGAATTTGAACTGAGAAGCCAAGCTAAGCTCCACAGCTTTTGAAGGCAAGGTTTCAGTGGCTGAAGAGTAAACCTCCCAACACCTACAAGGCTACATATTATATGCCAAGTATATATGTACAGTATCAGGAAAGATCATCTGACAGCCAATTAAACAATACAGTATGAATACCTTTAACAATATTATATGAAGACCTGAAAGGCTGTCTCCTGACAGCCTTCCAACACTTCAACAAATAGCCCCCATAAGCTCACCACATCATTGTGTCATATGCAGCCTTTCAGATACAAGATAGAGAGAGTTGAAGAGAGGAGGAAACCAGATAAAAGCTGAGACAGAGACAGTGGAGTGCATGTGAGCAATGCTTTGACAGCATCACTATACTTTAGGAGTACAGATACTAGAGGGTGTGAGATGGAATGTAAGAACATTTCACATATTCTGCATCTTAATTGCCTAATCAATGAAGCAAACAAATGATTAAGGATCATAAACAATAATAAGAGCTCAATAATCAATCACTGATTGGGTAGCTAAGGAGGAACTAAATAATGATAAGTTTGGTATCATCTACAAATTAATTCTTAATCCAAGAATATGTAATACACTTAGTCCATACTTCATCTCACTTCCTAGCTAGTGAAAGTGAGAGGCTCAAGAATTACATAACATCTGAAGTGACATGAACCTTATCATGTTAATGTCAGCCTCTAAGTAGTGAGAGAACAGTGACAAGTAGTGATGTTTTGTGATCTAGCATGTTCCAAGGAAATTAAAGGATTAGAATAGATTAGGTCTTGCAGAACAAGTCAATCACCACCACAAAAGACACATCTTCTAACATTGGGAGTCAATATGTGTGCAGAGGGTACCTCTTGCAACAAATAGGTCAACCTGGAGAAGAATTTGGGATCAGTATCAAATGTTATTAGTGTGTAATGCCAATCAATTCTTTTTTCTTTTCACAACATAATGACTTTTTCTATAAAAAAATTGAACTATCGAAAAAAGATATATATAAAAAAATTAAACTATCGAAAATGGGATATATCTCGAATACGTTAAACATGTCATCACCATAATTCCTTCTTAATATTAAAATCCTCTACATATTTCTGTTCTAAAAATAATCAAGATCAATAGTTAATTTATATTATAAAATAAAAAAATTATAAAACGTTGCTAGTATAGGATTAGCAAGTATGTTAATAAAAAAATTAAAAGTTTATTAAAACAATTCTTAATAAATTAAGATTTACTTATTTTATAAATAGTCTACCAGAAAGTTTTTCAATATGCCTAGGAGGATCAAAAGAAGAATTCTTACATTTATTTTTCATATAATAAATATATAATTTTTTAACTTTTCTAAACATGAGTTTTCTAGTTTGTTCTTTAATTGTTGATCTTAGAGACTTCTCTCTTTTCAGAGTTGACAATTAAATTAACTATAGTGACAAATACTTAATAATCTTTGCAAATGTGAACCACCCATATTATCATAATAATAATGGTTTTGGTTTCTTTTTGTGTTCAAATAATAAGATGTGTTAGAGACTTTTTTCTTTTTTTCCTGTGTTTTGATCGATTGCAAGATGTTAAAATTTTGCATGTATTTAGAAAGAAAAATAGATGTGAGCAAGCTATATATATATATATATATATATATATATATATATATATATATATATATATATATATATATATATATATATATTTGTGCAGGGAGATCTAATTGGATCCCTAATTTGGATTGGATTTTGTGTTCGAAAGGTTGGATTATATTAAAATTTTAGAGCAATATATTTATTTTTTTAATATATATATATATATATATATATATATATATATAATTATAACAATAATAAGGACAGCAACAAAATAATAATAAAGAAAACAACAGAAGGAAGTGAGGAAGGTGGAATAATTAAAGGCGAGAAATAAAAACTCCCATCGACCGACCGAGCGACCTCTCAAACGGCCTACTTTACGCCTTTCCCTTTCCACCGCCCCCCCCACCTCACGATCTCTTCCTCCTCGTCCTCCTCCTCCGTCGTCGGCTTCTGTCGTCCCACCAATCGTTGCACGCATCAATCGAGGAGCAAGTCCGAGACGTGAGGGTTTCTCCGTGCCCTCCATTCCTGACCCAGGTTTGGGCGGGGGGTGGTGAGGGGGGCGACGATGAGGCGACCGGCGAAGCTGGAGGCGGCGCTGTCTCTTGGAAGGAAGCGAACCATGCAGGGCCTCCTGGCCGCTGCCATTCTCTACGTGGCGCTCGTCTTCCTCTTCGAGTTCCCCGTCCTCTTCGGCCGGATCCCCTCCCCATCCTCCTCCTCCTCCTCCATCTACGCCGCCGCCGGGCTCCTTGGTGGCGACGGCCTCGGCCTCTCCCTCCACCTTGGCGCCGAGGATCGGCATGCCCCCCTCCGCCCCTCCCGGCGCACCCACCTCCTCCGCGGCTCCGCCCTCGGCCCCACCGGCTTCCGCGTCCCGTCTGACCGCCGGCGGTCGATGACCGTCTCGGGGCTCGATTTCCGGATCGTCAATGCCACCGCCGCCGGCCGCGGGCCGTTCTCCGGTCTCGACAAGGTCGCGAGGGACGCGTGGGAGGTGGGGCGGAATCTTTTGGAGCAGCTAAAGGCGGCGCCTTTTGCGGCCCCCGCGGTGGCCACGAAGGACGAGAACAGGACGGAGGACGGCTGTCCGCACTCGATCATACTTTCCGGGGAGAAGTTCCTTGAGCGGGGGAGGGTAATGGTGATACCCTGTGGGCTGACGTTGGGATCACACATCACCCTGGTTGCGAAGTCGTACCAGGCCCACCCAGAGTACGACCCCAAGATCGCGACCTTGAGCGACGGGGAGAAGGAGATCATGGTGTCTCAGTTTATGATGGAGCTGCAGGGGCTCAAGACGGTGGATGGGGAAGATCCGCCCAGGATCCTCCATTTCAACCCCAGGTTAAAGGGGGATTGGAGCGGGAGGCCTGTGATCGAGCAGAACACGTGCTACCGCATGCAGTGGGGATCGGCCCAACGGTGTGAAGGTTGGAAGTCCATGGCCAATGAGGAAACCGGTGGGTTACCAAAGCTTCCACTTTAAGCTATTCCCCGTGATGAGTCATGAGTATATTTGAAAGAAATACTTAATCCGGAAAAAGTCATCAGATTGTTGTGAAATGCTAATTTCTGATGGATTCTGCTTTCCTCAAGAGCATGCTAAACATCTGAAATTCCACTTTTTTATATGGAAAAATTATTATTCTGATTTCTTTTTCTTTTTCTGTTGCTGTAAGTTTTGAATATTGTGGAATATTGGAGGCTCACTAGATGTACAAGTCTGTGACTTTGAAATTTCTGAGGAATTATTCTTCTAGAATTTGATACCGATAATAGTTATTCGGAGAAAAAGAAGTCCTTTTACCACGAGAGTGTTGATTTCCATTCTGAGTACCTTCTGTATGTTTTACCAAAGTGTTTTGCTTTAAGAAGTGATCGTTGATTAATGAGCTTGCTTTCTGACTGCTATTTCAGTCGATGGGCTTCCGAAGTGTGAAAAGTGGATCCGTGATGATGACAACCAGATGGAGGAGTCAAAGATGGCATGGTGGTTGAACCGCTTGATTGGTCGGACGAAGAAGATTTCTGTTAATTGGCCATATCCATTTGCAGAAGACAAGTTGTTTGTCCTCACTCTAAGTGCTGGATTGGAAGGTTATCATGTCAATGTTGATGGGAGACATGTGACCTCTTTTCCTTACCGCACTGTAAGTTCCAGTTGCAAAAGCCCCACAGCTGATGTGATCTGGATTCAACATTGTGCTGGAGATGTAACTCTATGGTTTATCTCCCATGTAGGGTTTTGTTCTTGAGGATGCAACAGGCCTGTGGGTGAATGGGGATCTTCATGTCCAATCCATTTTTGCCGGTTCATTGCCTACATCTCATCCTAGCTTTGCTCCACAGAAGAATCTAGAAATGTTAGCAGAATGGCAGGCACTGCCACTTCCTGATGGACCAGTTGAACTCTTCATTGGCATCCTTTCTGCAGGCAACCATTTTGCGGAACGTATGGCCGTCAGGAAGGCATGGATGCGTACAGTTAGAAAATCATCCAATATGGTTGCTCGGTTTTTTGTTGCTCTGGTAAATAATTTTCAAGCTTTGTGCCCTACATTTTTCATTTTTTCTTCTAAAGATATGCTAACTAATGGATTTTTTGTTCAAATAGCATGGAAGAAAGGAAGTGAATGTTGAGTTGAAGAAAGAGGCAGAGTTCTTTGGTGATATTGTCATAGTGCCTTTTCTGGACAGCTATGATCTTGTTGTTCTCAAGACTGTTGCCATATGCGAATATGGGGTTTGTATTGACTACAATGTGTTTTTCCCTGAATCTTAGTTGCTTGTTCTGCTTTTTCTGGTCCTAGTGATTGATTATTTCTAATCCCGAAGGTTTCTTTGGTGCTCTCTTTTCTTTCTTGCTCTGACAGGTTCATACTGTTTCTGCTCGCTATATAATGAAATGCGATGATGATACCTTCGTTAGAGTTGATTCTGTATTGAATGAAGTGAAGAAAGTCTCCAGTGATAAAAGCCTATATGTGGGTAACATGAATTACTACCACAAGCCATTGCGAGAAGGGAAATGGGCAGTTACATATGAGGTAACAAATATAAGTTTTCCTTGTAGCTAAACACACCTATGGTGTGTACAATCTCCTTATCATATGCAAGGTGCTGCATTACTGACAAAACTTGAGTACATTGGAATCCCGTTTTAATTCTGTATACAACATATTAACGTCATACTTTTACACACTTTGCAAGGGTAGAAATTTTGGCAATTGAATCTTGCTTCCTGAAGGTGGAATAAGTCCACTTGTCTTATCTGCAATGCTTGATTGATGACAGGAACCATAATCTTTCATGGTTGCTGCCACCCTGCTCTGCTTACAAGATGTGTTTGTAGATTAGATTTTTGTGTCAAATGCCTCCATGAACAAAAAACCTGCTTTTTTGAACTATAAATTATTATGCCTTTTTTTTCTTCACAAAACTAGATGTATTTTGTCATCAATTAGAAAGAGAAAAGAAGTCAGAACTTTGATTGACTTTCTCATGATAAAAGACATGATTATTTTGAAATCAGAAACATATGATTTCGTGCACCAAGAAATGTGTAATGGAAATCATATCCCTGCATGAATATATTCTTTATTATCACAAACAAAATGAAGCAATGCAAAAGCTGCAATTAGATCTACTAGAAGCACGCGAAGGTGTATATGGCAGAAATCAGCACCACCAATTTAAGGTTAAAGATTGTCAAGGAAAACTTTCTGTTCATGCTTCTTGTGTTATGACTTGAACCAAAAGATTGTGCTGTAGTTGATTGATATATTTAATTCAAATAAAAGATGTTAAGCGATATTTAATGGTTGCGAGAGACTTTCAGTGCATGACATGTATTAATGTGCGGTTCTCATAGTTTGAGCTCTGACCTGATATATGCATCTAAGGTTATATACTGTCAGGCCAATTTATACACTATGATGTGATAATGTAGCCTTTCACAAGTTACTCCCTTATTCTTTCCATTGACTATCATTTTGATAATTTTTTTCAGTTTTTTGACTGATCGTAATATTTATATGCTCATAATCAGTGTTCCAAGAAGTTACTTTTAGAAGTTTTTTCCTTATGAACAGTTATTACAAAGTGCACCAGGTGCTACTCTATATGAACTAGTCTCAAATGGGGATTTAAAACCATTGCCTACAGAAGCTTCCTGGATGAACAACCATCCAGCTAGCTGGATGTTGGCTTCTAAGTAGGTTTTGTTGCTGTCTGCATATGCAGTCATGCCCTTCATTTTGTTGTTGCTGCTTATGCTAATTGTGGTCACATGCACCAATATGGCCTCTTATGCACGAAAAAGCAGACGTGTATTCCTATGCAACCTCATCTGGCTGCATTAGCGAGAAAATAAGGTTGCATATGTGCTGTATGTTTCCTCATCCTTACTAACATTCTACAGTTGCATCGTTTTAAAATTATACAATACATCTTTTCTTATATCTTCTGTCTCGTCATCAAGTTTTGCTCTAGTATGCATCTTTCTCTTGCAATCATGTACCATCTCGTGGTCTCATCATCTGACGCAGATCTATGCATAATTAGTCTTCTTGGGTATGCGGCACACTTCGCATCACAATAAAGTTATGCTTTCTTACTAAGAACTAAAATGTTCATGATTACCTAATGTAATATCATCTGGTGAGATAAGGTAATGCATTTATCGTGCTGAGTAATTCTGACTCGTGTTACAGGAATGGCCTGAAGAGGATTATCCAGCATATGCAAATGGCCCTGGTTATGTTGTATCATCTGACATAGCACACTTCATCATTTCTGAATTTGAGAAACATAAATTAAGGGTAAGTGTGTTTATTTTTCTTTTTCACAAGGATAACAATTATAGTTTAGATTAGTATTACGAGTAGTAACATTATTGGGTCAAGATGACCTGGGAATTAGTTGCAACCATATTTCTGTACCTGTTTCTTCAGTGAAGCATGACTTTTCACACACCATTTTTAATGAAAATAAACAAAATCATGATTTTGGCTACATGCTTTCTAGTTAGTTTACCAGAATGGATCTCTGTCTTGCTGCTTCTTTTTGTCGATAAGGTTTATTCTTTTTGTTCATGTATGAAGAGAAACCATCGCAATTGGCATGTCCTTCTCAATCGCATGCTTTTGTTGTCGTATCATGAACAAAAACTTTTCTGGCCCCCGTATAACATATGAAGATTCTTTTTGTCAAATGATTGTACGTTAAGATGTGAGGTTTTTCAAATTGATGCAGTTGTTTAAAATGGAAGACGTGAGCATGGGTATGTGGGTTGAGCAGTTCAATAACTCCAGAGCAGTTGAATACATACATAGTGTCAAGTTCTGTCAGTTTGGATGCATAGACGATTACTACACCGCACATTACCAGTCCCCGAGGCAAATGACATGCTTGTGGGACAAGCTGCAAGCAGGGAAGCCTCGGTGCTGTAACATGAGATGACGTCAACATGATTGAACAAGTCAAAATTTTAGCAGCTATACGGCTGCATTCATCGCGCAGGCTGGGTTGATAGTGCTTACAAATTCGTTTCCTGCCTTTCTTTTCACATCGGCTGAGAAAGACTAGTGGCCATGGAAGAGCTACTCTGCTGCCTCTAGATATAACTACAAGGATCAAAACGATGCAGATCCTGTTACTCCACGATCCCTCTGATGGAGGTTGCAGCGGTTTTAAAAACTCATAATGTTCAGATCTTATGGCTGCTTCTTGTCTCAGATTTTGTAATTTAATCTCGGTTAAATCGGATGAAATGCCATGGCAAAGAATCACCCCTTGTTTCTGTGCAGAATCAGACCTTGTTTCTGTGCTTATTGTCTATACTTGAGAAGAGCATATATAACCACTGAGTTCATGGTTGAACTTGCGACTTTTTTGTTGTGATTTGCTCTTGTGAATTTACCATCACCTTCTTGATATTTGGGAGTATCAGAGCCATGGAAATATCGAGTTATATTTGCTTTTGCCACAGGCAGTAAATTCACTACCTGCAAATTTAAGATGAATCATTAGATAAGAAACCTCCATTGTTCACCAAAGCTTCATTCTTTTCATGTTCTTTAGCAGTGTGTCAGCTGTCCATGATCTTGGAACCAGCTTTGCAAATTGTTACAGCTTTCCAGTCGTTGTAATATAAATCTAAGATGTTTGCCAGCTGAGACGTGGTTCTCGTTATTGGATTTTGCAATTGGCAGAAACTGGTCAATCTTCTAAAGAGTAGTATGTTGCTTTTGGGTTGTGCATTCTGTGCCCAATTCTTCTACCTTAAAAACTTCAAACTCAATCAATGGAGTTTCCACTTGATGAAAGAAACTTTCCTATTGAGACTTGAAAGTCTAATCAATGGAGTTTCCACATGGATTGGACCAGTGTACTTTCAAGAGAACTTTATGAACTGCTGTTCTGTTTCCAACACGTTGATGTGGGTGATGCTGTTCGAAAGTGCATAAGTTGTTCGTAGGTCTTCAATCAAATAGGACTCTTTTTTTTCTTCTTTAAATTCTTGTATATTTCTTTCAAATTTGTTGTTATCAAAATAGAGGAGGAATCCTTTATTGGATTGAATTCTCCCTCTCACATATTCCTTCAAATTTCTTTGCCCTTTAACACTGTATGAGACTCAGATCCTGCTATACAATGAATACATTTGATGAATCCCATATGAGATGGCATAATTATATTGATTGTAGAGAAGAGAATGAATTGCTAATCTGATAGAAATATTTGGGACCAATTCTAAAAAAAAAGTGCCTCTGATTTCCCCAAAAGTATCTCTTTTAATCTAATACTTCGAATATTCTCATCTCCCCAAAAGAACATTGTAACACAGTATAAAAACTATAGACATAATATTTTAATGAAATTTGTATATGTACTGCATTATAGTGTTTTTCTGATATTGTTGAAAACACTATAATGCAATGTAAAAAAAATCATAAATATAATATTTTTACAAAATTTATATGTGTACTGCATTACATTTTTTTGATATTGTTAAAAACATTGTGACACAATATAAAAACTATAAACATATTTTTTTACAAAATTTATACATGTATTGTATTATAGTTTTCCTAATATTATTGAAACCAAATCATCATAACATATAAAAATATTTTAATTAAAAAATAAAGGAAAAAAATAGATCAATAACAAATTAGACGAAATAAAGACATTCTTAAAAAATATCTGAGAATGAGGACACTTTCTATAAAAAAAAAATCCAAAAATAGAAGCTTCTAAGAATTCATCCAAATATTTGTTTTATGATTTATACAAATCATGCAATAAAATCCAACAATGCTAAAAACGAAATTGTATAGATTTGCCAAGTCGCTAAAGTGAATCCAAAGCAGCAAGACTTATAAAGCATTAAGTTCTTGCAGAACAACATTGTACTCTGATAGCCACAAATGACAACAACACATCTGCCAATTCATTATTTAGCAACAAAGAACTGCGTTCAGACTATACATGCATTACACAAAACCTGCTAAGCGAAACCCAAAATACTGATTTGCAACTTGGAATGCTAAACCACAAATCACCAATGTTTATGGAAGTAGCAAACTATATACCACTACATATAGCACCAGTGCTGCTGGGGAAGGGGTAATTGTGACAGCCCCCCTTATCCATCAATATTAGCATTTGAAGCCATGGCACACAGACAAAACGATAATAAGTACTAGTGCAATAATGATTCCCAAGACGATTAGCTTAACCTTCATGTTCTGAAGCCACATCTTCCTCCTCATCTGTGTTCCATGCTGTCTGAAATCTTGTGCCTGTGATACCACACATCGGAAATCCATGAGAACTGAATCCCCGGCAGAGGAAGCTAACAGATAGTACATGAAGATGCATGAAAAGCATAGCTCTCCACTGTACTAATACAGCAAGTTTACTATGACTTTGAGAAGGCAGTGTGTATAGATATGACTTGTATACCTGTGAGCGAAGGTTTTCTGTCTTGTCGACAAGCAACTCAATTTTCTCCCCGCGATCAAGAACCTAGCAAATCAAGAAAGATCGATCAAGGAAACAGCATCAAGAACATCCATCAGCTGTGAAAAAAAACGAGATCTCTATCATTAAATTTATTTATATATAGATGGAAATGGCTAAGCACCTTCTCAATGTTCTCCATCATAACTCCTTTGACTTCAGAAACCTGAGCTTTCACCTTGGCAAGCTTGCTTATCTCTTCAGGGTGGTCAACACAGTACTGCATGTGCTCTTTAAGCTTGGACCTGATATGTTAGTAAAAGCTTCCCTGTTATGTTTGCTTATAGAAGATTATACGGATTGATTGAACAATTGAGTCATCATAAAAAGAGTACCCGAACTCGCGGGTGAGGCTGTTGGCTGCAGCAGTTGCAGCTTTTCCTCCTCCATATCTTTTGTTAAAATCCTCCTTCACCCTCTCTAGAAAGGCAATGGGAATTTGCCTGCCAACTGACTCGACAGCAACAACACAATACGCTGGAAAAATTGACTTTCGTTAAGCTCCAGGATAGAACTTTTAAGATTCTAAAGTATTAGGTGTGGAAAAAGATAAAAGTACCCATAAACAGAAACCTACATGGTCTAGTTTTATAATCTAACATTATATTTACCAGGAAAATAATCATAATGCCTGTAACAGAATGCGCATGGGGCAAACAAATAGGAGTTTACCCTAGATTTTAAACCTCAAATCATCAATTCCCACAAAGGTGTCCAGTGTCCATGCCTCCATAACAATAAATCCAATAATATTAACAATAAACCATACCTGGATATGCTATTATTTCTCACACAACATATTGGTCCTTGTTTCCAGAACCTCCACGAACAGGAAATATACACCAACCCTCCACAATCCCAGTAGTATAGAACATAACGTCTAACAAACAATATGCAACTGTTTCTAACGGCCAAAACAGCATCATTCTTGAATGCCTAACCTATATCCGATGAATCTGATAAGGATGGAATAAAAAGATATGAGAGTCCACCAAAGAAACTATTATAATTTATCTAAAGAATGTAACAGGTGATAGAGGATAAATTTGTGAATCATCAAAACTTAAGTTGGCAAAGAATATCTCAGCCTGATGTTAACAGTACCGGAGGGCTCACTATTACTGGCAAGAGTAACACAGAAGCGCAAAGGTCATTTTGACTTGCAACTAGGAAAAGGAGAAAATTTCCACCTTCAATGGCAGATGAGAATATTTATGCATGGTTCAAACATGGGCAAATGCAAACATCAATACAACCTTTATATCATGCTTACTAAATAAACATACAGGCTGTCCATTTAATATTATTATTACTCAATTAACACATCATAACGAGAAACATGAAAATTATACATAACTAGAGGTCAAGAATAAGTTTTTGAAGCAGAATGATACCAAATTAGATGCTTCAACATGGTATAAAGAGCTATAAGAAACACATTTCTACTTTCAGATAAGCATGAGGAATGCAATCGAGTCCATCTTCTCTTAATCGTCCAAATTTCTACTGAATTTTCTAACTCTCCACTGATTTCCTCTTCACTGATGCTTCTGAGTACTTAGGAATCTCAACAAAGGAAGAAAAAGAAAGACAAATGACTATCACATGTTGAACTGAACTTATCGATGCCGATAGAACATGTAGCAAAAGAACATCCTAACTCAAGCCAACATATCAGATCTGTAGAGGAACAATCATCTCCCACTCTATTCGCTCTTTCCACTCAAAGCTATCACCCCATATCGATCGCAACCAGAACTTACAAGAAACCCATCCTTCAAACGAGAACAATCCACCTAACTGCTCCAGGAACATCACGATCCATCAACAAAATCAACCGAGAATCAAACCCTAGCCTAACGAAAGACCCCAGATTCGCCCTCAAATCAATCAGAACAACAACCGTCCAGAACAAACCCATCAATCGAACGCGAAAAACGAACACGACGTCAACAAATCTAATCCAGCACGAAACCCCTCAATACTCCTGATCTGGAAGCAGAGCACTCACTGTAACCGTCCTCGACGAGGTAATTGAAGGTGTGGCCGTCGCAGTTGTAGGTGAACTTGTTGTTGCTAGCGGGGAGCTTCTGCAGGCACTGAGCAGCGATGCTGTTGAAGTTACCCGAGAACTCCGTGAACTCCGCCAGAACCACCGTTCCCCGCGCGACGAAGCTGTAGATCAACGACTGCTGTCCCATCTCCACGACCCCTAAAGAAACCCTAACCCCAGATCGGTCGAATCAAGACGAGGAGGAAGTGGAGGAGACCGCGATCTCCACCAAGGTAGAAGAGGCGAAAAGTGCCTCCTCTTCCTTGTCGTTTCTTGAAAGGGGGGAAATGGTGTGCATGACGACTTTATCCATCTAATCATGGAGTAGTCCACTATTTTTGGTCTTTTGAGGGTAAAAATAAAAAGCTGCCAAATATGCTCTTTCTTTATAAAGCCCTTATTATTTTTACATATTTCATAAAAAGCCATCTTAGATAGATTTGTTTCCCCTAAGTATATAACCTAAAGCAATTTTTAGATTTTAAAGAGTGTGTGTAATTGAAAAGATAATAGCTCTTTAATCTCCTACTAAATTTTATTAATATTTTTAAATTATTCTTATTATTTGTCTTCTTATTTTTCTTTTCTATCTCTTCTTCCACGATTATGTACTATCACTATGATATATAGTGTCATTGATGATGACGGGTGACGATGTTGATAGAAAATAAGATAAAATAAGAGATAAGAGAATTTTTTTTAATAATAAAATAATAAAAATATTATAAATAGTAAGCTTTGTCTCTTTTATTTTTATTTTTTTATTATGTAATTCCTTAATCCAAGCCTACTTATTTACTTGTTTAATTATCTTCGTTTTTCATCGTATTTTATTAAATGTCATTATATTATAATTTTTTTATAATTAGTTATCTTTATTATCTCGTTGTATATTCTTTCAAAAGTTATATTGGGATCTTTATACTTATGAAAATAAAATATTTAATCTTATTTTTTTAATATTTTTTTTTAAAAAAATATTTTTAATTCTATAAAATTATCTTTTTAATCTTATATAGGAATGTCAAAATATAAGGATATTAATATAACTTTTAAAAATATAGATATAGAGATATAAATGTAACTAATTACAAGGATAATCTATAATTAGCTTGTATTTTGACAATTTTGAATTATAGATTGGAAACCTATTCTACATAGTTTTATATCTACATAAATGTTTATAATGTTGAAGTGTACATAAGAACTTGATCGAAAATTACTATTAAATTTGCTTCTAATAAATAAGCACATGAAAATGCTACATAAAGCATAACCAAAATGAAGCTGAGATATTACAAAAAAAAAGAAAAGAAAAGAGAAAATTGTTGTCTTCAGTGATTAACAACATCAAATTGTACATGAAAAAGAAAAAAATGAACAATAAACTCATTAAAAATGGACAAAAATAAAATGTAACGTTAAATCACCATCAAAAGGGGAAAAAAAGGGAAAAGAAAAAGAAAAAAACAGTAAATTTTGGATAAAAAAAAGTCAATAGAAAACAACATTGATGATTCCCCTGCGACTTCGTCCACCTTCAAATCTCTCACGCGCTCCGTCCCTGTACACGTGCGTCCATCACCGGCGCCATATCCGCAACCACCCCATCTCTCTCTTTCTCTTCGTGCATGCGTCTTCCAACGTTCTCCTCCTACGACTCTCCCCATTCAAACACTACCACCTGCGGCGGCGGCGGCAGCGGCAGCAGCGGCAGCAGCAGCAGGAGGAGGAAGAGGAGGAGATGACGGTGAAGGGCGGCACGAACAATGCTTGCGCCGCTTGCAAGTACCAGCGCCGCCGATGCCCCGCCGACTGCCCGCTGGCCGCCTACTTCCCCGCCGACCAGCCCAAACAGTTCCAGAACTGCCACCGCCTCTTCGGCGTCAGCAACATCCTCAAGATCATCAACAGGCTCGACCCGCCGCAAAAGGCCGAGGCCATGAAGTCCATCATCTACGAGGCCAACATCCGCGACCGCGACCCCGTCCACGGCTGCCTCGGCGTCATCTGCACCCTCCACCTGCAGATCCAGCACCTGCAGCTGGAGCTCGACACCGCCACCGCTCAGCTCGCGCTCTACCGCCATCACCACCACCAGTCCCTCCAGCTCGCGTCCCCCTTGTCGTCGGGCTCTTCCCCCATCACCGGCACCGCTGCCAACTGCCTACTCTTCGACAACGGCATCTCCATCGTCGAGAGCTGCAGCCGCGCTGACAACAGCGATATCAATACCGTCGGGCCCTTCTGGGCTCATAATTCACATGCTAACAATGACAGCACCGGCAACTCGATCGTCGCAGTCACAGCTGCAGGATTACATGCTCCGTTTGCAGGTGTAATCGAGCACGACTACGATGATATTGCGCCTTACTTCGATACCATTGACGAGGACGGAGCTTACGAATCAAGGTCGATCGAACACAACTGATTCATTGCCTCGATCGATATCATATGATTGGTTTTCTTACTGATGATTCTATTGATCAGCTCGGAGTCTTCGTTGAAGGACACGATGCAGTCGACGATGGAGCATGTCTCGCAAAACGAGCTGAAGAGCGCAGCTGCTTGCTTCACTCTCACCAATGCTGTCAATTAGGTGATCTCGTCTCATCAGTCAAATAATATGCAGCGAAATTTGATTCTTACTAAGGTAGATTTCATGAAGCAGAGTTCAAATTTCTGATGAATAACAGGAGCTAGCTACAATGCGTAGCTCGATTGATGAGACTACCATTTCTTTTGTTAGGACATTGTATAGTTCGTGATAATAATTAAACAATTTGGCTACAGTTAATTCACATCTGTTATGCACTATACATCAACTCGAGGAAATATTTGAGCATCCGTTAATACATCTCATCGTGGGTTTGTAGACTACTCATTGCTGAAAGATAATAAACAAGATTTCCTTTGTGAAATACATGTGATATCTGGACATCAAATGTAAGATATTCATAATAATATTCAAAATCTTTTATGGAAAGAAGACTGTATACTTATGATATCAATCATCATCGGACCCGAACAGCTGCTAGCTGTAGAAAATGAAGAAGCATTTGAAATAGAAACATCATGATGTGATGATAATTATGTTCATTAAAGGTTTATATCTTGATCAAAATTGGAATTATTACCAAACTGTTCAACAGCTCTGTGTAGTGTCCCTGATATGTTTGTTTGTTCTAAAAAAAGGGAAATTTTTTGTTTTGTTTTGTTTATGTAAGTTTGAGATGAGGTAACTATGAGATGAATGATTGACACAGTAGTAGCAATGCCATCAACCCATGCATTACTATGAATTCTTTCATCAAATAGAGGTTACATCCAATACAGGAGATTGAAAAGGGTGAGCACTCCACACTCCTGTGGAGCTCAGTTGAGATTAGATCTGCAGTTCCATGTCCAATCCAAGAGAGCCTTTAGCTACCATGAAAGCTGCCCCGTGAGAAAGCCTCTGCAGAGCCTCTTCCAAGCCTCTCGGTCTGGTTCTTGTGCTTCTAAGCTTGCCTTTGCTGTCTCAGCTTGACAAGCCTGCAAAGGCTACAAATCCATTAGCTTTCAACACAATATACATGGAATCAGAAGTGCTGTCTTTTGGAGAGCTTGGTTTCAGATCTCATTTTGATGGCTGTGAGACTCTCACCTGAATGAGATTACGCTGGAGGAGGCGATCGAGGAGGTGGCGGAGGATGTCCTTGTTGTACTCAGGGTGGCCTTGGATGCCCATCATGTGGTCTCCGTATCTGAACATCTCGACGCCGGTCTTCTCCGAGCAGGCTATCACCTCTGCATAAGGCGGCGGCTGCCACACCTGCGCGGCAAGCAGATCATCGTCAGCATGGAAGGAGGACACTGCTTGCAGGATGGATCGTGCTTCTTCTTCACAGACCTCGTCTCGATGGCACTCGATGATAGGGAGTTGCGAGGGGATGTGGAGAGAAGAGAGCAGCTTGTTAGCGGAGGGAGAGAGGTTGACGGAGGTCACTCCGATATCCCATCCCTTCATGGCTCTGCCGGTCTTCCCGCCCAAAGCCCTGCTCAAAATCTGCCCAAGCAGACATCACTGTCAAAGGATTACTGAAGAACACATTGATCTCAATAATTTTACACTATAAATCTCAAAACAAATAATATATACTATCTCATATCAACTATCTTAAATTTTTTATAAAAAATATTTTAATTTTATACATTAAACTAGGATAACAGTTGACAAACAAAATATTATTCATGTATAAGATTAATATAATAAACTTATTTATATTAATCTTTAGATATATATACTGATTAATATTTTTTTTAAATCCAAAAGAAATAATAGTATCAAACTTAATATATCATTATTTAATTTTTTAATCATAAATAGATTTCTTAAGTTTGTAAACCTATTTTTTTTTTCTTTTTTTATGAATCATTTAGGTTATTTCATGTTGTCACATGCAACGCCCAACCCTTAATCGAGCTATTGTCATGACACACTCGATGATCGTTGCCCATCGTAATCGTTGCCCACCGTAGGGCTTGCGATCATCTGATCGTGACATCATAACAATGCCTTCTCTTACTATAGTCGCTTGTTACATAATACCTTTAGTGTTATTATCGATTGCCTGCACTACTCTCCACAGAGTCACTACACATAATAGTAGCCTCTGCCCAACTCGGTACTATGCTATTAAGGGTAGCCACCTTTGGTCGTAACAACATGTACAACATGCAATAACACCTCACCCCCTTGTCGATGACAACAGTAGTAACAACTCTCATTGTAGCACCCAACGTCACAAGATCATCACCCTCGACCACCGCTAAAACCAATATAAATCAATTCTGACGGTTGAGATTCTATGATGTGATTTCCTATGACATCATTGACAATAGTCCATGATACCAACCGAATGTACGAGGAAATCTTCATCTAGACGATTAGGACTAATGGTATAAACAAAATATATCAAATCATCTTTCACAAGCCAAAGACAATTATATATACAAACATATTTAAACTTTTTTAATCTAAGGTGTTTGATTACAAAACAAAATAACCTAGCTCTAATACTAATTGTAAGCATAAAATTATAAGCAAAATAATTTTAATACCAGAAATCAAATATCCATGAATTAGATATTAGATGTGCATATCTTTCGATACCATTTAAAAATCTTTTCTAATATGAGAACACACTCTGTAATTCAATCCGCAAGCAATAATATTATAGATCTATAAGATGAAAAAGATTTTCTCTCTCCTTTCTTCGTATCTTTCACAAGATTGATGAAATTAGATTAAAGAGAGACAAAAATAGATTTATAATCTCATGTCATATTATGTTATTACATGTGTATTGATATCCTAGAAGGTCCTACCTATTTATAGATGAAATCAGAAGATCTATGATAATTAATTAAGAGAGTACCTCCCATCAAATATATCTCCTAAAAAATCTTATTATTATTAAAAAAATTATTAGTTAATAACCGTAATTAAAATTTAATTAAATTTATAATATATTTTATTCAATCAGATAGTATCATATAATCTAATACAACTCTCTCTCTCTCTCTCTCTCACTCTCTCACTCTTATTGCCCAATCACATCAAAGTTGGGTGTCGAAAGTATAATAAAACTGTGATCTCTATTTAAGGAGGAAGAGAACAAACATATCAAGTTGCAAGTACCAGGAAGCTTTAAGCGGAGGGGAAGTTTCTTCCTATAACCCACTTAATGGAGTCCACTAATGAGGTTGCGAAGAGGTCAACCACGTAAGAAAAGGTCCTCTGCCGACACTAATTGCACTCAAGCTGCATTCGACAGAGGATTGTGATCAGAATATGATGATCACATGCACCTCTCTTCATCTCTGTGAAAGAAGTGATAACGAAGCAGGTTTACCAGCTGAGACCAAGTGATTTGACGGACACAAAATGTGCTGTTCATGCATTGTAATCCCTTCTTCTTCATTCACTTAATCAAATGCATATCAGTTTTACGATACTCTGATCTATAAAACATTGGTCTTTAACAAAAGAAGTAGAAAACGATTTGGAATGCAGAAACCCAAACCTACAAATCTCTGTTCGTTTAGGTGCAAACTAGGATAACTATACCAAAGTTGATTCCCTTTGACGAAGAAGAGTGTACCTGGTGACCGAAGCAGACACCGAGGACCTTCTTCTTCATGGAGTCGAGTGACCTGAGGAAGGAGACGAGGTCGTTGATCCACCGGTCGTCGCCGTGGGCGTCGCTGCAGCTGCCGGTGATGACGAACCCATCGTACGTGTGCACGTCCGCCATGCACGGCAGCTCGCCATGCATGGCGCGGTAGACGTGCCACGTCTCGTCTTCCTCCCCCAGCAGCCCCATGAACACCTTCAGGTACCCTCCGTAGGCCTGCTTCACGTGCTCGGACTCGTCGGCGCAGAGTATTACCGCGAACTTCCGCGTCCCCGCCTTCTCCATCCCTCATCCGTTTTCCCCCGTCGTCTCCCTTCTATAAATAGAAGAGATAGAGAGAGGAACAGAGTAATGAGAGGAGATACATAAAGCTCTCATTAACTTTCTTAGAAAAAACTCTTTCACAAAAACAAATTCTCACTCAATTCAAATATTCTCCCTACAATTATCATTTCTTCTACATATGATCACTATCAAATTCCATGATAAGATTGGATCTTCAAGAATTTTCTTCCACACATGATTAAATTTGGTTTACTTCTTCAAGCTCTAAAAGTAATGTTTCAGTCTTGTGCTTCATTAGATGTAGAAGAAATGTCTTTTAGTATTTACCATTGACAACATTATATGCAACAAAGCATCTACTTTCTTTTCATGAAGTTAATTGGGACTTGCTGTAATTCATCTGATATATCTTATATACACATCAAAAAATGCCTGATCCATATAAATCATTCACATAATGTCCAATCCCCCTAACTTAATCAAATGAACTTTCCTTGTTTACCACTGTCATCCAATGAGATCCATAGGCAGAAAAAGAAGAAGGTATTGAAGCTAAAAGAGTATCCTTATATCTGTGGAGGCAGTGCCCAAGTGCTTGAACCCTTAATTGTTCTTCCAAGGAGGAGCATGCAGAGAATATATGACCAATAATTTTGTTTTGTTTCACCCTTATTGCTTTAGAAAGTTTACCTATAAAAAAATCAGCACTCAAGTCATGTCATCTGGTAGAACAGACCTCTTGCCAAGCATCACTTCCCTATTCAAACATCAATGACAGTACTCCTTATCAGAACATCATGTGTAGAATCCTTACCCTGTTCTTCATTTGTTTAGATTACTCCTATGGATGATTAGATGCTAAAAAGATGCAGTAATCCAGCCATGGATGTTAAGCATGAGAGGGTGCAGGTGTAGTAGCTGTTGTGGTCTTTTAAGTGGCCCACTCAAGTACTATAATAGGATTTGCTATTGAGTGGAGGAATTGTGTTTTACATAAATGCAGACAAAACTAAATGCATCAACTTTTTATCTACAGCTGCATTGTGCCTCAAAATGACACAATCTGAGACTCTTTTTGAGTCCTAGATTGAGCTTTGCAGTTGAGAGGACAAAAACATTACAGATAGCTTTGATCACAACATCTGCAGAATTCAGGATATGTTGGCATTTCAGTCATTGGCTAAACAAAAGAAATTTGATCATGAAGTGTGTGTCTGGGGAGATAACTAAATGCCATAGAAGGATTTCATTGCCACAACCTGAAGTTATCATGAAACAGCTTTACATCATAACAAAAGTTTAGTAGAAAAAAGTATCCTAATGGCCACACCACTCAGAAAATTTCTGTTTTCTAGGCCTCCATCATGTATAATTTTGCCCATGTACCAACTAGTTCAAGCCAGAGACATAACATGGTGGAGTAAGAGGAGAAATCCACAATCTCTGAAGACAAGCATATGTAGTGGAAATCACTGATATCAATGTCCAATCATAGAAGAAAAGATCCAAAACTCATTCCACAGAGATGAGGCATGAGGACAGCTTCATCATGGTTGCGTTGTCGGCATAATGGCTTAAAGTGGAAAGATCTTACAGGATCTCATGGAGTTGCTACAAACCTTACCCTTTTAAATTAATGATAGTATTGAGTAGAGATCTCTCATGTTGCAGCCACTGGCACAATAATCACTTGCAAGTTGCAGTTAATAGCTACATTGTGTTTGTCATTTGCCACCACCATTCCAATATTGAAGCAAACAAAACATTGGAATGAAAAGAAAATTAAAGCAAACAAAAAAGATTTTTCATGTCGGCTGCCAGTAATCCAAGTTGTTCTGTAAGCAAGTTTCACAAACCATCATTGCCTTTCAGGTCTTTCTTACATGTGCATGCATTGATTGGAAGATCCATTGCCCTTCCTGCAACCAAACTAGTTTATCTGTTATTATGAAAGATCTGATTTGTTCCACAATCAGGTCTCTTATCTGAAAAATTCTTGAGATGGTAAAGAAGGTAAGATATAGTTGCGAAAACAATGGAGATTGGATTCAGAATTCTTCCTTGCTTGTTGAGGTGTCAGAAATGAAGAACATCTTTAATACTAAATTAGTCCTTTTATGATTGAATACTCTATGATGGTTATGTGCAATAATTTGCTTTATTGATGTGCTATCATAGTCATTGAGCCTTGTTTAGGTATTCCTAACTAGTCGAGGTGTCGTAAACTAAGAACTTTAAATCTCAAAGATATTTGCTTTAAAAGTCTTCCTAATTGATCGAGACTTCTTAAAGTAGGAACTACTTTAAGACTAAAACTTGACTGACTTATTCATGTATGAAGACTCAAAGATGGTTGTGTACAACAATTGTCATCAACCATTGTTGAAGTCTAAACCAGGAACTTCCTTAAGACTAAAACTCAATTAGTTTCTTCATGTATGAAGACTCAAAGATGGACATATACAACAATTTGCTTTGGCAGTCATAAAGTCTTCCTGATTGGTTTAGGAGACTTAAAACTCAAGAAGCTCATTCATGTATGAAGACTCAAAGATGGTTATGTTCAACAATTTGCTTTGTCAGAATGTGCTATCATAGTCACCAAGGCTTGTTAAAAGATCCAATCAGACAGCACACAGATCACAACCATCCAAAACTCTTCAAATTGGCATTGCCTCTTCTGAATCTGCCATTAGAGTCACCACAAGTTGCCAAAGATTTCCATTCACTTGCATAACACAACCCGATAAGACTCTTTTGCTTGAAGATGTGCTGCCACTTCCAATGATGTGCATGTCCACCAAGATTACACAGTTGCTAGGGTCTGATGACCTTTAAAGAATCTACCTTTCCATCTGTTCAATCTATAGAGACTGTGTGAAGTTCTAGTACATGAGCATGAAGCACCCATTAGTATAAGACTTGTAGCTAAACCAACAGAAAAAAAAAAAGTGGTACCTAAAAGTTGAAAGAGATTAATAGAAATCAAAGCTCTTAAATGGCTTTTACTTACTAAGAACACTATTTTCTAGGAAGAAGAAGCATTTCCAAGTTCTTAAGAAGATTGAACCAGAGACTTCAATATAGAACATGACACCTAAAAGTCAGAAGTTGATTGGGTGTATTCTATATAACATCATTGAAGAAGAATGCAAGAGCAAAGAAGACTTCTCCTTGGGAAGTCTGACTCAGTCTCCAAAGCTTACAGGAATTAATCTGAGTTCAAAATTTAATGATTCTTAATCAATTTGACTCTTGCATGTATCCACCTACTCCAAGTAGATATCTTTCATGATCAATTTTGTTTTTGGAAGTTGAAAGTGATCTTTACAATTGAAATGCTGGATGATGAGATGTAAGATTTAGATAATAGAAGAGTTATATCCAAGCTCAGGTAACCTGCAATATCACACATGATGCTTGGTTGAATGTGATGCTATCCAGAGCATAATTTAACAGGAGTTTTACTGATGATCCAAGTGTGGAATGTCCGATCAGAATTTATATTTTTTTTTGGGCATTGGTAGACTACTGGTAAGAAATTTGGATTTAATACTACGATAAAAGGGAGATATATGGATGCTCAGATCATAGCAGGAAAATATATATAGTTCATCTTATTATTTTATATTGGTGTATTGATTGATCATCGTATGATACATATCAAACTGTATCGATGTACTGATATATGATACGAAGGAATGTATCGAAAAATCAGTATGTACTGTCCATATCGATCCCCTATCAAATCGATACGTATCACCTATACTAGATGATATATTAACGTACGATGAATCTATTATATTGTGACCATAAGATCACCTAAATTTCATACAAAAATTTAATATATCTTATTTTACATTATGCAATCTATAATTGGCTCAAAATACTCCATTCTGACAATTTTTTTGGAAGTCTGATGATCTCAGGCAATTTGAAGTAATAAAGAAAACTAAGTGGAAAAAATAGCATTTCCAGCCTTTAAATATGTCTAAAAATAAGAAGATTTACCAGCCTTTGGCATTACCTCTTTCAAGAAAGAAGACACCCTAGCAAAGCTTTCAAGCATGAATTCCACAAAATCCTCAAATTTTTGTAATATCTTTGGGTAATCACATCAACCGAAATAATCACCTCTAGCCCTTAAAACTCTCTGTTCTTGCAAATCACAAACCATGGCAATGAGCCTGTGAATTTTACAACACCAAAACTTGAACTCATTTCTAAAGTCAACTTAGGCAACTAAGTATAGATGTCAAAAAAATTATAATTATTTTTATTTTCATAGATTATTACATAATTATTAGGCCATATATTCGACACTTCACGTAAACACAGACTCATACTCCGATTAGTATAATATTATGGAAAAAATAAAATTGGGCACCTATGAATTATTCATTATATTTCCCATATCACTATCCAAATAATAATCATTGTCCAAAACTCGATTTCAAATTCTTAAGCGGGTTAAATAGATACGGCTACACAAAAAAATTCCGACCCGCTATCAGCCCTATGATCATTTGATTTCTTCCACCTCTATAGATTTCTTGGGCCTTAAGCTGTCATCATGTGGCCCACTAAAGACATTGTGGCCCAAGTACCACTTACTGTGCCGGTTCGAGTTCGAAACGAACCGGACACGATCGATTCGATCGCGGTCGACCCAATCCTATCCGATCTTGATCCAATCCCCCAACGTAGGGTTCGTTTGATCGAGCCACACGTCTAATTGGATCTCTTTCAGGATTCAATTCAATCGATGCAAGAAGAATCCATCATATTCCATTCGGTGGCGCATTCTTGTCGATCTGATACCGACGCAATATGATTGGAGGACTTGCTGTCTTGAACTGTGGAATGTGACACACACTGTCACCAACCCCACAATAATTGCAAACTTTAGGAATATAATATTTCTTTTTTTGGTCGAAATATAGCGTATATATTTTGCTCAAATATTAAGTTTCAAAAATATTATAATTTTAAAAGATATTTTTTAAAAGGGATATTAATATATAAAAATATAAAATATATAAATTTTCTTTATAAAGTTATAAAGAAAAGAAAAAGGACAGAGAGACTTCTAAACTTAAAATTAAAAGGATGAATACAAAATCACTATGGAAAATATATACTTTCACAAATATATTTCTTATAAATAATGTAGCAGTAAAATGTCAACCAATAACATCAAAAGGATATATATGAATATGTTTTAATTAAATGTCAACCAAAAAAAAAAAAAAAGAAGACCGAGAGATGACTACTGCCATTCATTTATTTGAGTGGCTTTTGGAGCCACCGAACGGCTCTCTTCTCTGCTCTTCTCCTCTCATCACGCTGCTGCCCTCTCTGCCATCTCAAGAGCCCTTCACATTCCAAGCCCCCTCCTATATACTCTCTGCCTTCATCTCCCTCTTCCTCCTCCTCCTCCTCCTCCCTCTCCGACGACTGCGCAAGGAGAAGGAAGGAGAGAGAGAGAGAGATGGCAGTCCAATGGAAGCCGAGTTGTTCTTTGAGGAGCCCACGTGCTCCATTACTGACACCCTCTTCATCGTTTCCATCTTCACCAGCTTCCATGCCGCTCCTCCTGCACATGGCAAAAGGAAGAAGCGGGCTCAGCTATCGCGGCCGCCGCTTCGTCGTCCGGTCGAGCAGCGGAGCCGGCAGCGGGAGTCTGGAGAGCGGATGGCAGCGCTGGTGGCGGCCCCCGGAGAAGGGATTGGGGACGTCCGACGTCAGCCTCAGCGATGTCCTCTGGCCCTCGGCAGGTGCTGCTCCTCCTCGTGTGATCTTGTGATGTTGGGAATGGCGCGTGGTGGTGAACGAATTGGATGCCGCAGGTGCGTTCGCAGCGATGGCGTTGCTGGGGAGGTTGGATCAGATGGTGGCTTCCCGGGGCCTGTCCTTCACCATTGCTCCTCTGGGGGCTGTGTGTGCCGTGCTGTTCACTAACCCTAATGCTCCTGCTGCCCAGGTTCGAATACCTCTTGCTCTTGCTCAGTCACTTATGTTGCAGATTATTGGCATACAACAGAGTTCTAAGCTGTTGGAGGAGGTGACTAATTCCTTTGGTTCTCATGATCACGAGTGAAATTTGTTTCTCAATTTCCAATATGTTCTATGGAGGAACACCATGAACTGGCTCACAAATGAATAATTGGAAGCCCAAGTAGCAAGATGCTTGGATAGGGAATCAGCAAAGAATTGACAATGGATGTTTGTGTTGTCTACAAAATGTAGAGTAAATAAACAGAAGCACATTCTGAAACTAATAGAGAACTTGATAATCTGGTGTTTTGTAGATAAGGATTGAACAATATTTGAAAGAGGGATTTCTAGTTTTTCTTCTTGTTGTTAACAGAAACTGTGCAAATTTCCTAACCTATTTTAATGTAAGATATCCACTAGTGTATTAGCTTATTGAGATTGTACTAAATCTCATGAAAACATTTGGCCAACAGAGAAGATTTCTAAAATAGGATGTAAACCACTGGCTTGAATGGAGTGATTTCCACCCAAAAATAATCAAGAGGACTTGTAGAAACATAGGAAGGAGCTTCATTTTACATATTTTGTTAAAGATTAAAACATGATTACTGGCAGATTGCATTTCAGACGAAAGTCAAATGTTTTATGGGCTTTTTAGGAGATATATATAGGAGTTATTATCAACTGCAGTAATTTGCATGTGAGATGAGGTTATGTAGAATTTGTAGCTCCAGCTCTTGGCTATAAATTTCTGGGATTTTGACTTCCCTATTTGTCTTTCAGAAACAACAACTTTGATAGATTTAGTACCTAAAAGTGATGCGGGGCAAATTTAGTCCTTGGAGGATCACTGAATTTTGCTAAAATTTTAGATTGCAATGAGGTCTATCACAAAAGCCATAAATATGTAGTCAATTATTGCATTAGATGTAAAAAAAAGTGTAAAAGAAATTAATAGAAATCCTGATGGAGGGATTTAAGCTTTTGTGAGTAATCTTAAGGTGTCACCTTAACTTGAAAGATTAAAATACTAGCTTATAGGCTGAGTAATTCTCGTCGATGTAGAATTAATGACTCTCGTTGTTGTCAATAGTGAATAACATAATTTCTAGATTTTAGTTTAGCAACATCAGTTAAATTTAGAAGTAAAATTATACATTCCAGCAAAATAAAGTTTAACTTGTTATTGTTCAATGGGTTGAGTAAAAACATATCTGAAACCATGGTTTTAAATCTTGATAATGGACTTGTGCCGATCCCTAGCTGGATCAGTATCAACTGGTATGAATCAGGTATGAAACCATGGTTTTAAATCAGACACATTTTTTATCAGCAATACCAGTCAACACCGAGAAGAGGGCAGGAGGATGAGAAGGATAATAGGAGGTAAAAGGTGGGTTGAACTATTCAAATTCAAATATCAAAGTTCAAGGTTTCATATTCTCAAAGGAACAAAAAAAATATTCCAGGTCCCATAAAAGACAATTCTGTACCATCAGCTGTTCCTCTTGGCGTAACGAGGTTAACATTTGCTTCATTCAATTTGATTTGCCTATTTGTTGCACATTGTATGTATGGTAGAATTAATTGAAGTTAAAATGAATAGAAGATCCAAGACACTAAAATGGTCATCTTTGTTTCTGAATTCCTCTATTAGAATAGTAAGTCGATAACTTTTTTCCTTTAAATTGTCTAGCTTTAACATGATTATTCTACTTATCAAGTATCATGTGAGAAATGCCTGTAAATTTCACAGGAAGTAGATATTCTATTTGTTCTTTAATCACTATATGATGATTAACTCTAACATGAATTCTGGTACAGAAGTACAACGTGTTCGTTGCTCAGATTGGTTGTGCAGCATTTGGGGTACTAGCTCTAGCAATATTTGGGCCAGGATGGTTGGCAAGAGGAGCTGCTCTTGCTGCATCTATGGCATTCATGATTGCGACTGGAACTACCCATCCTCCAGGTAAAACCTTATAGTGACCATGTGTTCCATATTCCATTTCTGTCATTACAGAAGTAAGATTGTTCTGTGTCAGCTTTCACAAACTAGACTTAAGCCTGGTAATCTTGATGCTTAATTCGGCTATGAACAAATTAGGTCAAGTTGTCAACCTATTTCAAACTATTTCCAGCACCCTTTTTATAAAACTAGATATAAAATGTCTCCTTACTGATCAATAGGAATGATCAGGTTTCGAAACAGTAGTTACTGATATGGTTTCTATGGCTCAAACATTGGTCATTCAAATTACAAAGGAGCAACTTTATCATGGTACAAAAGTTTGTCCTTCAGGAAAGAAAAAGAAAAAAGAATGCATGTGGTAATTCAAAAGTCTTCATAAAGTTCAAGAATGAAGGCCTGGGGTAGAATGCTTGCCATTTCGTTGTCGTAGTTTTCATGCTAATTTTAACTCAGATTTGTAACGAATTTCTCATGGTAATACATTTATCCAGAATAACTTACTGCATTTAATTATGTTAGTGTTATATATCTTGTCATGATATGAAGTTCACTTCATTTGAAGTATGCTGTATATTTACCTGCTACCGCACTGGAAAGCTAAGGATCCTCCCCGTTTGTGAAATATGCTTACTTATCTATGATTTGTCATTTATTATATCTTGGTAACTGATATTTTCTTTTTCTACATCTGCTTGGAAATGCAGCTGCCAGCTTGCCTATCTTGTTCATTGATGGTGCCAAGTTCCATCATTTGAACTTTTGGTATGCCTTGTTCCCTGGTGCTGTGGGCTGTGTTTTTCTATGTTTAATTGTGAGTATGTTTCCCCCCCAAATATTGTGAGTATGTTCACAAACAACCTTCTCCAGCCTTAAGTGATCCATTTAACATGTTCTGTTGCAGCAAGAGATGGTGACTTTCCTGAAAAGGAACTGCAAATTTTGACAAGAGGGAGTATGCTTTCACAACTCTCGTGTTCAGCCCACAGCCCTCTTTGTCATCTGTATCTTATCTTTCCCATTGACTTTCTCTGCCATATATCCAATTGAAGTCAATGTTTCTGACATTTTGTGATCTTTTTTCATCCTCTTTGCCAATGTAAGATGTCAAATTGAAAATTATAATATATCAGGAATAAACTGTCAATCATCCGGTTAAAAGATTTACATAGATTTTCATCATCCGAGTGTGAAAAGGGTCTTTTATATTGTCAATATCAGTCTCAAATACAGATGAAAAAGATGAAAGGTTACCATATGTTACTAATAGTCGGTATAAAATTATATAAAATCTTATGAACATAGATTTGAATTAGTTTGAGTATAGGGCCAGATCATCGTTTGAAAGTGATAATGGACATTTTTACCACTTGGGTGTTTCGAAAACATTAGGGTGTCAAGGTCATAAAATGCTCGAGGTGTTAGGTGTTCGTTCGAGCAAAATAAGATATATTAAAATATATAATATAATTAATAAATATGATTATATAAATAAAAATATAACATTAAATTAAGAACATTTGAAGTATCAAATAATATTATTTATTTTTTAATAATAAAAATATTAAAATATTTAAAACAATAAAGTTTTATATCAACTTTAATCATCATCGTAATCAATATTCTTATTTTCAAATATATCATCATCCTTCTCTTCTTCACGTACACTTTTATAAAAATATGTTTTCTCACAATAGCAAAAGATGAGCTTAAGGCTTTTGTACTTATTTTTTCTTTCGTTTTCTTTCGTTATTTATCTTGTAATTATTTGTAATTCTTCAGTACCAAAGACTCTTGTACTTATTTTTTCTTTCGTTTTCTTTCGTTATTTATCTTGTAATTATTTGTAATTCTTCAGTACCAAAGACTCTTGTCACATCTCGCTATATCAAGTTGTCATCTTCAAATACAAGCTCGTCTTTGACATTTTACAAGTTTGCACTCATTTCCTCGATCAACCACTCATTTGAATGTTTTATAATGAGCTCGAATCAATGTTCTTTTATAAATCATAGCGAGCCTTTGATGCTTGATAATGTTTTGTATAAACAAGATCATATAATCATTGATGCTCTAATCAATTTTTTCTCTTTGTGTAAATCTATCATATCATATAATTTAAAAATATATTAATATATTTATCTAAAAAATAATTAAAATAAAAATATTATATGATCCTTATATGCTCAAAATACTCCAATTTGGCTTATAACTCGTAACACTATATATCAAAATATTATATGAATCTATGCTGTAGGTTTGAGATGAAATTTTTAAATAGACTATCATTTAGCTATAAAATTTATTTTATTATTAACAATAATATACTATATATGATATTAATAATATAAATTTATTAATACCTAGAGATGTAGTTGTCGTAGATTGAACGTATATTAAAATTTTAAAAAGACCATCGACATTCTTATATAAGGATAATACGTATGATTTTATCTTGCACCTCGAGACTTGGAACTAATCTTGCACCTTGATGCATGAAACTAATTTTGCATGATGCATTTATAACTTTTGCATCAAACTTAATATATGGGTTCTTATAAATGAATTTGGATACATGTAATGGGCGATGAAATTGATAATTTCATCTTTCATCGCAAATATTTTCTTATTTTTTTCTTCATTTTCATCAAAAGAACATTTGAATTATCTCCTTTGTTCTATCCATGGCTTCATAAATATATATTATTATAAGTTTTTTTTATCATCTATCAACTGAAGGACTCAAACATGAGAGCCCATTACTTTTAATATATAAATCATAAAATTCCAAAAAGATGAGATTAAGATAAAATCATTGACATATTTTCTTTCACTTCTTTTGCTCATTTGCTTGTCATCCATTTTTCTAAGATAAACATATTTTTCAAGTTATGTTTTTTACAATGCTCTATAATGTTAAGAATAGCAAATCAAGTGAAATCATGTCTCACCAATTTTTTGTTATTTGTGAATTCTCTCATCATATTCAAAGCCCGTATATGATTATAAAGAAATTCAATGACAAAGATTGTACTTTCTAAAGTATTTTTAATTTTAAAATTTTTTTCAATCTCCTCTAACATTAAATCAATACAATATGCATGAAGTCCAATATAAGTCATTTTTTTGTTTCAAGTAATTTATCTAAAACAAAAGATAACAAAATTAATAAGACTTACAAGTCATATAGTTCTTCCATTCAAATTGGAGTATAAAGTAATTAAAAGATTAAAAAGTTTAAAAGATAAATTTTACCGACTAACACAAAGTTGCTTCCATTGTCGATTATAATTTGATAATATTTTATTTATCAATTTATTTCATAAACTTATCAAGCATCTAATATATTTATTCTCTAGATTTTATAAAAAATGATGCATCTATTTATTTCATAAACACGATTCCTAAAGAATAGTTGATCATAAAATTAATTATATTCCTATGTCTCTTGTGATCCAAGAAACTGTTAGAACAATCATGTCTTACTCATAATTCTTTGTAACTCTTTAATAATTATTTATATAATTTAACTCTTTTTTCAATAATGAAACTCACAACTCAATAACTTGGAGGTTCTAATCTCCTACCATATCTTCTAATAGCTTTAATAATCTCCTTAAAACTATCTAAATAATAAGTACCAAGTGAAAGGCTAGTCTAATAGAAGTGAGCAATGTGTTGAATTGTTCTTCCTCTTGTTTCCTTATTACAAGAATCACTTATATATGTTTGTCTTAATTTTACTCCTACTTGCCCTTGTTGTTTTTGTGCTGCTTGATACATATATATATATATAAGTCTATCGGTCCCTTTTTATCCTTCTTAACAACCATAACTTTTTTTTATTTTCTATCATATACACTTTTCCCTCTTGGATTGATATTTTCATAATAATCTTCTTCTTTATCATCTATAATATGTTCAACATTATCTTTGGGTAAAATCCTATAAGATTCATTCCTTTGTAACTTTTTTTAATTATATAAGCTAGCAGCTCTTCTTTTACATCAAGTAGACACTTCTTATAGGCTGATGTGTTCTTAAAATTATCTGGTTGATGCTACTTTACACGAAAAATATCACATCTAATAATCTTATCATAAAAGATTTAAGTAATTATATTAGGATTTTTAAGATCATTTAGATAATTGTATTATTTCTTGATTTTTTAAAGAATTTTTTAAATTTCTTTGTACATTTATCATTAATTTGGACTACCTAATAATAGTTCTAAATAAATAGAGATTAGCAATATTAAAATCTAAATAGAGATTGCTTTGTATAGTAGTTAGAGGGGGAGAAAAGAGTCATCGATAGTGAAAAGTGAGGGAAGGAGAGGGTAACAGTGATAGAGGAACTTTTGGACGACGACGGTGGTAGCGAAGGAAGTTGTAGACGACAACAATAGTAATAGAGGAAGCTTTATATGACAGCAACAATGGCGAAGGAAGCTACGAATGGTAGCAGTGGAAGCTGCAGACGACGATGTCGTGGCAGAGGAAGTTCTAGAAGTGTTCGTTGGTCACGGAGGAAACTACAATCCTCTCCCTCAAAGGTGGAAGCAACAACGGTGGAAGGAACTATGCATGAAAGCTAGGCCATCATACTCGTCTATCGGTGACAAAGGAAGCCTCGATCTTGTGTATTGGTGATAGAGCCAACGATAAAGGAAACATCGACGACAAAGGTAGAAGCTACATTAGGGTTACATAGGAGTGGGTTTTGTGAATATAGAAAGTAGCTAGTTGGTTCGATTGAACCAGACTTAAAAAGTTTGATTCGATTGTTTCATTTGAACCGAACACTCGCCCAAGATGCCTAACACTTGGGTTCAGGCCAACGCCCAGGTGATACTTCATTAAAGCATGTCGTTTGATCAAAACTTGAGGTACTCGAGCCTCGTCTCACCTCACCTAAGCATCTATTTAAACTTCTGATCTCAAATAATTAAAGCGTTCAACTTTTATTTTTTTTTTATTATATAATTTGTTATTTAAACAAAATTTACAATTTATGACACTTGTTTCTATCTCCATGGTTGTGTACACCAACATATTATTTGAGCGCTGTCAAAGATAAAAAGATCATTCTATCAGTTCTTGCAGATGCTCAACTCTGGCAAATTCTACTGAACTATAAAACTTCAGCCATTTCTGCTTTGTGGCAGAAATCATCATTAATTTTTTATCCTTTCTTTCCAGTAAACTAAACTGAGATAATGTAGTGAATTCTTCGGAAAAAAAAATAGTGAATTCTTCACTCTATAAAAAACGTAACTTTTTGACCCCAAAACAATAGATAAAACTTCAATTCAGTTATGTGCAATCTCTAGTGCATTCATCTTTCCATCTAGTAGAAGTTTGTGGGTTGATGGCTAACCAGCTGAATGGCATTTCTATAGACAGGAAGAATGTTTACATTAGAAAGTTTATACTCATTTCTAGCTTGGACCAATTAGACGACATAAACAATAAGCACCTGTTTCTGTTTCCTAATAAGCTTCTCACATGTAAACAAAACTACTTAGGCCAATAATATAAAGTGACTGAGAAATTGATCAAACAAAGTATATTCAAGGTTTGAACGGAAAGATTTAGGTGACAATGTCAACATTAAGTGTACTAAAGATACAAAAGAAGCCAGCCTTCCTGTAGATTTAGAAATACCAGAAGATATGAAACTACAAGATCCAAATCAAGAACTAAAGATAACTGCAACAGCAAACCACACAAGGAACAATTTTGAGACCAGTAGATTTGAAACTACATGACCCAAATCAAGAACTAAAGATAACAGCAACAGAAAAGCATATATAGAACAATTTCAACAAGCCAGAGTCCCCCCCTAGCATTTGATAAGCTTTTTCACAAGGAAACTTCTAATAGAAGCGGCTATTCATGATTCGTGGTGTAGAAATGGCGCAGGTGTCTAATTTATTAATTATCACTGCATCAACAGTCGATACGCCTCGTTGTTCATCTCATATGTAAACTCATATCCAAGATTCTGAGCTCCAATCTTGAACTCTTTCATATCGGCCTTAGGAACTTGGATGCCGACCAACACATTTGCACCAGTCTCACCCTATGAAGCATAGAAATCAGAAGACAGAGGAAATAAATATAGTACTCCTTTGTTCTTAATTTGAAAAAATAACCGAAGGAGAAAAATAAAATATATGCTCTGATCTTTATATACGAACTTAAACCCATGTTAAATCTCTCTTGGTATGCATATCCCAGTGTGATGTCACTGATATGGCAACTCTACAAAATGAATAAATTAAAAAAGAACCAGATGATGCAAAATAACATACCTGTGCTCGATAATGGAACAAGCTGATATTCCAACGTGGGCTAAAGGAGTCCAAGAATTTCATTAGAGCTCCTGGCCTCTCAGGGAAGATAAATCGGCAAAGTAGTTCATCTTGAACATTTGATCGCCCTCCCATCTGAAATGAAGTCAGTAAAAACAGTGTTCATGTTGATTACCACAAAGACACCGGCATACACAGAATCTTTTACTGTAATAATTTGATAGAGATGGACAGACAAGCAATTAGATTGGTGCTCTTTCAATGTTTGTAATGCATGTAGTCATGTTTTGGCTCAGTGCGTTGATGCCAAATGTTGGTTAAATTGGGGGACAATAAATATACTGAAATCTAATTATCAGGTCGATTCCTTTTCTGTTCATGGAACTTGTAGAAGCTCATATCAATTCTCAGTTGCCCTACATGAATGGTAGATGAAACTAACTGCTTTTTCAAAAAATAGAAAATTGAGAGGCAAGAGTCTAGATTTTTCTAGATGAGGACCGAGGCATTGGAAGTAGGAGCATTTTAAATTAGAGAAGAAGGGAGAAGAACAACGAGAAAATGAAGAACATTGAGAATGAGAAAGAGAATACTAGAGAGGGTGATAAGAGGAAGAGTCACTGTTGATCACTAACATGATAAATCAAACTTGCACAATCATATGAGCTATGCTTTTGGCAAGGCCATACTTGCTAGCTACTGCATGTACAGATGGAGTTGGTCCACAATTCCCTCAAAATGAAGCTATTTCTTTAGCGATGCGAAAGCATGAAGACATAATCACTTTGATGTTGGATATTCGTATAGTTGTATATGCACAGAGTAAACACACTTCTGTACATAGCAAACATTTTGTGCATTATCAGTATCTTCATTTCTAAAGTAAATATCATATAGAAACTTGTTAATTTACATGATAAAGTGTCATGTCAAAATTAGTGTCAGATAAGTCTGTCAGTTGCAAGCCCAATCCTAGTATCCAATACCCATCTAAGCCAAAATCACACAAAAAAACAATAAACTAAAAATCTGGATGCATACAGGCATCAAGAGAGGCGAGCTAGCACAATCTGACAACAACCATTATGAACAATAAAAACATGTATTTGTAAATTCTAATAAGATGGTAGATGTCAAAATATTCCATAAGGCAAGAGACATACAAAGTATCGCAGATGATCTTTTGCTAAGTCATCATTGGTGAGGTTAAAAGTTTTAAGTTGTGCATGTTCCATTCGATGTATCATTGCTGCAAGTTCCGAGTCAGTATGAACACCAACACTGCAATAATGTATTTAAAAAGCTTTGATAATACAATTATTATGATAAGATATAAAAGGAAGTCTAACATGATAAAGAAAACTTCAGAAAGGTCAAAACAGAAAAAAGTGAAAAGAAAAATAGTTCCAATCATTTTAGAGGTTTGTTCATACAAGCATCAATGCAAAACTTGCCTATAAAGAACAAGAGCATATTCTTTACGTGAATCATATCTGTACTTGAACTCTGTAATATTCATAGGGCCAACCTACAAAAGTTCATACGATCAAAATCCAAATTTCATTCCTGAAAAGAAAATATTCATGAAGTGAATCTATCAAACATACCAGTTTACAGAATTTTTTAAAACTCCCTTGCTCCTCCGGTAGATGAGTTGCCAGAACAGCCTCGCGTTTCCTACCAACATCAGCTAGTTCAGTTACCAGCCTTAGCCTATCAAAATTCATGTTTGCCCCACTAGTTATTGCAACAATATTCTCATCTTTCAAACCATAGTATCTGCAGTAGGCTTCTGCACCAGCTAGAGCGAGAGCACCAGCTGGCTCTAGTATGCTCCTTTTCTCCTCAAACATATCCTGTATTGCAACAAAGACTTCTCAAAATCCAAATTAATCTCTGTTAATTTCTACCACTTTACAAAATTGCAGGAGGGTGCAAAATTCAATATCTACAAGAATCTAACAATTCAAAAATTAAGAAAGCCCAAAGCCTTAAGACAACAGTTTCTTAAAATGTTCACTCAAAACATTATCTTGAAATATTATCACTGTTGGAAAGCATTGTGAAACTGTGTTATGTATCACCAAGAAGAATCATTGATCAGCCATGGATAGATATTGAGGAACAAACTCACTAACAACCTTATTAGAGTCCCTTCCGTTTTTGTTAATCAAATACCACGACTGACATAGCATAACTATTGCAGAATGTTATGCATAGAGAATTATGTATTTAACTACAAAGAGCTTCTCATAAAAAACTAATAAAAGCCTCAGCAACATAGTCCCTTTTCAGAAGTATGGTTAACCAAAATAATCATTCTAAATTATCTTATGCCATTAAGCTTCTGGATACAAAATTCTATTTTGCTGACAGAGAAATCATAACCTTCTACCCACCAAGAAGCCAATAAAATTTTGCAGCCTCTTGTAATACAAGATTGCACATACTATCTTGCTTATCCAACGGAAGGTTCAAATTGATATGACAATGTATTAACTAGTCATTCGTATTGCATAACAACCATTGAGCTTCTACTGATATAGTGACAGTTTCACTTTCATATCAACATAAGAGGTTTAAACCAAAAAAGGCATGACCATTTAAACTTAAAATTCATGGATTGTTGAACAGTTTATCTTCTCTCTTAATAGAAAAAGAAATATGCAAGTTTCTAATTTTCCAACAATTTTTCTTTCACATTAATGGTCCCTAAGAAATGAATATGAACTCTGAATAAGATTAATAAAGAAATAATAGAAAATAGATATTTTCTGCAAAATGAATGAAACATTTACATCAACTTGTCATGGCATTGAATCCTCACTATTTGGGTTGTTTTAGGTCCACCAATCATCCTTAGCAATTCATATCTTCTTATGTTGTTTCTGACACATTTTATATTAATCTCCCTATGCATAGCATGGAGCTTTTAATTTGAATTGACTCATTTCTCCTTAACGATCTATTTAGTGGTCTTTTTGGAGGCATGCAAATTACCATATTATGATGATGGTAATTAAAACACACAATCACATAGAGATACAAGAGAAGAATTATTAGTAGCAATCAAAATTACAACCAAATAAAATATACTAGGAACATGTTCTTTAGTGCAGAACTTATTGTCCCTTCTATGGGCTAGGACTCAAGGATCAGTGGCACAAAATCCTAAATGCTATGGGACGGACCTATTAAATCAATGAACAAGAGAAATGGAATAGAACTTCACCTTTATAGATGCACAAATAGCATCACGACTAACAAGAACCACTCCATCAACAAGTTCCCTGCACAGGCGAAAAGTTTCTTCTCCAACCACTTTCACAGCCACACCATCTGCAAATCCTCCCACTTGCTCTAGCATGATCCTCTCCCCATGATATAGAGACAATGCCATTGCATTTGCATCAGAAGGCTCTACTCCAATGATCTTTACCTGTTGAGAAAGCTCAATTAAATGAACATCTCTCAAGGAGGATTACTCACTTTATTCTAATTTAATTTAATGATATAGCAGTTGTTTCATCCCTTCTAATCATGCATTTCATGTTTAAAACTTAATATGAGATTAATAAGGAAAACTAAGTGCATGAGACTCATACTTCTACCAATATGAGATCTGAGGGTCAATATATACAACATTCTCCTGCAAGCAGACAGAATATTTCTTAACTAGAATCCAGTCACCCAGTTCACAAAATGAGTGACCTTACCATGGCACTAAGGCTTACTAGAGGAAAAATTCACTACAAAGGTAGTTCGAGCAAACACATTCTAAAGCTGCTAACTTATATAATAAAATAACTATATTACAAGGTAAGAAATTTAAAGACCTGACCATGACTTAATAACTCATGAGAATGCATCTTGTGGATCACAGTCAAACTGAGATTGATGGCCATGACTCAAGAACAAGTTCTATGCACATATACAGAGACATTTTACACTTCTATAAAAGTAATTTTCAGAAAAAGAAAACGAGTTGTTTGTCTTGGAAGAGTTTACTGGAAAGTAGAAAGAAAACAAATAAAAAAATTTTATACTATGTCATTTAGTTACCAAATGTTCAATTTTTAATGAGTGATTTTCTTTTGATAATCACCAAGTACTTAATTTAAAATAAGTTCAACAAAAACAGAAATACACAAAATATATCCAGTCACTATCACTTCTCATCAGTTACAAACACATTTTCTACAACATTTTCTATGAAATAATTGAGGATTACAAATATAGAACCATGCCTGATGGTTGCTAATAAAACCAAAAATAATTTATCATGCAAAACACATACAAGATTATCATTTATCATTATTCATTAGTTACATTTACATATTCTCATTCACTTTGTACAAAATAATTATGGATAACATATACAGAACCATGCTTCATGTTGCTAAACAGACAAAACATAAATTATTACAAATCTCTTGCTCAATGAGTGCAACAAAATTATGGACTGTGCCAAAACTAATAATATATTTTCATTACTCCATTACTAAAACACAATAAAACAAAAATCCATATATTTTGTTAAAAAGATCAATACCCATCTTGAATGCTTCTTCACCAATAAGTTTTTCAAAATTTTGTAGCAATCTGAAATGGAGGATAAATGCAGTTTAAGTAACATAGAGATTTACCACCATGCACAAACCTCTGGGCGAACCCGTTTTACATAAGCAGCAATTCCTGCTATCAATCCACCACCTCCAACTGGTACAAATATTGCATGTAGTGGACTACTCATTTGGCGAATTATTTCCATTCCGATTGTTCCCTGGCCTGCAATAACATCATGATGATCAAATGGAGGTATGAATGTCCGACCCTCCTGGTCTCCACGTTGCTTTGCATGTGACTGTGCTTCATCATAAGAGTCCCCCTTGAGGACAACTGTTGCACCTAATCTCTCAACGGATTGCCACTGAAAGGTAAAAATAATGTACATCCAATAATACAAAAACCAAGAAACAAGCACATGAAATATGACACTTTTTTCCAAGTGGCCATTGTAGAAAGAAGCGATTAACATTCAGGCATGTAGAAACCTTGATTTCTGGCGTTGTCACTGGCATTACAATCACTGCATCACAACCTAGTCTCTGAGCAGCTAAAGCAACTCCTTGGGCATGGTTTCCAGCCGATGAGCAGATAACACCCCTATCCAATTGCTCCCTTGGAAGTTTAGCCATCATATTGTAGGCTCCTCGCAACTTGAAGGAGAATACCTGCATATTTAATATGTATGTCACTAACAATCAATTAAAATATTGATTGAAGAACATATCAACGCATCTATATTGAACTAACCACAAAACATATTGCAAAGTAAGTTCATAACCTCCCGTGGCTGATTTACTACAGCCAGATAACTGAAGAAAGATGGGTCATTACCATATGTCAGTCGTCAAGAACAGAAAGCTAATTGGGAAAAGGAATAAAATGGCAATTCGGTTAGATTCTATGAAACTAAAGGAATAATACTGATTCAATCAACCAACAAAAGAAAAGAATCTCTAAAACCCTATCTTTTCCATAATCATGCCTACATTAAGGGCAAAATAGATGCAAAAGGCACTTGGTGGCTTGAGATGAGACATTAGCCGAAGCATCTGCCACATCGCGTCCAAAAATGAAAGTAGGAAACATCGATCAAATAACCACAATAAGGTCTATAAGCAAAACACAAAAAAGGAAGAAGGCACCTTTTTAGGCTTTCAATCAAATAAAAAAAGGATTCCGCAACAGTTACCGGCTGCAAGTCCTCTCTCTTGAGCCAAAGATCGACCTCAAGCCTCGCCGATAGCTTCGGCGCCAGCTGCAGCGGCGACTCGATCGCCACATCATAAACCCTCGACGTCAGTATACTCGTCAGGTACTCCATCGGATTCAACGCCCCGTTTTGACCTACATCACCCGGTGGCGGCAGCGACAGCTTGGTCTTCTCGGAGATGCCACCAAGGGAGCCGCTTTCGTACTGCAAAGAGTCCACCGAGACACTCTTGAGGGGTGGGGCGAGAGAGATCGCCTCCGGCTGAAACGTGTGAGCCGACGACGAAGACGAAGGCAGGGCATTAGCAGCGACGAGTGGCCCTCTTCTGACACCAGCGTGGGACCCCGGAGAATGGTGGTGGAGGCGAAAGGAGGCGGCGGGTGGGGCAAGCCTCGCCATCGCCGGCAGCCGAGGCGGCGGTGGGCGTGACAGGGCGAGGGACTCCATCGCCTGGCTTGGGTTGAGTCGGGGGGTTTCATTTGATGGCGATTTCTGGGGGTTTATGACATGAATGAAGTCATCTAATTCAGACATTCGTACCTACCCGCTAAGATACCTTCTTTTTATTAAAGAAACAGTGGGTCCGGGTGACCTTCGCGGAGCTTCCTCGTGTACGTCATCTGGGTGCAACGAAACGGTTCATGTAAGTATGACAATTCGGGTGGGCCCGTTGACAACTCTTCCCAGTCGTTGACTAAAACTCCGACTACATGCATAAGATCATAATGCACGTGCAACCTCACGTGTTAGTAGAAATATTATACAACGCTGTTTTACTCGTAGTTTTCTTCACATGGTTATTATATAAGCAAATTTGAAACAAATATAAGATTTAATCTTCAAATATTACGGAAATGAATTAGCTACTGGAAGTAGATTTTATGTTTTTCTAAATTTCATAAAAAATCTTTTTAATCTCAATTATAATTTTATTTTTAATAAGAATTCTTTTAGTGAAATATGATATTCTATTTCTTTACCGTCGTTCGAATTTAACATATTGTCACAGATAAAATTATAAAGTGATTTATGATGTTTAGAATAATTATAAATAATAATTCATGATATTTAAAATAAATTTAATCGAATCATCAGTCTAAGCATTTACATTAATGATTTCAAAAATTGATCGTGATGAGTTACTAATCATCTTATTCTAAAATCGTGAATAATTAATTTGTTATAAAAGGTTGATGTATTTCTTATTCGGAATAAACATAATTATATGTATTCCAATACATGCACGTATGCATGATTCGTATTTTAATCGAGTATATTCGTGTGATATATCGCGCACGAGATCGGTGTGGTTTTAGTAAGTATACGCAATATATCACGTATGAGATCGATACGTGTTGACGTGGCGGATCGTTATTGGGTCTGCCGATTGCTGAGTCGAGGTGGCCATTTCTTCCCGGTCAAAACGGGGCAAACTCGTCAAAGAAAGAGCAACGTGTAAAACTCCTTCGGTGGAAGCTACTCGCTCCCCTGTTTCATCTAATTCAGGGACCAGGAATTCACAGTCGTAGAGTAATGTGGGACCCATGTTAATGCATTGACCAATGTGCTCTCTTCCTTGTGTTTTCTAGAGGGGCGAATTGGGTGTTTCCTGCATTGGTCAAGACAAGGAGGAGCCTTTCGTCCTCGCCGTGGGGACAGACGTGTCGCGCGCCACAAGCTAACGGCCGCGGAACGAGAGAAGCGATGACTTCCCCCACCCACCGATCGAACATGTGGTGGGCAGCCCACGCCCCTAATCCTCCCCATGTGTTCGTTCCGTGCCTTCCTCTTTCATTTGCCCCCCCTCCGCTTCAAAGATTCCTCCGCATCTTCCTCCATCTGATTCCTTCTCTGTACTTCCTTCTTCTTATACGTCTTCCGCGCTCCACCCGTTCGACAAAAAATCTCAGTGAAACTATAAGAACAACAACTGATACGAAGAAAAGGAGCAAACGAAGTCGGGAGATGTTGAAGGCTTTGGCTTCCGCCTCTTCTTCCCACGTGAACGCCTTCTCCCAGCTCCAGACGCAGAGCCCGAACCTCATCGTTTGCTCCTCCTCCTCGTTCCGCCACTCCCCCGGCCCCCGCAAGGCCGTCGCGCCGTCCATCCGCCGGCCCGACGCCGATCGCTGCTCCCTCTGGAGCCACCATGGTTCGGTCCCGACGCGGTCGAGATCGGACGGCGGTGGTGCTTCCACTGCCGCCGCAGCGGTCCATGGCGAGCTGGAGCTGTTCCTGGAGCTGGTCCCGCCGAGGATGCGGAGGGAGCTCGCGCGGCACGAGGAGATCCGGGAGCTCATCGAGCTGGTGATGGATTTGGGGAGGAAGCCCGTGGCACGATTCCCGTCCGGGGATTGGATCATGTCGGAAGAGCCTGTCGGGCTTGAGGACCTTCGCCATGCCATTTCTAAGGTGATTCCGAATGAGTTTTTGATCTGCTTTGTCCTCTTTTCTAGCTTTAGGTAATTCCTATCCAAAAAGGAGCTTTTGATCTTGTTGCTATGATCTACTTGGTTTTTCTACCATGAAGTTTTATTTGAATATGATTTACATCTTACAGAAACGACGGATTGACATATATTAGTAACCAACACTCATTGTGACATATGAATTGGATGTTTTCTTAGTTCAGATTAATATAGTTTTTCCGTCAGGATGGTGACTTGTGATTTTGTAGTTTGCAATTATAAAACTTAACTTTTAGTTCACAGGTTGGTGACTTTTCCGATGACAATCGATCTGGCATCAACCGTTCCTTGCACAGAATTAGTGCCATTCGGAATCGGAAGATGCAAATAATTGGCCTCACTTGTCGAGTCGGTCGGGCTATATCTGGGAGTGCCAAGATGATTCGTGATTTGGTTGAGGGTGGAGGCTCTATCTTGGTAATTGGGCCTCCTGGTGTTGGGAAGACTACTCTGATCAGGTACTGCATGTGTTTCTTGTGAGTTATCGATTATTATCTCTTAAGCTGGACATATCAATAATTTTGCTTTTTATTTATCTTTCAATCAACTGAATGAGACATTGCTTGATCATATTGAAGTACCAAATAGACTTTAAGATTCATAACTTGTATTGACTTTTCTTTTGCACTGTGTGTGGCACACACACATATCATGTAGTCACTGACTCTACATTGATATTACAAAAAGGGCTCCCTCGTGGATATGCATATTACCAATAACTGGTTTTAGGTTTTCTGTAATGACACCTTTTTCTGTCAAGTAGTTGTTTCTCTTCTATGACTCATAGCCACAATGCAAAGCTTCAAGGAACTTTCTTCTTACTAGAAATGTGATCAGCAGCTAGACCTGCTTTCTGTATAATAGTTGACTCGAGAGATGAAAACGATGCTGCGACAACTAAACAAAGTGTCTGTCACAGAGTTATCGTATGTTGTCTCATGGAGTAAAAATTTTATGCAGTTATTGTCTTAATGTCATCATCACCTAAGTTATTTACCTTGCAGGGAAATAGCTAGAGTTTTAGCAGATGAACACATGAAACGTGTTGTCATAGTAGATACATCTAATGAGATTGGAGGTGATGGGGATGTACCTCATTCAGGAATCGGTCGTGCTAGGAGAATGCAAGTTCCAAATGTTAGCATGCAGCACGATGTAAGAACTACTATATGTTACTTTTTCTTCAGTTAAGAGATTGACATTCTGTAGATCTCATGCACCGGAAGGACTACTATTTGTTTGTCAATGTACATATCCTGATCTTATATGTGTGATGCCTCTCCAGGTCATGATTGAAGCAGTTGAAAATCACATGCCAGAAGTCATTATAATTGATGAAATTGGGACAGAACCTGAAGCAATGGCAGCAAGTACCATTGCTCAAAGAGGTGTGCAGCTTGTTGGAACAGCTCACGGAGTAACAATTGAGAGCATAATAAAAAATCCTTGCCTACAGGCACTTGTTGGTGGGATAGAGGTATAAATTATTTCTCTCCATTCACCGTTTTGTGTCGCTGCGAAGCTGATGATATTCTTCTATATGCTTGAGTTATCTATTTGCTTCAATACTTTGTGCATTGATTTGATTGGCTTTCACCTTATTTTTCCATTGATCTTGAAAAACTGAAAATTTTGTGATTGGACATTCGGGAAGTTCCTTGATAGATAAATTGTGTATGATTAGGCCAGATTGTCAACTACCTAGTTTAGAATTTGTAATCAATACACCTGCCTTATGCATGCACCATATGGGAAAATCTTGTTGGACATCTGAATAGAGAGGAATTTAGTATCTTGGAAGGGAAAAGCTGAGAGTCGTTGGATTCTTTTCTGTGTATGTACTTGCAGTAGGTCAGATCACGATTAATAGTGGCTACACAAAGGTGTAACCCAGTAGCGTATCCAGATCACAAAAGGCCCAATTTGCCTGCTACACCAGCCCATCCCCATTATGAATGGCCTATTTCGCCATTATTACCTGAAACTGACTCAAATCTCTGTGTTCTTTCATGCTGTGATTGATATCAACACATACTTGGATATACATTAAAATAATTTGCGTGTATTTTGGACTCTAGTATTTCTCTATGCATGTGTTATAAATTACCACATGCATAATTATCTTTCAATTGCTGTATTTTCAGATGCTGGTCAGTCTAGATTTTTTGCCTATGACATCAGGCGCCATCGCTGCTTGATTTTACAAATATTGTGATGATTCAACTATGAAATCATGAATTTATTCTTTGAAGAGCACAGTTTGAAGAAATACCATATCACTTAAATTGTATAAGCATTAATTTTTTTGAAGTTATCTATTTGCAGAGTGTTACACTTGGTGATGAGGAGGCTAGAAAAAGGAAAGTGCAGAAAACAATACTTGAAAGGAAAGGACCACCCACATTTACTTGTGCTGTTGAGATGATATCCAAAACTGAGTGCCGAGTTCATCACAAACTGGAAGCAACTGTAGATGCTATTCTTGCAGGTATT